>NC_056741.1:144169868-144514868 GCF_019279795.1 Protopterus annectens | reverse complement strand
AAACCTGACATACTCGAACACCAAAGCTTTCCCAAAGTAACTAAACACTTGCCCAAACAAATTAAATACACACCAAAGTAATTAATACCCACCCAGATGCTCCCCACACACCCCAAACTGTATATACTAACTCCGGGATCGCACTACAATGGAAAAAAGGGCATGTTGTGCAAGTGTTTACTGGCATCATTTTACTGTCTGGTGATATCCAACCATATCCAGGGTTTGAGAATAATAATACTTATTTTATTCAATAATAATACTTTAGTCTTAGCTCACATTATTTGGTCACTTTGTGAAGCTGTGAATCTAGCAAACATTAATTTGGGAATAAACTACCATTACTTTACAGCTGTAGTACTGTATAGCAGCCTGATATAGCTGCATCATCTAAAATATGAAATATACATTACAGACAGAACTCAGGTATCACTCTGCCAGGCTGCTACATTCTAAGGTAGATGGTATTTAATTTGCCCACAGTTCTAATCTTTCCCATTTTCCTTTTAAAAATGGTTGTGCAAAGTACACAGAGAGATACTAACCAGATTACTGTTAAGGTTACCGAATTCCAAAATCTCAAGTCTCTTCAGCTGATGCAGCTTTTCAGTGGTTAACTTTTATTGCCATGGCACAACTTCTTACATTGGATCATCATCATCATCATCATCATCATCATCAGCCCCCTTTTTCCCATTTTTCTACATGGGGTCATGGTATCGTGTTAACTGTCACCAACTCCCTCGATTCAGTGCCATACTCCTGCCTTTTTCAACGCTCATGCCTGACTGTCGCAGATCGTCTTTCACACGATCCATCCACCTCTTTGCTGGATGTCCTTGCTTCCTCTTACCTTCTTCCTGTCTGTCCCAAATCTTCCTCGCCGGATTGTCTTCTGCTTTTCTACACATGCCCAAACCTCCATAATCTGTTGTCTTTTATCTTTTCTGCAATTGGAGCTACTTTGGTTTCTGCTCTTATGTCCTCATTTCTTCGCCTGTCCCACAGTGTGCATCCTACTACCTTTCTCAGGCACGTCATTTCTATCACCTCTAGTTTCTTCAACTGTTCTGCCTTTACTGCCCAGGTTTCTGTACCATACAGTAGTACTGGTTGCATCACTGTCTTGTACACCTTACTTTTCAGCTTCTTTGGCATTCTTCTGTCACAGACTGCACCTGATACTCTTTGCCAGTTGACTGCAGCCCTTCTGATTCTAGCTTTGACCTCTTCATTCATGCTACCCTTCTCCTCAACTAGTCCTCGCAGATACTTGAAGCTGTTTACCTGTTCTACTATCTTCCCTTCTATCTCAGTTCTCAGTTTCTTCTGATTTCCTCAATTTGCTGCCATTACAGCTGTCTTATCTGTGCTTAGTTTCATCCCATGTGCCTTCAGATTTGCATTCCATTCTCCTATCCTTTGCTGAAGTTCTAGCTCAGAGTCTGCCTGTACTGCCACATCATCTGCATACAGCAACTTTGTTGATCCATCCCCTCCAACCTGTTTGCTAATGTAGTCCATCACTAGTATGAACAGCAGTGGGCTCAGAGCTGAACCCTGATGTACACCCACACCCACTGGGAACCCCTCTGTGAGGCCGAACACTGTTCGTACTTGAGTCATTGGGTCTTTGTACATAGCCTGCACTAATTCTACCAATGTTTCTGGGACTTCAAACCACTGCAGTACTGCCCAGGTCAGCTTTCTTGGGACCTTGTCATATGCTTTCTCCAAGTCTAGGAATGCCCAGTTGGACTCTCTCTCCTCATCTATAGCTTCTTCTTAAGTATCTGTCTCAATGCAAACATCGGGGCAATTGTGCTGCATCCTGATCTGAATCCAAACTGCTCATCTCCCATCTTACATTCTACTACTCTGTGTATCCATTTATCAATCACCCACTCCAGAACATTCATGCAGTGTGATAGGAGTTTGATGCCTCTGTACTCTCCACAGTTGTGGATGTCCCCTTTGTTCTTGTACACTGGCACTAGTATGCTTATTCTCCAGTCATCTGAGATACGCCTTTCTCTCCACACTGCTATAAGTACCCTCAGGAGCCATTTCTCCCCTATCTCACCCAGCATCTTTATCATATCTGCTGGGTCCTCATCTGAGCCTGCTGCTTTCTCTTCATTCTTAATTCTTCTAGGGTGGGCTCCTCTTCTTCTCTCATCGTAGGCTGTTCCTGGGGCAGTACAGCTTCTGTGGGGTTTTCTTCATTCAGAAGCTGCTGGAAATACTCCTTCCATCTGCCTTTGATGTCCTGTGGACTGGTGAGCAGGTTGTTGCTGGCATCCCTTATGAAGGGTATCTGACTATCTTCTTTATCTTTCTGTCTTTGCCTTGAACCTGATATAGTTTCTTTGTGCCCCTTATTGAGTCACTTTCCAGAAGCTGGTACAGTGCCTCCGATGCCCTATTTTTTGCTATTGCAACTTTTTTCTTAGCTTCTGTTAGCCAGCCAGTAGTCCTTCCTAGCCTGGTCAGTCTTTTCTGTCTCCCACTTATTCCTGCACTCCTTCTTTCTTTTGATGACTTCTGGGACTTCTGCATTCCACCACCAGCTTTCCTTATGTACCTTATTTCCATACCTGGCTCGGCCACATATTTTCTGTAGTCCTAACACATGCTGTTTTTAGGCGCTGCCATTCTTCTTCAACTCCACCTACTTCCTTCTCTTCTTGGAGTGCTAGAGCCCTGAGTAATTCCTTGAACTGCTGTACTTTCTCTCCAGTCAACTTCCAGGTCTTCAGCCTGGTCTCTGTTGACCTTAAAGCCTTCTCTGACCACTGCTTGCAGCTGATTGTGGAAACTAGTGGTTTATGCTGTGGGCCGACTGTTTCACTGGGGATGACTTTGCAATCATGAAGTCTGCCCCATTGCCTTTTCCTTACTAGGAAGAAGTCTGCCTGAGTTGCATGTTGACTAGTCTTGTATGTGATCTTGTGACTGTCTCTCTTTCTGAACCATGTGTTGGCTACTATCAAGCTATTTGCTAGACAGAAGTCTAGAATGCCTTCTCCTTCTTTATTCCTGTGGCCTCACCCATGTGGACCAAGACAGTCCTCATATCCTGTTCTGTCTGTCCCGATATGTGCATTCGAGTCACCCATTAAAAACACCAATTCATGTTGTCCTGCTTTATCTAGTAGGTCCTGCAACTGCTGTCTGAATGCACTCTTTTCCTCACTATCACAACCCTGCTGTGGAGCATAGGCTGAGATTATGAATGCTGCCCTATCATTACACTGGTGTCTCACTGCCATGAGCCAGTCATTAATTCTGATGATATCTCTTACTGCCTTCTGAAGTCTCTCTCTCACCACAATTCCTACACCATTTCTAGCCTGCCCTCCACCTGAGTAGTAGACTCTGGATCTCAAGCCAAGTCACTTTGCCGCATTGCCCTTCCATCTCATCTCCTGGATACATAGGATGTCCAGCCCCCACCGTATCATCATGTCATCCACTTCCATGCTGCATCCTGTCAGTGAACCTTCAATTAATCATAGCAATTATCAGTTCATGTTTGGCAGGTTGGTTGGTTTTACGTCCAGCTTTCGCTCAACAGAGCTATCCCAGATAACCCAGGCTGGGCGACTAGACACCGGCCAGCCAGTAGCTTATTGACCCAAGGCTGCTGGACTTTATGGCGGGCACACACTGGCCAATAGGGGCACATATACCCCTTCCACCATTAGCATGGGTCCCTGGCATGGGTCAGAATAGGCCGGGTCCTCAACCCACTTATCACCAGTAACTACCCATGCCCATTTTTGGAGACATTAGTCAACATGACCGAATCACCTAGAGCCATATTTTACACCATCGAGTGGCTAGCCCTGCTACGGCATGCAGTCTGTGATCCGTGTTCTCCTGTCTTGAGGATACTGCGCACCACACAAAGCAGTTGGTCTGTACAACTCTTCCCCCTATAGGGCACCATGTAAAGTCTGTGCTGCTGCCCACAGCTCCATTCATTGGTGAGTTTGAGATGGAAACACTCATCATGTTTTTTTGGACATGGGAGAAACCTCATGCAGACACAGGGAGAACATGAAAATTCCAAACAGGCATTGGTCGGAGGTCAGGATCGAACCTTGTACTTTGTGTATGGGAGGCAAAGAGCTTAACCACTAAGTCATCTTATGTTGAATGCTTGATCATTTTATTAGAACTGTGCTGGATTAGTACACCAGTGCTGGATTAGTACAACTACCAACTTCTTCATCTTGTTTTTTCTTTCATATCTAATCATGTAACCATGAGAACTGATAAAGCATGTTGTTGTGAAAGTATCCCTAACTGGTTTCTATCATCCTCATCATCTGAAATGACAAATAATATGCTACTCAAGATCTGGTCTGGCCAGTGCTGTAAACAGGAGAGACATTACCACTTTTTCTTTTCTGTACTTTTTCCCAGGATACATGACAGCATTCTGTTTGCTGCTCCCACTGCCTCTCACTCTACTTATGTGCTCCAACCCAGGCACAATCAAAACTTCTAGATTAATTTCCCACTCTGCTGTCATCAGTCATACTCCCCCATTTGATATATAAATATCAGGATCATCATGGCCAAAGTGCAGAACTGTCCATTTCTTTCCAATCAACCTCACTGCTACCTTTCTGCCCATTTAGTCAGACTTAATCCTTCCCTGGACTCCTCCTTCTATCCTTTATCTCCTGCTGTGACATCTGTCTTTCACCTACCTCTGTGTCATTAGCAAAGAGTTTGCTTCTTTTCTTTACTCCCACAGAGATGTCAATGACAACCACATTGTAGAGTAAAGGGCAACGGACAGACCTCCACAGTAGTCCATACTTCATGTTCAATCCCTGGTGGGGGCTGGAGATGTACTGGGGTACATAGTTTTTTAAGAGTATAGGTGAGAAACACTGGCTGAGTTGCCACAGAGGTGAGATGTTACACCAAGACATCCTCCTTGCATGCATATTATAGATGTGCACCAAATACTTGTGGAGGACAGAAATTAAGGCATAATATAAAAAACTCTTTGCAAATAATATGAAATTTTCACAAGGAACCTCAAGCTCTACCTGAGGTTTACTAATGCAAGGACAGAGGGTGCAATCCACCCTAGGTGCAAACAGTAAGGAGGTGCATTCATGCTTTTAGAAGCTTTTCACATTTTAAGTTCAAAAAGCTTAAAGTAAGCCTGAGCCAGATCCTTCTTTCTACTCTATAAATGCCTACTGCATCTGTGCATCCCTGCATGCATTGATACATGCACCTGTTGCTTACTCTTTTTCTGCTTTCCACTCTCAGTATTTAAGTGCGAGACATGAGACGTTCTTGCCTGGATGATGTGTGTGTGTGTGTGTGTGTGTGTGTGTGCGTGCGTGCGTGCGTGCGTGCGTGTGTGTGTGTGTGTGTGTGTGTGTGTGTGTGTGTGTGTGTGTGTGTGTGTGTGTGTGTGTGTAATACCATAGTTAGGGATGGCAGGTTAGTTAATTCCTCAGGCTCAAACCTTGTACCTTGGTTACAGGAAAAAAAAATCTGACTTCTCTACATCAACTACCAAACTAGTAAACAAATGAGTTCCAGTGCATTTTCAAGGCATGGAGTGTCGGGGCTTTTTCAAGGAATTGTGAGCTTCAAGGGAAGCAAAGTTTACAGCTGCTCATACTAAGTCTGTTTTCAATGTATAACTGATTGGTTCACCAAGTGGCCTTAGCACAACAGGTAGCATACTTGCTTTTGATACAGAAAGCTGTAAGTTCTACTAAGTGTGCCCACTTTTGGATGACATGCCTAGTAACTATAAACCTATAGTCATTTCGCCATCCATCCCCTACTGCAATGTTACCAGTTTACCATTTTTTTAATGTAACATAGGCAAGTTATTATTCAAAGGGCAGCAGGCACTGACTTTCTAGATGAAACACTGAAACACAAAGTTGTTTGCTAGGGACCTCTTGATTAGTTACAGATCTCGTTAATGTGGAATTATTCAGATGACTTTTACTTCTACAGAGATTGTGTATATTGACTGATATTGGTGGATTATAATGGCAGGAGTTTGAGTGGACTGTTATGGCTGAAATCTTCTGAACTAGGCAGTTTTGTCATTATCAGGTCATACATTTTGTTTCATTGCTTACAGTAAAATTGTTCAAAACTACAAATTTAAAACACATTGTAACAAGTGGCGCTGTATTATATAAGGAATATGATTTAGTACAATCAGAAAGGTGAATCAAAGAACACGTCCATGTATGTATGGTCCTAAAAATGTGTGCAAAGGTCCTATGGATGGAAATCTATCAGTGCTTGTGCTATAAAATTTGAAGTAAAAGTTTTAAATTAAAAGCAAATATCTGTAATCATTCCAAATATCTGTAATTGTTGTAGAAGTAAAGAATACACTGAGAGGTCTGAGCAGTGTTTATGGAAACAGGAGAGAAATAGCCAAGTAATAGGACACTGGAATGGCTATGAAGGGGGGATGCTGTATGATGAGTCTGATCCACTACTCTGCCTAGGGCCCCATTTAACCATGATCTGGCTGTGCATCTGATTAAAGTTAGGGACATCTTAACATAAGTTTTGCAATTTTATGGATGAGGAAATCTGAGTCACAAAATACAGTTAAGTTTTATTTTATTATAGTGTCACATACCTGCATTTACAATAGCATATATGTTACTGCCTCAAAGTCTTTTTTCCTTACAACATAGAAAGCAAAATCACACTTCCCAGTAAAAATGCTCTTTATCAAAAAATGTTTTCTGCATAAAAAATTATTTCTATTAAAATGGTACAACAGTCATACTCCCAAGAGCCATACATTTTGTTCACTTATCACAACATTATACCTTCCTCCAAAGTTACCTCTTCTCATTCTTTCTACATTTTATTGTGTATCAGTCGTGTTGCACAATGTTGTGCCACTGGCAGAAAAGCAAACTTTTCCTTTGAGGTTTTCTACTACGTCACTGACAGAAACATTGAAAAGGATCGGACACAATACTGATCCTTTGGTATATCTCACACATCACCATCCTTTCATCTTGGTGGTGTCTTTTGAATATGTTCCTCTTTGTATTTCTTTCATGTTACACAATATGATCATGCCAAGTCATACAGTTTTCTGTGAAAATCGGGCCAGATTCAATAAAGCCTATAGTAAGTGTGCACTAAGTGTACACCATATCTATTCGATAAAATTCTTATCACATATTTGTGCTTTCCAGTCACTCAGAAAGATTACACTAAGCGTACATGTAGTTTACATTTTGTGGTAACCTTTATGAATCCCTGTCAATATTTAAAGCTGCAAAAGTATCAGTAGGAAAACTAAAATTAGGAGGAAGAGGGTGTGAGATACGTCTGCGTTGTCTGTTCACTCAGAACGGTACACTTAGTGTGCACATAGTGTAGGTGTCACGTTCTCCAGCTGGGCTATCTGCATAAAATATATGTAGGAAGGCGCACGCAACATTCTCCTGCTTGGATATTATTGATAGCTGCTCCCTCTAAGCTGATTGCCGTACAAGGTCAATAATTTGATGCTAACTTGCTCCATACCCAGCAATTTGTATTCCTATTTGTTTTATCAGTTGATAGCGGTTTGAGCTAGAAATGTAATATGGATGGTATCCATGTCTAGGCAATACTTACATTGGTTTTGTAATAAAGAAATATAGCTGTAGCATAGAAGTTGATCGATTAAGGCATCTATGCTCTAGCAATGTAAACAAGCACACTCACTTAAATGGACTTGATTTGGCTTTTCACCCACAGTGTGCTGCACTTAGAGGAAAATCCCAGGATGCAAAAAACTCCCTTACCAGCCTCACTAAGAAACTGAGATCCCTCATAAAATCCTCCAAAGCTAGTTACGAAAATAAAATTGCCAAAGATTCCAAAGACAACCACAAGGCATTCTATAACTATGTCAAGAATCTAAATGGCAATGCTCAGATCTGCTCTGAGCTAAAACAGAATGGCATTAAATATACTGATCCCAAGGATATTTCCAATATCCTGGCAGGTCGATTCAGTGCCAACTTCACCCCCCTCTCACCCCCTAAATGGCCCATCTCAATACCGTAAGATTGCCAAATTCCAGTAATAACAGCCACACAGGTAAAAAACGCAATCTCCAAAGCTAAGAATACAGTATCCATGGGACCAGATGACATCCCGGGCTCTGTACTACATGAACTACAATATGAGCTGGCACCTCACCTAAGTGTCATGTTTAATCATAGCCTCACCTCAGTTTTCATGCCCACTGAGTGGTGCAGAGCTACAGTTATCCCACTCCACAAAGGGGGATCCACCTTGGATCCCGGAAACTACCGTCCCATCAGTCTGACAAGCCTTATCTGCAAGGCCATGGAGTGTATTATCATGAAACTTATAAACAAAGACATTGGCAACCTTCAAATACTGGACCCCACCCAGTTTGGGTTCATGAAGGGCCGATCTTGTCTCCTGAACCTGATTGACTTCTTCGAATCAGTCTCCAGAGCCATGGACAAGGGTAAGGTGGTCCACACAGCCTATCTAGACCTTGCCAAGGCCTTTGACACCATCCCCCACTCTGGAATCATAAATAAACTTACTAAGCTGGGCATTAATCCCTAAGTCACCCAATGGGTTGCTAATTGGCTTACTGATAGAACCCACACTGTAAAAGTAGCCGACTCCAAATCCAGCTCCAGACAAGTGACAAGTGGAGTACCTCAGGGTTCAGTCCTGGGACCGCTCTTGTTTGGCATCTACTTCTCTGAAGTACAGGCCAACACTAAGGGACTCTGGATAACAAAGTTCACAGATGACTGCAAACTGGGAGCCATTATTGAATCCCCAAATTATGTGGATACTCTACAAAAGTGCCTTACAGAAACAGATGCTTGGTGCCAGAGCCATGGGCTCAAACTCAATGCCAAGAAATGTATAGTTATTCCCTTTGGGAAAAAACATGTATCTGTGAATTACCATATAAGTGGCAGTACACTAAACACCGAAAGTGTCATAAGAGACTTAGGGACACAGGTGGACAGTGGTCTCACCTTCGATAACCATATCGCTACAACAGTCAGGAAATCACTAAGGGCTTTTCATCCAGAAAAAAGAAGGTCATTGTCCCACTGTACTCATCCCTCATTAGACCCATTATAGAATACAATGCCCCGTTTGGTATGTACCTCTCCAGACATCTGCAACAACTGGAAAGGCCGCAGAAATACCTCACTAAAAGAATCACAACCCTAAAGCAGATGCCCTACGCTGACCGCCTTAAAAAACTCCAGCTATACTCTGTCGCATATCGTCTACTCAGAGGTGAACTCTGCTTAACATACAAGGCCATGTCAAACCCAGAGCTGTTGGACATGCTACACTTAAAGAAATCCCAATCCCTCAAAGCCACATGCTCCAGGGATCTAAACCTTGTCATCACAATAAACAAAACATGCTGTAGGGATAGGTTCCTGACCCAGAGACTCCCCAGACTCTGGAATAGATTGCCCATACATGTCAAGCAGAGTGCCTCTTTGGCCCTCTTCAAAAGGAAACTTGACGATTGGATGGGAGAAAGGAAATTCACCCCAGGGATCACGTCAGTCGCCCTGCTAGACAGGGGTCCAGGGAAGTAAATAGTGTGGGAAGAAATAGCCAGGGAATTGTTATGGCTAGGCTTGTATAGGCCCTAGGGCTGATAGCCTAGTACCAACCTATGAACCTATGAACTTATGTTTAAGATGTTTTGAGTAAATTTGTTCATTAGATGCAATCGAAATGTAGCTGTTAATCTTTGAAAACAGGTAAAACTTCTGGCAATGCAGTGTTCTGGAATGCACCCCCAAGTGGTGATCCATCCCCCACCGATGGCACTACTCTGATGGTGGACATATCTCGAAAAATGCTCCCTCTCCGAACAATTGAAATAAGGGCATGTTGTTACAAGCTTTAACACATTATCCGAGCAACACTCAATGTGTAAAGTAGTATTTACAAATAAAGAGATGTCTTCAGACAAGAAGTAGCTTTGAAAGTCTTACTTTCATTTTTAACCACCTTTCTGTTGTGTGATACTGCAAATGATCTTTCCATCACTATATTCTTCAGAGAAGGTGCTACTTCAACAGGGACACTGCTATTTTTTTTTCCTGTAAGCTATGAGTTTTTAGACTGGTAAGGTTTTTCACAGAGATTATTTATGAATTATGAGAACAGTTTACAGCCACACAGAGTACCCTAGTAATTCAAGGTTTCAGTGCCTTCCACACATTTAGACCAGCAACTGCTCAGACAGGGACTAAAGGTGGAGGTGTCTCGATCAACATCAGTAATAAGCAGATCCCATAGGTCAGTTAAACAGGATGATGCAATGGAGTTCCTCCATGTCCAGACTTTCATAGACAAAGTCCTGTACCATATCCTAGCAAACTATAGGTCACCCTTTATGTCCCAGGAAACCGATAGCTTATATTTAGACCTATTGGTGACACTCACCGTTCAACTGAGGGACTTTAGTTATCCCACTATAAATTGGGAATCCTACATGACCCCAAATTTGCAGGCACAGGGATTACTAGACTTTGTAAACACAAACACCCTTGACTAGTTAGTGCATACACTTACTAGAGGTACAAATCTACTGGACCTGGTATTCACATATATTGTAAAACACTCCATCCCCCACCCCCATGTTGTGTCATCTCTGGTAATGTCAGACCACAAAGTGGTCTCCTTCAAAATAAGAATCAATTTTGTAACTTCAGCAAGCCCTGCAACAGTTAGAAACTACTCCAAGGCAAACTACCTTTCATTAAGTGATAGCCTGTCAAACTTTCAAGTCCGTCCAAACCCAAATAACACAGCAGCCAGTGCAGAATTAGTCACAGAAGCTTTGTACAGCCATGTCAATGATTGCATAAAGGCCACTGTGTCTACCAGAATTAAGCCACAACTAACTCAAAAAATAAACAACCCTGGTGAAATCCAAAATTAAACAGGTTGTACAACAACAAAAAAGTCATAGTGTAACACCAAAAAGATACAAATTCTCCCATCAATCTTAATAGACAACCAAGAGGACTAATTAAGTCCCACAAGGCCCACTTTGAGGTAAAGATAATGTCCCAGGCCAAGGGCAACTACAGAACCTTATTTAACTATGTCTGAAACCTCAAAGACAGCACATAGCAGTGTGCTGAACTGTTGGTAAATGGAGACATGTTTATGGAACTTGGAGATAACTTCAAATCTTCTGGATGCCAAATTCAGCCCCAAGTTTAATCCCCAGCTGCCCCCTAGGAAAATACCATCAAACACAATCCCTCTAACTATCAGTAGGGAGCAGATCTTAGATGTAGTCTTTAAGGCCAAGAATACAGCTTTGATGGGCCCCAATAATATCTCAGGATGCCTCCTAAATAGCCTGAAATATGACCTGTCAGGGCCACTGGTGCGATTATGCAGCCACAGCTTCTGTACAGTCTTTGTGTCACATGAATAGAAGACTGCAATGGTCATCCCTTTGCACAACAGTAGACCATCAACAGATCCTGGGAACTATAGATCATTAGTCTGACTAGTCTCATATGCAAAGCCATGTAAAAATTTATCATAGAAATCATTAACAATGACATGTGAAACCTTCAGACACTAGATTCAACCCAGTCAGGTTTCAATAAAGGCAGTTCATAACTACTCAACCTGGTGGATTTCTTTAAGAAGGTCACCAAGGCAATGAATGATGGAAAAATGGTGCATATTGCCTACCTTGAGCTAGCTAAGCCATATGATGCAAAACCCTGCTCTAGCATTGTAAACAAACTCACAGGATTAGGCATAAACCCCCATGTATCTTGCTGGATAGCCAGTTGGCTCACATACAGGACCCAGGAAGTTAGGATTCAAGGACCACCTCCACAAAGAGGCCTGTCACCAGTGGCATCCCCAGGACTCTGTGCTGAATCCTCTCCTCTTTACCATCTTTGGTTTACCATGTTTTCAGATGATTGTAAGCTATGAGCAATCATAGAAGATCCCCAAGAGACTAACATCTTATAGGAAAGTCCAACACAGACAAATAACTGGTGCCAAAGCCATAGCTTAAAATTCATTGCCAAGAAATGCATAACAGTACTGTCTGGGAAGTCGGACATCCCGGGAAACTACTTCATTGATAAAAATCTCTAAAAAAGTATACAGTACTCAGGGATTTAGGGACTTAAGTAGATAGTAACCTGGCTTTTGACCAACATGTGTCTAAGGTTGTAAGAAAATCATTCTGTGTCACTCAAATGATAAGTATGGGCATGGCATCTAGGTCCAGGCAAGTCATTGTGCCACTGTACTTTGCCATCATCAGACCAATTATTGAGTATAAAGCCCCTTTCTGTATGTACCTGACCTAACACATGTAACAACTAGAACATCCGTAGAGATTCTTCACAAAAAGAATACAGGGCATAAATACAATGACCTATGCAGATCACCTCAAAGACCTATCTCTGTCCCCTGTTTCCTATAGACTGCTGATAGGAGATTTATGCCTGGCATACAAGGCATCCCTGGGTCCCACTGTGATGGGCCTTTCACATAACCACAAAACAAACAGCACCAGAACTACATGATCTAAGGATTTAAACTTTGTGACTTAAACAGGACATATTGGAGGGACAGTTATGTATCTTAGAGAATCCCCATTCTTTGCAATAGGCTTCCCATCCATGTGAAGTACAGCCCTTCCCTAACCCAATCAAAATGCAACCTGAACCAGTGGAAGGGAAGTCAGAAATTCACCCCCCTAGTCTGCCACCGGTGTCTCTGATGGGCAGAGACAGATGTTAAATAATGCCCTAACTAATATACAAACCTTAAAATAACCTCTAAGCCCCAATAACTCAATGCATACATTTGGATTGCATGGCAGGACTTATACAGGCCCTAGTGGCTGTTAGCCTAGTATACACCTATGAGCCTCTGAATCTATAATGCCATTCCTTTATAAATTAGACTGGACTAGCTAATTAGTCAATGGTTCCTGGTGTCAGTGGTTGGGCCACCCTTATGGAGAAAGACTACAACAGCTCCTCTCCTAGCTTCAGGTACATAACCAGTGAAGAGCTTGCATTTGAAAAGGTTTACAATGGAATCGTAAGGCAGTGTATCATGTTAATAAGGAAGTTGCATATGTTGTCTGGCCTCGTACAACCACTATATTTGGTTTTGGAGATGTTTTAAGTACTTGTTGTGAGATAATAACAAGGGACAGTGCTGACTGATGCTGTGGGGAAGCATGGGGAGGACAGGTGGAAAATGTTTCAGTTATATTCGTCTATCAGTAGCTTTGTGATAACCTTTGGGACAGAATGGGTGATGCCATTTGATATGAACTATGTGCAGCACAAGGTGCTAGTTATGACATTCCTGACAAAGCTAAAGGATGCTTATGATTATCTTTGAATGTGGAGGCAATATTTGATTCATATTTATCTTTGAAGGTCTTGCTCTTTTGCCTTCATTTTATATTGACTCTCTTGAAGTCATATTGGAAATGAGAAGATTTAAATGTATTTCTTAAAACTAGGAATTTTTTTCTTGTAGTTTGTTGGTTTCCACTAGACAGGCTTGTTCCTGGATTTGGCATTGTATTCTGTTAACTGTGTTTAGATGAAAAAACTTCAAGGCAAGCACTTTGGTGGGAATTGGTGGTATAAGCAGCTATGATATCTATGGGGTTCTCCTGGGCTGGGGATCTTTTAAATTTCATTAGACTGGCATAGTGGTCAGATTTATGTACAGGTGTGGCACATAAAGGTATCATATTCACAAGAACCAGATCTGTTCAGTTTATACACCTCATAGGGGACTATACTAGATGGCTGAGAATGTTGGATTTTAACATGTTCAGGATCCATTGTGCATATTTGTAATTTGTAGTGTATGTTGTCCATTTTTAGCCCGATCATTCAAGTCACCCAGAATGATTGTATTAAGTTCAGTAGCAACAGAGTCTGACTTACTGAGGTAGGATTCAGGGGCTGCAGGCATAAAAGACGGAGTTCTGTAAGTGGGCAGAATTTGCTTGTAGTTACTAAGATGTGGAGGACTTGTAGGTCACTGTCTTGCAGGATTAGATGTGGGGGTAATGGATTTTTGAATAAAAACAAATACTCTCACACTGGGATACAGCCACCCTCATTAGAAGGTCTAAACAAGTGGAAGACATTAGAGCCAGGTTAAGGAAGGACACTGTTACTACTTTGTTTAAGTTTCTAGAGTTGGGCAGTACCACACTGACTCTTTTTTTTTCATATAACAGTGTAGTTGTTAAGAAAGCAGAGGTTTACTGCATCCAGAAAGTATATATTCATCTGTCTTAAGGAGACTTCTCTAAAATCCTGAAGTGAGCACACTTGTCAGTGTTTTCAGTGTCTTATTTCTAAAGTCCCAATAGAAATGCATTCTTAAAGCTAAGGCAGCAATGTGGCATCCATAAACTCACTTGATTTGCTAAGCATGCACAGTAAAATGGTCAGTGTGGGATATACAAGGCTAGAGTTATTAAGGAGTGTTTATAAAAAGTTATAAAACATATGCCATGGTTCTACATTTACATTAATAATTCAAAAATGGTGTGATACTGTCACGTTCATGGTGGCATGCAGACAGTGTGTTCTGGGATATAAATGTCTGAAAAAATGTAAGTAGATGCCCTTGAGTGAAAAATCAACTCATGGTGACCCTATGGGTAGGCCCCATAGAGTTCTTGTGGCATATTATGGAAGTACATTTTCAGGCCTTTCTTCTGTGCAGATACTTTTGCTGCCCAGGTGTACCAGTTGGTAATCCTATGCTTTAACCTCTAAGCTATTGAGCTGGGTGTCTAGAAAAAAAACAGTTATGAATATTACTGATATTTTCAAAACTGAATTAAAATGTTAAAAGCTGTATATTCTACAGGTGAACAAATGGTGCCATTTTTGCATGACAGACAATTTTATCTGTGAAACTTGCCATCTAGCATGCATATTTTGTAGATTAATATTACATTTTCTGAAATTCTGTTAAAATATCAGATGCTTAATCTGCATAGACTGTGCAATAACACAAACCAACAATGCATGACTTTTTCTTTTAGTATATCATTGGAAAGCTCTCGAACTGTTAACAATTCTCCCATTGATATGGTGGCTTTATCTTGTATGCTTACACAGATAGGTTTTCCTTTATAACTGCGATTTGCAGAAGTGCGAGTGCTCATATGAGCGACTCTAATCCACGAAACTAACAATGTCGACACACCTACATGTTCAAAAAACAGCAAATTGAACAGCAGAGTCGTGTTTTTAGAACATGAAAGTCGAATAAAAAAAAAAGTGTAAAGCAGGGGGAAAGCCCCCCTGCACCTCCCGCACCACCCTTACTTTATTATTCTAACTCCAAGATCGCACTACAGTGGGGAAAGGAACCATTTCCCGATCCCCACTAAAGTGCAATCCGCCCCTGAATGTCGAATGTGCAATGAGCGAATCTCACTGTGCATTCGCTCATTGCACATTCGCACCTTTTTACGTTCGACATTTGTATATCTTGCACACTGCCATTCGGGTATGTACAGTTCGCCCTTCTGCAAATTGCGTTTATAAAGGTAAACCCACAGATATAACCTTTTGTGCCACCGTAATGCTAGTTCATTTTGACAAGTAAAATACCATTTTTTCCATAAATCTACAATATAAAATCAGCATCACCAGCTACACCTTTAATATATACCAGTGCATAGCTCCTTATCTAACAAAGACCTTTTTAATTTGCATTTTTTGTAATTCATATAATTTGTGAAATATAACAAATCATACGAGGTGTGTTTTCAGTAGAAGAATTTGGAGAAAAGCTCACAGGAAGCAAGTGGTTTCTAGACTTAGAAGACTTTAGCAATCAAGTGGATTAATAAGACACCTGCTGTGAACTGATGAACGAGTTAATACAGGCCTGATATGAAACTAGTAGGTTGGTAGGTATAAGAAGCAGACTTTAAAAAAAATAGGGTCTACGGGGCAGAAACATCTTTTCCAATATGCTGCAACCCCAGTAAAAGAGTTGCAGAACATCCCTAATGAAACAAATAGGACAGCTAGCCATCTCCCTCCAAGTTAGCCCACAACTATCCACCCCCGGCATGTCTCCAGTTACTGAGCCAGTTGTTGAAGTCAGTTGTTTTTTGTTTGTACCATGGCACCATTTGATGTGACAGCAGGATGCAACTCAAAAATAGTTGTATACCAGAATCTAAGTCATACACAGAATGTGTACTCATATAAGTCTTCATATCACCCAAGCTGGCTACTGAAGGTTGTCTACTGTTACATGTGCAGTGACCAGGTTATATGCATATTAGGAAGAGGTGATGTAAGATCATTGATGACATCTTAAATTCTGACAGATAGCTGTCACTCTGTTTTTGCTTGGCCTGGGGAATGGTGTATCAGTATGTTTGACTATTGAATTACATTTTCCAAGGACATTTTCCTGTGTAGCAGTATGATCTGACTGTTCCAGGGACTTTTCCATGCTGCTTTTGTGACCCATGCTTGTGATATCAATTGTAGAGTGTTTAGTTGGTTCTGTTTGGTTTTGCTATTGAGGACTGGGTGCATGTATATGTTACTTAACAGACTTAGGGGGCTTTGGGAGGGATTTTTAGTACCTTACGATATGTAGAGTTGGCGTTAAAGATGTGATGTAAGTGTGTATGGAGAATTGAAAACCATGTTGCTGGAATAAAGACAGAAACATAACACTCATCCATCTACAAACTGAATTTGAAACTTCAACAAGGTGTCTTTATTCCCCCCACAGCAAGGGTATCAGAGAAAGCATCTCTTAGATCTGCTTGCTAAATTGATTTTATCTGGACTAGTTCTTTGTACTCTGTTCCTTGTTAGGCCTGTCACCCTGTGGGTCACAAGTGGGATGCCAGACCTGACACAAGCTTTCTGGATTACCTCTGTTTTGAGAATTTACAGCCTGGGAGTATGCAGGATGTGAGAGGTTTGCCATTAGTTTGAATACATATATCTGCATCTCTCACCAGTGGATTCTCATCTGACAACTATAAGGGATTGTTGATGAGTATGAGGCAGTTCCAAAACTGACTTAAAGAGCCTAATGCAAGTAGGGTGGCAACAGATGCAGTGCAAACATACTGGGATCCCATGGTGTCAGGAAATTAGGTGATGGAGACTAATACAGTGCATTCTGGGTAAAGTGCTAGCAACCAATAGTTTAGATGCTTAGCTGACATCTATAAGATGTAGAAATTGTATTTGTTGTGGTACAAAGGAGAAACACAATCAAAACAAAAAAATGGACATCAGTGATAATGCATTCAGCACTATTTAGCAAGAAAATGACACTGTGAAACAAACTTGGCAAATAATAATTGGCATGCAGGCATAATGCAGGTTTCAGGCATAGATACCACAAAAAGTTAGCAGTGCAGTATAACAACTTAGCAGCAACAAGACTTGGTAAGTCATGTATTGCTGATATGACTCCAATTTCAGGTATGGATGCTATAAAAGTTAGCAACTCATAATAACTATTTAAATTAGTGCTGATGCAACGTAATGTATGGCCGACATAACTCAGGTTAGTGGCATTTGTATTAGAAAAATTAACAACTACAAAAAAGCCATTTGCTGTAGCAACAGAACTTGATAAGTACTATACAGCAGACACAAGTTAGGTTTCAGCCAGACACGAGTCCCACTAAACGTATCAACTCAGTTTATTTCTTTAAAGTAATGCTAATGTTAAATTAACATAGACATATGGGTACACCGTTTTCTGTAAGATTGCAAGCTGATGCTCTAAACACAGCAAAATACCTAATGAATACACAGCACTGCAGTAAGCAAGCAACACAAGGGGACTTGCACAGGCACCACAGTAGTATGTGGATGGTTTCAAAATTATGCTTTAAGCAAAGGCTGGTGGTGCTGAGCAAAACATAACCTTCATCAGCATAGTACAGATAAGTACTAAGCTGCACAATGTAGCACAAATTCAAATATTAGTATAAAGAAAAAGACAATGAGAAGCAAGTACTGCTGGGAATAGCCAGTATCCATAAACACATCTAATTGTGTTCCCTTCTCTCACAAGTAAAGCAGTAGTCTTCCCAAAGAGAAAAAAATGAAGGAGGCTAAGTAAACAGTTTAAGCACAAATAGCTTTGCTATAAGAAAAATATACATGTATATATCTAGTTGTTTCCCTGGTGATCTTGCTTTCAGAGTTTTGCAGGCAATCCAGTAGTGCAGCAGCCTAGGTGTACAAGATGGCAAAATGTTCCACAGCTCAGCACAGATAAGAGCTGAGCCACATATTTCAGAAGAAACTAAAATAGTACAAAAACAAAACAGTGTAAGAAACTTCTCTGTGTGGAAGATTTTCAATCCCTATACATCTATCACTGTATATTAATCAGATCAGATAATGGTAGTAGAAGTAGCAAACTTAACCTCATCCTAAGTAAAAAAAATATAATGAAAAATATATAATTTGAAATATTGTACAGAATTATTAAGTAGTCGAAAGTAATCCAAGCAGGGTAGGCAGTCTGCTTCCAGTTGAAAATCCTTTATTAAGTAATCAGACAAGCAATCCAAGTAAAACAAAAATAATAAAGTAAAGAGTTTGGGGATATCACGGAGATTATTTGTTAAAATAGTATAAAAATACAGGCAGCCAATGAGAAGCAAGTAAAGCTAGCAAACAGCCAATAGTCTTAAAGATATAACAAAGTTTGCTCCATTCTCTCACAAGAAAATCCACAGTCTCCAGTTGTGGAACATGAGAATTAGACTTGATAAAAAGTTCCAGTACAAATATATTTACATAAATGCAACAACAGACAATACTCTTAAAAACATTAGAATAATACTTGTTGCCATATCTCAGAAGTAAACTAGCAGTCTTCTAATGAGAAAAAAATGGCAATCTTTCATCAGTTCAGCATAGGCTGGCCAAACTGATGAACAGATAAGAGGAATGGAAAGAACAAAATACAGAGGTCCGTTCGAGATGAGGACAACATAAACACACTGTGGTGAAGAGGCTTGTTAAGGTGAATGAAGACTCATTAGGAGGTAAACATTCTCTGCCCGTCAGCCCTGTCACAGAAACCCAAGGACATAGGTTCTTAGGTTTTTACTAGACAGGTTGCCTGGGTGGCCATACAGCTTAGACTAAAACCCAGAGAGATTAGTGGGTGAATTTGCCACCCTGCTCAGTGAGAGACATACTATTTTTGCAGGAAAAATACGGATGCCCAGCCAATGACTCAAGCAGAACTTGAAAGACGGTAGTGTGTTACATGGTTTGGCACACACAAGGATAATGAAGAAAACGGTTTCTTAAGTAGTTTCCAGGAATGTAGTCCAGGATACCATTTAGGAGAAAAGCCCATATTTCAATTTGCCTGACATCAGAGTCTAACAGTGGGCAAATGGAGGCTTGGGAAGCCAGACTCTGGATTATAGGCAGCTGTTTGCTAACAGCACATGGCTTGAATTGCCAAATAAAGTTAGAACTTCTTCCCATTTTTATAGCTTTTCATCTCAGAGCTTGGATATGAACATGGCACCCCATGCATTCAGGACCACAACTCCTCCTCATCTACACGTCTGGCCCTCAGTCCTCTGTGTGCCTTGTCTCATGGACCCAAATTAAAAAAAAGTCACAGATCATCTCATAAGTCATAGCTAATATTAGTCTTTATCTAGAGATCAAGGTAGGACAGAGTGATCATAGGATCATAGGAAGTTCCTATGCTAATGGCCCTAAGGCCCTTATAAGCCTAGCCAAGTTCTACCCTTATGTCCACGATCAGCACCTATTGCCCCTGTCCAAGAAGGACACAGGTGGAACCCCCTGGGTGAATTTATGATTACTCATTCAATCATCCAGACTGCATTTGAAGAGGGCCAATGAGGTGCTCTGTTTGACATGAAATGGGAGTCTGTTTCAAAGGTGTGGTAACCTCTAGGGAGACAAATCTGTCCCTCCAGCAGGTTTTATTAATGTCACATACTAGGCTAAGATATTTAGAGTGAGTAACCAGTGTACCATTTGACTTGAGGATATGTAGCATTTCCAATAAAGCAGGGTCAGAGATTGCCTTATATGCAAGGCAGAGATCACCTCTGAGTAGTCTGTATGAAACAGAATAAAGTGACAGTGATTTCAGATGATCCACACAGGACAAATACTGAAGAACTTGAATGTTCCTTGTGAGGAACCTTTGTGACCTCTTCAATTGCTGCAGGTGCTTGGAAAGAGACATGCCAAAAAGGGAATTGTACTCAGTTATTGGCCTGATGAGGGAAGAGTACAGGGAGGTTATATCTTCTTTTTTTTTCTGGAGGCAATGCCCTTACTTATGAGATAAGCAATATAGAATGCCCTTCTTACCACTGTGGAGACATAGGGATCAAAGGTAAGATAGCTATCAACCTGTGTGCCCAGGTCACTCACCACTGAGTGCCTTCTTAGAGTGTTGCTATTGATGTGGTAGTTAGCAGGAACATTGCTCTTACTGAAAGGGATGATAATACATTTTTTGCATTGAGTTTAAGGCCATGACTTTGACACCAATCATTTATTTGTGTAAGACCCACTTGCAGGATGTTTATGACCGTACCAAGTTTGCAGTCATCAGCAAACTTTGTCAGCCAAAGACCTTTAGTTTTTACTTGTACTTTGGAGAAATAGATTCCAAATAGTAGAGGTCCCAGGACTTATCCCTATGGAATACTAGTTACAGGTCAGTTGTTGGGGGTGGATTCCCAAATTTGACTATATGTGTTCTATCAGTGAGCAGTTAGTGACCCATCTAATGATATAAGGATTGATACCTAGCTGGGTGAGTTTGTCAATGATGTCTCAGTGGGGGATAGTGTCAAAGGTCTTGGCTAAGTTTAGGTAGGCTTTATACACAGATTTCCCCTTGTCCATGGCCTTGGTGACTGTCTCAAAGAAGTCCACCAGATTTAACAGGCATGATCTCCCTTGGACAAATCCAAACTGACTAAGGTCAAGTGTTTGGAGATTACCTATATCTTTGTTGATAAAGTCCATGATGATTTGCTCCATGGCCTTGCAAATAAGGCTAGTCAGGTTAACAGGTCTATAGTCCCCAGGGTCAGTGGAAGTACCACCTTTGTGAATGGGAATAACAGTGGCCATTTTCCATTCAGCTGGGACAAAGCCAGTGCTTAGACTATGACTGAAAAGAGTACCAAATGGTGTTGTTAATTCTTATTGGAGCCCATGTAGGATACAGCCTGGGGATGTTATCAGGTCCCATAGATGCTGTGTTTTTGGCCTTAGAGAGGGCATTTTTGACCTGCTCTTTAGAGATACAAGGTAGGGGACAGGTGGTAGGAATGTCATGGGATACTTGTGGCAGGGACAGGGGAGTAAAGTTTTTACAGAATCTGTCAGTTGACAGGTTAGCTATGTCCACAGGCTCAGTATATGTGGTATTGTTAACTACCAGTTCGGCACAAATGTGGGCCTTTCATTTTAGGTTACAGATGTAACTAAAAAATGCCTTTTTGGTTATCCTTAGTTGAGGAAGCTAATCTGGATTCATAATTTGCTTTGGAGGAAGTCTTATTTGCTTGTTTAAGCTGAGGAGGGAGTGTTTCCAGTTTAGGGCTCACTCCCTCTTACTCTTAGATAGCAATTTTTAAATTTTTTTAAATTTTTTTATTTTACATTTGTTGACCAGGCTAGTCTAACTGGATATGTGTCCATTTTCAGTAGAGGCCCGGGAAGAAAAGCTCCTAGCTTCCTCTTCTTATTGTAAAGCCTGTTAATGGCAGTTGTCCACCAGGCCAGTTTGCCGTCCCTCAAGGATTTTGTTTTGGTCCTATCATGTATGGCTTAGTCAGTGCAGTTATACAGGTGTTTGTATGAAGCATAGCTACCAGTTTCATCTGAGGGGGAGGTGAGGTAAAGCTATTTATACCATCCCGTAAGAGGTTGTAATCTGCTTTGGACAGGTTTTTTAGTTTAGTTACGGCTGGGGGGGGGGCTCAGGTGTGATAGTTACTTCAAATGTGACTGATTTGTTGTCAGATGTCACCAGGGAAGACCTTACAGTGGGGGGTTGCTACAGTGGTTCCCCATATTGGTAAGCACCAGATCCAAGATTTTGGCACCCCTTCTGAGGCTGTCAACCAGCTGGTCCAGGGCACTGGAGTTAATGAAGTCAAGGAAACGTTGAGCAAGTGAGTCTGAGCATGAGCATTTACCTAGGCAATGGATGGGTAGTTAAAGTCACCCAAAACCATGGTGTTCAGATGTATCTTGTTAGACTTAAGTAGATATAAATAGGCAGAGTGGGTGTCCTGATTCATGGAGGGGGTCTTGTAGCTAGCAATGACTTGAACATGTGTCCTACCAACAGTTAATTGCACTTGAATTATCTCCATGCAATCATACTGTTTAACCAATATGGAGGTGCATGTATCTTTAATGAATATTGATACACTACCTCCTTTAGTTTTCATGCCTTCAGTTTGTAGTCTGAATGTGTGGAAGGAGGTGTAACCTGTTATGGCTGGGGTGCTCTCCATAACCTTGAACCAGGTCTCCGTGACTGCACAAATGTCTGCATCTTCCAAGGTGAGGACTGCTTCTTTTCTTTTTTTAATTTCTCCAAGTCTTTAGGGTTTCTAATACCATGACAGGAATGGACCCCATTCCTAAGTCAAAGTACGATTAAAGTTCATGAAATTAGTATTGTTTCACTCTTTGATGTTAGCCAAAAGTGCTCTTCGCAGCTCCCGCAATGTGCCCAGTAATGACTCCTTCTGCAATTCGTACAGTGTTACATGAACTGGTAACATATCTACATACAATTGTAAATTCTTTTCTATGAGACCAGTTGCTCCTACTTCTATTGGAACTGTCTGGGTATCTTTTTTCCACATGGCTCTTGTTTCTGCCTGGAGATTGAGATATTTTATGACTTTGTGTCTCTCTGTACGCAAGACACTGTAATCACCAGGTGTGGCGATTTCAATGATCAATGCTACTTTTGTCTTCTTTTCTTGGACCACTATATCCGGTTTTCTAGCATCTATCTTTTGGACTATTGGTATTGGGTGATCCCATGTGATGTGAGCTTCATGTTTCCAGTGCTTTTCAGCCACTTCAATACCATAATGTTTGACAATCTCCAGTGTAACAATCTTGCCACATTATTATGCCTTTCAGTATACAGTCCCTCTGCCATTAGAGAGTCGCAACCAGCAGTAAGGTGTGTGACTGTTTCCAATTCGGTTCCACAAAACCTACATATGTCTGTTTCTCCCACATGTTCAATGGACTTAGTAAACCAGCGTGTACGTAGCTCACTATCTTGGGCTGCCAATATTAACCTTTCATTTCTTGATGTAAATTCACCTCTCTTTAACCATTCTTGCATTCGTTCTTAATCAACATGAGGCTCTTCCACAAGTTTTCTATACTTGCAACTATATTTATGTTTTTCTCACATTTCTTGCCTTCTCATCTGGTCCTTCACCTTATATTCTTTATTTTCTTTTTTTTAGCACATTCAGTTGCTGCCTAGTTTTTATCCACTTCTGGTTTGAGTTCAATTCCTGCTTGACATCAATATGCTTCTGCTAAATTAAGCAGAGATGTCATCTTAGATTTATTCTCCTCATGTTTCAAAACTTTCACCACATTTGGATCTTGTGAGGTCAGTAGATATGTGTGGAGTCCCACGATTGCAGATCTATACATGTAATCAATTTCAAGAAGGCCCATCCATCCTTCAGAACGGGGAATATATAATCTTGGTATACACTGAGTTTTATAAATCATTTGGTGAGCATGAAGCATCCTTCTTGTTTTAATATCCAATCTATCTAACACTTTTTGGGGCCAGTCAGTCACTCCAAAACTATAAGTTAGGACAGGAAGAGCAAATTGATTTATAGCTTGGATCTTGTTACTAGGTGTCAATGTTGTTTTCAGGATTAATTTAAGCCTTCTAAAGTACTCCTTACTAAGCTTTATTCACATTTGTTCATGTTTTATTGCTGATTCTTCATCAATTCCCAAGTATTTATACACCCCCTCTTGCTCAAGTTCTTTTATATCACATTCTTGTCCCAAACTGATGTTTTCCTGGTGCTGCAATTTTCCTTTTTTAAAAGTTGCTTTTGTACACTTATCAAGGCCAAATGACATTCCAATATCATCTGAAAAAAGTTTTGACAACTTACAGCTGTGCTTTTAGTTCCTCATCTGATGAGCTATACAATTTTAAATCATTGACAAAGAGAAGATGAAAAGTCATTAGACTTTGTTGTTTTCTAGAAGCCAAATTATAGCCATGATCTAAGCTGTTAAGTAAACAGCTTAATGGATTAATGACAGGGCAAAATAGCAACGGTAACAGGGAGTCACCCTGGAATATCCCCCTTTGGATTTTTATCCCTGGGATAATAATCTGTCCTTTATCATGGCTTAATTGTAAAGTGGTCTGCCACTGTTTTATGGTTACTGTAATGTAATCAATCAGTCTAGGATGTACCTTATATATTTTTAAGCACTTTTTTATCTATGAATGTGGTATACTATCAAATGCTTTTTTATAGTCAATCCATGTCATACTTACATTCTTCCCTTTCTTACAGTTCTCCACTATAACTTTATTTAACAACGAATGATCCTTTGTTCCATATGACTTTCTTTTATTGCCCTTTTGTTCTACTGCCATAATTGAGTTTTCTTTTAAATGACTATAAACTCTGTCGGCGTCAATCCCTGTGTATAGTTTATACGTCATTGGAAGACAAGTTATTGGTGTATAATTTTTAGGGTAGCTTGCAGGTTCACTCTTAAGTAAGAGCATTGTTTTTCCTGTTGTTAACCAGTGCGGTGTCTGTTCGAGGTTTGCATATAAATAGTCCTCACTCATGGCTAGATCCTCATGTAAAGAAGTTAATACTTTAAGCCAAAAGGTAGGTACTGCATCTGGGCCTGGGGTTTTCCAATTAGAGGCTTTTCTCAACTTTGTTTCAATCTCTCTGGCTGTTATTTCATCCCATTTCATATACTGTACCTTTAAACTTCTTATTCTTTCTTTTACTTCTTCTATCCATTTAGCATCTTTGGTATGTTCCACAGGATCTTCATAGATACTTCTCCAAAATGTATCCACTTCCTCTTTTTTTGGCGGTCTATCAATTCCTTTTACCTTATTTCCCAGTTCTCTATAAAACTTTTTTGGGTCATCAGTAAATTGCTTATTTTGTGCTTTTCCCTTATATCTATCTTTGTATCTTCTGAGTCTTTCCGCCTGTTTTGAAATTTTTAGTTTGTTATCTCCAATATTGCATAATAGATCCTGGTCTGTTCTAATATTGTGCATTGCTTTTATTCATTTTGTTGATCTGTTCCCTCTTCTATAATCTTCTAACAATGACACTTCTTGTCTTAGCTGTTTTATAGTTTTCTCTGTTTGATACTTCCATGATGATATTCACTTTCACCTCCCCCCTTTTCCTTCGCTACCCTATGTTCCTGTGGTAGAATTGTATCAGTTATTAATTTAGCAGCACAATAATATATTCTGTTTACTTCTGTTATATTGCATGGGTCTCTATGGACAGTCCTAATTACTGTGTTCATTTGTTTTATCAAGCTTCTGACTTTTGGAGTTTTATTAACCTTCTGCAGTCTATTTCTCTCTTTGATCTTGATATATCTGTCTTTGTCTATTAAATCAAGCAACTCTTCTCTTAACGCCTTTTCTTCCATACTAGGGTACATCCCTTGTTTTCCATTTCCTGTGGGGATTCTATAGAAAGTTTTATAACATCTTCTTGTGGCACATTCTCTTAAGTTTCATCCTGTGTCTTTTGTTATATTGTCATATGGAAACTCATTGGCCTATCACTCCTCAACATTGACTGCATCAGAGTTTCCACAGTTTCCTGTTCCTTTCCTTCATGTCTAGCTTCAGGTGTACTTTTATACTGGTTTCCTGTGGAAGGCTCCAAAATATCTTGATATGGCACCTGATCTGTTGCTTTCTGTTCCACTGGTTTCCCCTTAATTTGGATATCCGTTGCTCTATCCTGTTTTGGTGATTCTGCATTTGATTTTCTACACTGAATCCTTCTCTTTGCAGCTGTTCCATTACCTCAGTTTCTATTTCTTTGACTTCTCCATTACTAATCTCTTTTTCTACTTTTCCTCTTTGTCTTCTTATTTTTTGTATTGTAAAGTTTTCCATATCCGGATTCCTTTGCCTGTATTTTTCTTCAAATATCTTTGTTGCTGCTCTTTTTGTATTAGTTAGTTTTGCTTTCTCCTTTGCATAACTATTACATCATATTAAATCTCTTTTCCTTTCCCCTGTCCATATTTCTTCTTCACATGTCTCCTGATCTTCTTGCTTTTCCTTATTCTGGGGACTCACTCCATCATGGTATGATGTAGTCTGTTTTAGACCTTCTACATTAAATCCTTCAGTTCGCAGGCACTCCATAACTTCAACTTCTATTTCTTTAACTTCTATTTTACTAATCATATTTTCTGCATTAAATCTTTGTGCTTTTAGTCTTTTTATTGTGAAATTTTCCAAATCTGGATGCCTTTTTCTGTATTTTTCTTCGAATATCTTTGAAACTGCCTTCTGTATATTAGTTAACTGGGCTTTCTCCTTTGCATAAATATTGCACCATATCAAATCCCTCTTTCTTTCCCATATTCATATTTCTTTTTTATATTTTTCAAATATCTCTAGGTTTTGTTGTTTATATTTTCTCACTTCCTCAGATGCTTCTTTTTCCAAAGAGATCAAAGTTTCTTGACCTATATACTGTTTTTCAAAAATCTGTTGTATCTGCTTCCAGTGAGTGCAGTTTCATTGTTAAGATTCCTAGCATTTAGCAGCATAACCTTGCGGTTGTTTTTAGATGGAGTTTTTAAATTGGGAATTTTGTCCTTGAGACACTGCCTAAGTGATTAAATCAACCAGAAGGTATTTATTGGGAGGGCCAGGAAGTATTCAGACACTCGAACTGTAGACTGAAATGCATGCCTGTGTTATCATTCATCAAAAACTGCTAGAAAAAGTATTTATTCAAAAATATTTTTAGTAAGAGTGGTTTTGATATTTCATCTTGTGCATACTTCTTTATCTTGTGCATACTTTTTTCTTTATCTTGAGAAGAGAGTTGCAGTAAACCCAGTGCTGCAAAACATGTACATTTCCTCCATATATGTATGTAGGTTTCTGAATCATTGAAACAAAAAGTCTCTTCAGATCAGAGCCTTTTCATCCCATTTACTTTTATAGTTTGAATGTACTTAAATTTATTTACACCACATGTATTAGTTTGTAATGATCTACAGTGTTATCCTGTTTTATCTGAGAGGAACTATGGTGTATTAAGTGGACTAAGTTAAACAATTTTGTGATTAGTCCCTTACCCGGGTTTGATGTTCTCACTTGTTCCATCTGAACAAATCCACTTGCCTTCCTCAACTATATCTGATAGGGGTGGAGGGGGTGGCTAATGCTTAGGGTGTTTGCCTTACAAACATGACATGCCAATTCAGGTATTTCTTTTTTACCTTAATTCTAAAAAGTCCTGAAAATAGAGCAACAACAAAGAATTTAGAATAAATATCAACAAATTATTTGGGATTATCTAAAATGACAGCACTGATATATGCAAAGTAGCTTTAAACAACAGTGAAACTAACACAGATAAACAGAAGTGGAAAATGGCATTCCAATGCATCAGTCAAAGGAATAGAAATATACTTAGAAAAACAGAAGCGGTAAGTAGCATAGACAATTTGTAAGGAAAACGTTTTCATTGCCCAGCTTATACTTAAGGGTATGGCATGCAGATCCAGAGATGTAATCATTCCACTTTACTCATCTCTCATTAAAGAGATAAATTAATATAATGTCCCATCCAATATGTCCAAACATTTGTCACAACTGGAGAGACCACAAAGCTTTCTCACTAAAAAAAATCAAGGGTCTGAATGACAAAAATCTATGCAGACCATCTCAAAGCCTTGTCCCTCTACTCAGTATCATACAGGCCAACTAAGAGGCAGCCTTTCCCTTGTGTATAGAGCCTTGGCAGACCCTATCCTTTCAGGCCTAGCTTATTACGCATTCACAATTCCAGTGGTAGCCTGGAGACCAGCTTAACGGATCTGAATCTCTTTTGTAACATAAAAAATACATGTTGGAGGGATAGGTATGTATCTCAGAGAATACCTCTTCTACTTCACAAAAAATGAAATACTTTTCTTACTCCATTCAAATGTAATTGAGATGAATGAATATGAAATTGAAAGCTTATTCCTGTTTTATAACTTATGGATAGGGGCAGCAAGTAAATATGCCAGCATATCTTTGTTCTGCCTGCCTCTGGGATATTCATATGCAAAATATAAGGGCTAAAAACTGCCACATAAATGTAAGACTAGGCTTCTTAAGATTCTTAAAGATCAACAGAATCGTTCAAGAAAGTCTATTCCAGAGGAGGGGCAATCTCTGGGACACATATCTGTCTCTCCAGCATGATCTATTCATGTCAGAGATCAGGTTTAGATCCTTGGAGTGGGTAACCCTTGTGCAGTTAGTTTTGTGAATATGCAACATTTTCATCAGGGCTGGGTCAGAGACTGTTTGTAGGTCAGGCAGAGATCACCCCTCAGTAATCAGTAGGAAACTGAATACAGTGATTGGGCTTTTAACTGGTCTTCATATAACATGTCGGTTATACCCTGTATTTGTTTGGTGAGAAACTTCTAAGGATGTTCCAACTGTTGCAGGTGCCTGGCTTGGTACATGCCAAAGGGTGCACTGTACTCAATTATTGGTCTGATGCTAGCTGAGTACAGTGGTACTATGTCATACTTAGATCTGGATGCCATGCTCTTATAAGCTGATTCGCACTGAAGGATTTTTTCACCACATTGGACACATGGTGGTCAAAATTCAGATTACTATCTATCTGAGTACACCAGATGTCTTGCCAGTTGGTCCACTCTTAGAGGGGTGTTATCAATGTTGTAATTAGCGGGGCCCACTCTTAGAGGGGTGTTATCAATGTTGTAATTAGCAGGGCTATTTGAGTTCCCAAAGGGTATTATTATGCACTTCTTCACATTTAGTTTGAGGCCATGGCTCTGACATCAGCCATTAGTCAGTGTCAGACCTTTCTGTAGGATATCAACATTGTTTGGAGAGTCGGTGATTGTCCCCAACTTACAGTCATCAGCAAACCTGGTCAGCCAAAGGCCATCTATATTTACCTTGACATCTGAGAAGTATATCCCAAACAGGTGGTGGCCCAGCAATGAGCCCTGTGGTACTCCACTGATGAGAGGCCTCTTGATGGATATGGATTCCCCCACTCTAATAATATGTGTCCTATCAGTGAGCCATTTGGGAATCCATATGGTGACATAGAGGTTTATGCCCAGTTTTGTGAGTTTATCTGTAATTCCCAAGTGGGGTATTGTGTCAAATGCCTTTGCCAGGTCAAGGTAGGTGGTATGCATTCCTGCCCTCATCCATGCCCTTGGTGATCTTATCAAATTCCACCAGATTAAGCAGGCAGGACCTGCCCTTGTTGAAGCTCAAATGAGTTGGATCCTGAGACTGGAGTTTTTCTATGTTGCAGTTAATCAGGTCCATAATTATGCTTTCCATAGCCTTGCATGTGAGGCTAATCAGACATGGATCAGTAGTTTCCTGGGTCCACTGATGGTCTTCCCTTGTGTAGAGGGATGACAGTTGCTGTCCTCCACTCTACTGGGACAAAGTCTGTCTGGAGACTGTGGTTAAATGGAGATCTGAGTGGATCCATTAGGTCATGTTTGAAGTTATTTAATAGGCACCCTAGGATTCCATTAGGGCCCATTGATGCCTTGTTTCTAACCTTGGAGGGTGCACAAACTTTTTTGATAACAGGCAAAGGAATGGTAGTGGGGTATTTCAAGAGGAGTAACCGGAGGTGAAGAGGAGGTGAAATTTGAGCTGAATTTATCAGCCAGCACATTTGCTACTACTTTTGGCTGAGTATAGGTAGTGCCGTCTACAGCCAACTCAGCACTGTTGAGATTAATGAGTGATTTTTCTTCTCTTTTGTGCACTCTCCATGTTACTTCTAGACAGGAATTTCTTCCTTCTGTTGTATAGTCTGTTTATGCCAGGCATCCACCAGGGTGACTTCTTTTTCTGGATAGACCTAGATTTAATTCAGTCCACTACTGCTGTTTCTGTGCAGTTGTTTAAGTGGTTGTACAGGGCATTTATGTATAGTTCTGCATAGGCCTCTATGTTTCTGGGGTTAGGATGAGCTTTAAAAATGACCTATGCTATCACTTAATAGAAGGCAATTTGCTTTGTAAAAATTCTTTAGAGTTGTATGGTTTGATGGGGGTTCTACTGTTACATTTATTTCAAAGGAGACTGATTTATGATCTGTTCTTACCAATGAGGATATTGCACTGGGGGGGGGGGGGTGCAACACTCCTCCATGTTTGTGAGTACTGTGTCAAGGATATTTGAGCCCCTAGTGGGAGTTCAAACCAGCTGTTCTAGAGCATCTGCATTGACAAAGTCCAGGAATCTCTGAGCCTGGATGTTATTGGTCATGTATGCTTCTCAGTTTATGGAGAGGTAGTTAAAAATCACCCAAGAATAGTGTATTGGTTTGAAAAGTAAGTGATTCTAGTATGCAGAGTGGTTTTCATGGTTCATGTTGTGGACCTGTAACTAGTGATGATATGGTGGGGGATCTAGCCTATGGTCAGCTGGACATGGAGTAGCTCAAGCGAGTCATCCTGCCTGACCAATCTCGAGGTGTGATTGTTTTTTATGTAAATGGAAACACATCCTCCTTTTGTCTTTTCCATTTCAGAGGTTGGTCTGAATGTGTGATAAGCATTGTAGCCTTGCATTGTCAGGGTGCTTTCCATATCCTTTAACACATCTCTGTAATTGCACAGACAACAACATTCTCCAGATGAGGAAAGCTTCCAGGGAGTGCAGTTTCTTGTTAAGACTCCTAGCACTGAGCAGTAGTACCTTCAGCTTGGCATTAGAAGAGTTTATTATGTTGATAAGTCTATTGATTTGGCACTGCCTAAAAAAGGCATTATGGGGGTGGCTAATGCCTTGACCAGTATTCGAAAGTCTAGCGATGACAGGTACAGACTTATCTCTTCTAAATGTATAAAAGCTGACATGTTTAACATTGTAAAGTATTTGACTTTTTTTGTACTGAGGATTGCTTTCTGTGACTAATACAGACATAGCTTTGGAACACTATTTTGGTTTCATGAATTTTGGAAATTACTGTGACTGAGCTCATCAACAAAGTTTTAAGACTACCAGTTTTGCTGTTTTTTACTTTTTCCTCAACACTCGTGTTGGTGAGGTTGGAACTAGACAGATTCCTGGCTTGTTCGTTTTATTTTTTTTAATTTTCATAGTGTAACTACATCTCTCACTTACTCATGTTTGTTTCAGGATTAAGTGGTTGCCAGTATACATGAGGCAATTGCTACATTGCATCAGGATGCCCATGTCCACAGGCTGGCCACAGAGATAGCAGGAACTTGCCTATCCATGGTTTCAGGTTTTTTACTATGAGTTTAACTAGGGAGAAGACTTGGGAGATTTAACTGGACTGGGATGATAGCACACAGACAAAGAATGGGTGCTATACCCAGTGGGAACTATAGCTGTCCAACAAGGAGGCAATGCTGCTCTGCACATAACTCACATGCTCCTTGTTAAATAAATTTGTTAGAGTCAGACTGTAAAAATCATTGAGTTATTCAAAAACAATGTCAATCAATAACAAACAATAATGCAGGAAAACTCAGGCATCTATAACTCTAATACTCTAATGTACATTAGGAGGCAAAAAACCATACACAAAGTTTGTATAGAATTTTGACTAGTTTTATTCACAAAGGGCACCATTTTTATATATGTCATTATCAGTTTTGCCCACCTCACTGGCGTGGTCAGTGACAGGGTCTTTACATCATAGTAATTCATAAAAAGTGCTGAATTTGTGTTTTTCAAAAAGTCTTTTTCCCATGTGAATGTTACAGCCTTGTAAGCATCTGGTCAGTCACGATGACCTCCTGAGGATGTAGCCAATTCAAGGCTCTTAGATTAGTTCGAATACAATGGGTGCAGTTTTTCTTTAATGCTTCTCTTTGTCTTTCTTGTTTTACCAGCTGCGCACTATCTCTGATAGTGCGCACAAGGCTATTCTCCTGGTGGAAGCAGGATGAAGATACACGTGCGAACAGATTTATTATTTTCTAACTTTGCAAAATAATCTTTACTTGAAAGACATGAGCCAGGCTGTGCTTGCACGCTGCCAAGGCCAAATTCCTGATTACACTGCAGCTTGTGCTTCAAGCAATAATATGCAGGTTTATTTCTACTATTATTCTAGTAAGACAGAATTAAATGCATTATATATATATCATACTACTTTTCAAACTTTGTTCTCTATTATGGATTTAAGTACATTTATTCCTAACTAAAGCACACATTTCTCTATATATTTGATCACACAACTTATATGTGTTTGAATGTTTAAATACACATCTTCCTAAGCAGCACACATTGTAAATATATTTTTCTAAGCAGCATGTATGTAAATATATTTTCTAAGCAGCATGTATGTAAATATATTTTTCTAAGCAGCATGTATAGATTTTTCTAACATTCTCCCTCCTGTTAATGCATTTCATTCTTATTTGAAACATAAACAATATTATTTCATTCCTCAGCCTTTCCCTTTTCCAGGACTTTCAACTAAGCAAGTCATTTGTTTTACATTTCAGATAGGCTTTCACTTGGTATCAACAAATTCAATTCCATATCTTGGTACATAGTTTCAGTCACTGATACATCAACTAGGTCTTTAACTAATTTTTTCACACAGGGTATCCCGCAGCAGACACATGCTCCAATTATGAGCAGTACCACACAAATTGCAATCAGAATGTTCATAAGGACCGACCCCCACCCCCCAAACAGATTCTGGAAAAAGTTCGTCAGTGGGTTTGGGCCTGGTTCTGCCATTGCTGACACCTGCTGTATTACCTCCAGGTGATCATTGATTTCATGCTGGTTGTCTGGAATGTACGCACAGCATTCTTCTTTGATAAGCGCCAAGACGTACCACCTCTCACCGCTAGGGTGAAGTCGAGAGCCATTCGGTTCTGTAATACAACTGTTCTCATTGCATTCATTTCATCAGTCACAAGTTCAAGAGCGGAAAAAGTCGCATTGCTCATTACTTCGAGGAGTTTTGACAATTTCCTCAGTTCCCAAATCGATTTGACTGCTCCGTAGGCTGGGAATATCCCAGCCCAGGATATAACACTGTCACTCAAGTCCATATGGGTCAACTTTTCTTTGTCCTTCACGGCCGAATGATCCTTCCAGCTTGCTTCAATCTTACCCACTGGATTAGTAGGTTTTCTGACTGTATTTTCGGCTTGCTGAGCTACGTCTCTCACATTACGTATTTTACCCAGGGGCAATTCTGCAGTATGTCTTATGGCTGGAACCAGATAACCCAAAAAACAACTGCCGGACCAACCCAAAAAACAACTGCCGGACCAATTCTCAGGTAACCATTTATAGGCTTTTTTCCCACAAACAAAGTAACAGTTTTCTACTTTTGTACTGATGCGGGTTAACCCTGAATGAAACATTTTCTTATCTATAACAGATAATTGTCTATATATTTCAGGAGTTTTTTGCACATCTCTCAACGTTGTTTTCATCAAGCTTAAGTATGAACCATAATTCGTGCTACAACTAGTACCTTGATCTACAGGTTTTATATAACATTTGTAAGACACAGTTATGTTACAGTTACTCCAACCAACCTGGAGTGTATCATTTTTAACAAAACAAACAATTCCTTTCTGAGTAACAGGCAAATATAATGCCACTTTGTCTTGTGATCTCACAGTGCCTGTATCAAATAACAGGTTTTCCCAAGTTTCATTTATCCCCAAGGGGACAGCAGACATCAAAAGTCCTCCATATGCTGTGGGGATTGCAGTACAAACCCAGCAATTTGAAACGTTCATAGTCTCTACATAGACTCGTTTCATAGCCAGATATGTGTTAAAGTTTGGGTGCCAGTCTACAGCCAGTCCTTCATCACGTTTTATTAATTTCACTTCTGTAGTTATATGCAAGAAAAACCATAACAACAAAAAGGTCACTACAAACATAGTTAATAAGTGTATGATCAGTAGGCCAGTGAACCAATGTCTCTGGGGTTGTTTCACATTTTTATTCATTCTGCCTCTGGCCATCCTGTTTCTGTGGTATGTCCAAACTGAATTTCTTAACAGGTTTGCAGTGGGTCAAATGAACCCAAGATGATCTCTCAGCAATTTTTACTGCAGTAGGTGTGGCCAATAGTACCTGGTACGGACCTTCCCACTTTGGACTCGCCCAGTTCTTCCTTTTTATGATTTTCAGCCAAATCCAGGACCCCGGGGTCAGCACGGCTTCTGGTTTTGCTTCTTGTTTATCTGAAAAAGAGTTCAACTGCAAAACAGTCTTATTTGTTAATAACTTCTTCATATAACTAGCTAATGAGCCATCGGCCTCCAGCTCTGCAGGCATGAGGGCCTTCCATTGTGGCACGCAATATGCCCTTCCAAACACTATCTCAAAAGGGGTCAAGCCCTTTACATTTGGAACAGTTCTCATGCTCAGCAGTGCTAAAGGCAGACAGCAAATCCAAGTCTTTTGAGTCTCACTCATTAATTTTCTCAATTTATTTTTCAAAGTTCCATTGTATCTCTCCACCAGTCCTGCTGACTGGGGGGGATAAGCACAATGGTTTTTCAAAGAAATCCCAAAAAATCTCCCAAGCTGTTGAATTGTCTGATTCACAAAATGTGTCCCATTGTCACTATAAATTCTTTCCGGTATGCCAAATCTAGGAATGATTTCTTTCACTAGGGCCTTTGCTACTGTTGCTGCATCCGGATTTCTAGTTGGAAAGGCTTCTACCCATTTTGAAAACATATCTATGATCACTAAACAGTATTTTTTCCCTTCACATTTATTCAGTTCTATGAAATCCATACAAATAGTATGGAACGGATAGGGTGGTGTTGGAAAGCTCCCTCGCTTTGGTTTAAATGCTCCCTGTGCATGATGTTTGCTACAAATATGACATGTCGCACAAAATTTTTGTGTATAATTCGTAAATCCGTATGTTTGGAATGTTTTGTTAACTAACTGTACCATCCCCCCTGTTGAGACATGGCTCTGCCCATGACTCAACAAAGCTGCATATCTAAATAAATTAGATGGCAATATGGGCTTTTTCTCTTTGGAGATGTACAGTCCCTCTTCAAGGATTGCTCCTCGTTTTATCCACTTTTGCTTTTCTGCTTTTGTAGCTAATGTCTGCATTGTTTTTAACATTTCTAAATCTAGAGTCTCAGAAGGTTGTAGTTCTTCATTTAAGAGCACAGTTTCTGGGTCTGAGGCAGCTTGCTTCGCAGCTGCATCAGCCCGAGCATTTCCTTTTGAAATTCTATCTTGTTGTTTGGTATGGGCTGCACATTTACAGATAGCTATTCTAGTGGGTAACTGAATAGAATCTAACAGGTTCAAAATCAATTGTGCATGATTAATCGGCTTGCCAGTAGATGTTATCATTCCCCTGTTTTTCCATTGTTGTGCAAAGACATGCACTGTAGAGAAAGCATACTGACTGTCAGTATATATGTTAACACATTTGCCTTTCGCTAGAGTGCAAGCACGTGTCAAAGCTATCAATTCTGCTGCTTGAGCTGACAGGTTATGTTGCAGGGGTTGTGCTTCTATGATTTCGTCATCAGTCACTACTGCATAACCCACTAGGTTTTTCCCTGTAGGACCTCGTTTACAGGACCCATCCACAAAAAATGTCACCTCTGCGTCAGCTAAAGGTACATCAGTAAGATCTTGTCTGGGTGTGGTTATTTGTTCCATTTCCTGTAGGCAGCTGTGCGGTGTGCCATCTACAGGAATCGGAAGTAGTGTCGATGGATTTAATGTCGTGCATCGTTCAATTGTCATATGGGGTTGACTTAATAATATGGTCATGCAAGAAAGATGTCTGGCAGGGGATAAAAATGCTATTTTTTCTTGCAGTAAAATTATCGCAACTGCATGAGGTACTCTCAACGTGAGAGGATGAAACAATACCACTGAGGCTGAAGCTTGCACTGCCATAGCTGCTGCGACTACCGCTTGTACACAGGGTGGCAATGATCGCGCCACCGGATCTAACTGCGATGAATAGTAAGCTATGGGGCGTTGCTTGCCGCCATGTTGTTGCGTCAGTACTGACGTCATATATCCCCGCCTACAATCTACAGTTTGGAAAAATCTCTTATGGTAATTCGGAAGCCCTAAAACTAATGATGAAACTATCAGTTGTTTTAGTCTGCAAAAGGCTGCCTCTGCTTCCGGAGTCCAGTGCAGTGTTTCTTGTGCTGCCATTGGTGTTTTAAATATTAAATCAGCCAATGGAGCCGTTTCTAAAGCATAATTCGGTATCCAACTTCGACAAAAATTAGTCGTTCCCAAGAAGGACATCATTTCCTTCTTGGTAGTTGGTCTAGGTGCTTGTAAGATAGCTGTTTTCCGATCTTCATCTAATGTTCTGCCTTCTTTGGATATCACATATCCCAGGTATTTAACCTGTTCTTTCCAAAGTTGCAATTTATGTTTATTCACTTTATGCCCTTGTTCGGCTAAGAATTTCAACAAGGCTATTGTATCTTCCCTACACTGCTGCTGGGTAGGGGCTGCAAGCAGGATGTCATCTACATAAAGTAGTACTTGGCTGCCCCCTGGCGGAGAAAACCCCGCCAGGTTGCTAGCCATCTCTTGTGCGAATATTGTTGGACTTTCACTATATCCCTGTGGTAGTCGGGTGTACGTATACCTTTTGCCCTGAAATGTAAATGCAAACCAATGCTGGCTGTCAGGGTGGATAGGTATTGAGAAAAATGCATTGCTAATATCTACCACGGTGAAATATTTTTGTTGGCTTCAAATCATTTAACAAGGTATGTGGGTCTGGCACCGTAGGTGCTCTTGGTATTACCGCATCATTTACAGCCTGTAAATCTTGTACCATCCGCCATTCCCCGTTTGCTTTTTTTACAGGAAATAGAGGAGTATTACATGGTGAATCTAGGGATTCTACCAGTATTCCTTTCTTAAGTAATGCCATTATGATAGGTTTGATTCCCTGTTCCGCATCCTTGCTCAAAGGATATTGTCTTTTCCTTGGTCTAAAGGCCGATTTTGGTGTAATAACTACTGGCCCTGCTGTTCGAATAAGTCCTACATCTGATTTCCCTGTTGACCAAAGAACGTCTGGTATCTCACTCAAAGCTTTTTCTTCTTCTTCTATCAAGAATGCCAGTCAGCTGTCTTCACTCTGCTGTAAGTGTACAGCTGGGCGTGCCTGCGTTAACCAATTTAGTTTTTGCTTCTGTACTCCTAAGTCCGATAATTCTGAGTCAGTTAGTTTCTCCCATTTTGTCACTTTGTTACCTAAGTCTACCCACCTAACATTCTTGTTTTTGGTTAGGCTAACATGCGGTAGTTTATTGGATTTGTACAATTCCAAAAACTCCTGAGGCAATGAACAACTGGCTACACTATTGCCCTCAGTGTCCCAGTATAGAGTCCGTAGTATTAGTCTATTTATGGATTCCTGAACAATTTTGTTCGTATTCTTTATCAGGTCCTGGTGTGCTACAATAATATAGGGTACAATGTAATAAATGTTGCTGGTCAACATCGAGGGAAGCACCTTGCTGGTGGCTACACTGCTCGGTTCCTTGGTCACGGCGCCTGGTGTGGTTGTAACCAGATCCTGGCTGTACCAGTAATAAGCCGCAGCCTCCGATCGCAGTACAAAAGTATCAGTTTGTCTCTGTGCCTCCATACCGCTCATGGTAGGGACTACTGCTATGCCAAAAGTTGCATAAGATCTCTTCGCAATAAGTTCAAGGGGCATTTGGCAGAAAGTACTATTTTACTTCTTTGGGTCATGCCCGAGACGGGGTCAGTTATTGCTATATCATGGGAAAGTGGTTCCCTGTACAGCTGTCCGTTTGCTGCTTTCACTAATATGTAATCAGGTGACTCAGAATGTTCCGGTAACTTTGAAGGATGTATCAAAGTTCGTGATGCTCCTGAATCACACAAAATTTGACTTCTTCCCTTCCACCAGAAGTGTCACTTCCGGTTTAGCGTCTGCCAAATAGAGCTCTAAGCTCAGTAATGCCAAGTCTAAAACTTCACTTTCCCCAACTTCTACATCCGGTTGCATGTCATTTGTTTCTTCTAAGGTATTTACATTATTCCCCTGCTCATTAGTCTCTCCTGGTGACTGCTGAGCAGCATAACTGTCATATAGTCAATCCTCATCTTCCTTATCCTTTTTTTCCACAGGTGCCTTGCTCCTGCAATCCCTTGCCAAATGTCCCTTCTTACCGCAATTGAAGCACTCACCTTTTTTCTTTCTGTTCTCATAAATTTCTGAGTTTCTGTCAGAGCGTTTGTTACCCTGAGTATTTTGCTTACCCTTTTTGGCTGCTTGTACTACAAAAACTTCCGCACCGTCTTCAGCTGTGAAGACCTGCGTTTTCTTTTTCTTTTTACTGTTAAAATGTTTTTCGGCATGTCTAGCGTATTCTAACAAGGCTTGAAGCCTACTTGTTCGGTGATCTATCATGTGCTTCGTGATGAAGCTATTGATAGGGGCAATACAACCTTTCAAAAATGCATTCTTCAACTGTTGTTCATATGAGCTATCATTCTTTTGATTTTCAGGAACGGGCATGCCACTATGGTTATTAAAACATTCTAATAATCTACCATAGTATGCATCCACTGTTTCATTATCTTGTTGTACGCATTGGTTAATGCAAGTCCAGTCTGCCCTAGATTTCCATTTTTCAGTAATGCGGTCTGTAAGACCCTTCAATCTAGCATCTAGTTCTGCGTCACTATGTGGGAGTGGCCTGAGTTGCGCGTCATGGGCATTCCAGGCGCCACAAATCATGTGCCAGTCCGGACCTAAAATTTGTCTAACTACTCTTTCTACCTCTTCCCCATTTAAGTGGTAACTCAATCTCATGCCCTGTAAATCCTGTAGAAATTTCTCGAAGTTAATTTTTGGATGGGGAATTCCTTCTGTAGCTTTTCGGATGTCTTCCGGTGTCCATGGTCTATACACTAAGAGAGTTGAGGCCTGGCCCTCCTGTCCTGCCTGTGGGTTTGGTACTTCTATTAATGGACAGATTTCCTCACTCTCATCTAATAAACTTCCGCTTGGTTGAACATCTATAAGTTGGCGTGTTCGGGATCTAGTCCCGATAGGTTCTCTTACAAATGGTTGTCTTAATATCCCTGTTGTCTCTGGGTAACGTGGGGGGGGTCCAGCCCGCCCTCCCGCTTCATATTCTAAGTAAGGCATCGGAGGAGGTGGTAGGGGAGGGACCGATGCTACTATTATGTTATTATCCTCTTTGTCTAAAAATAATGCCTTTGCATTTTTATTTTTCTGTTCCCTTCGGTTCACTTCCTCAATCCACCTATGTGCTTGAGGAACGCCCAACTGTTGTTGTTTTTTTGCCTGACCTTTGGCGTCAGATTTTAACTGTTTCAAAAGTTTTACTAATGATATTTTATCTAATTTACCATCAAAGTCATACTTGTTAACCCATTTTGAAAAATATCTCACATTATCTGCTCTTTGCAATTGCATATACTTTGCATCTTCTGTCAGGGGCGGGTCACGTGACCCTTTAGTGCATTCATTTCCCATGTCTCTGAAAGAGAAAAAAGAAAAGAGAGAGAGAGCAAAAAAAAGAACTGTTACGTAACCCTTTCTTTTGTACCACGTGGTATCTTATTCCCCGTATTCACAGTAGTGTCTAGAATGACTGTTTACTTTGCTTTGTTTATTTCCTGATCTATGACTCAAGATACAATACTTCGACTACTTCTCTCCCTGCTATCACAAACCTTAGCAATAGCACAGTGTAACCTGGTCCCTGATCTAAAACAAAAACAAAGAGAGGAATTCTGCTTACCCGAGCCTCCCGCTTATGTTTGATATGCTTTTTAGGATCCAGTTTTCCGCTTTTCGGTCACAGATCAGACAAGTGGACAGCCTCTTTAGACACGACAATTCAGTCGGAGGTCTTTCCTTCTTCTAGATTTCGGTACCACCTATATATTCTGACCTGCAGCTTACCAAGGGAATTCGCTCAAGGACCAAAATGTTAAATAAATTTGTTAGAGTCAGACTGTAAAAATCATTGAGTTATTCAAAAACAATGTCAATCAATAACAAACAATAATGCAGGAAAACTCTGGCATCTATAACTCTAATACTCTAATGTACATTAGGAGGCAAAAAACCATACACAAAGTTTGTATAGAATTTTGACTAGTTTTATTCACAAAGGGCACAATTTTTATATATGTCATTATCAGTTTTGCCCACCTCACTGGCGTGGTCAGTGACAGGGTCTTTACATCATAGTAATTCATAAAAGTGCTGAATTTGTGTTTTTCAAAAAGTCTTTTTCCCATGTGAATGTTACAGCCTTGTAAGCATCTGGTCAGTCACGATGACCTCCTGAGGATGTAGCCAATTCAAGGCTCTTAGATTAGTTCGAATACAATGGGTGCAGTTTTTCTTTAATGCTTCTCTTTGTCTTTCTTGTTTTACCAGCTGCACTATCTCTGATAGGGCGCACAAGGCTATTCTCCTGGTGGAAGCAGGATGAAGATACACGCTTAACAGATTTATTATTTTCTAACTTTGCAAAATAATCTTTACTTGAAAGACATGAGCCAGGCTGTGCTTGCACGCTGCCAAGGCCAAATTCCTGATTACACTGCAGCTTGTGCTTCAAGCAATAATATGCAGGTTTATTTCTACTATTATTCTAGTAAGACAGAATTAAATGCATTATATATATATCATACTACTTTTCAAACTTTGTTCTCTATTATGGATTTAAGTACATTTATTCCTAACTAAAGCACACATTTCTCTATATATTTGATCACACAACTTATATGTGTTTGAATGTTTAAATACACATCTTCCTAAGCAGCACACATTGTAAATATATTTTTCTAAGCAGCATGTATGTAAATATATTTTCTAAGCAGCATGTATGTAAATATATTTTTCTAAGCAGCATGTATAGATTTTTCTAACACTCCTAGAGCAGCAGTGGGAATGGGGAAGGTTGCAGTGATGTTATTCTAAGGGAAATTTTAACTTGAAACCATTTTTATCACAGGGCAATGCTAACCACTGCCATACAGAGGGCAACCTAGTGCAAACACTGGACTTATATAGAATCAGGAAAACAAGTTTTACAACAGCAAGCCTTACAGACCAATCAGGAAGACACACAATAAGGTTTCAGTCAACAGCCCCCAACTCATATAGGTGTGCTACAGCACACTTCTGCCACAAGGGTGCAGTGAGAAAACCCTCAATGTAAAAATGCTGGTTTTAGAGCTCAAGTGCAGGGAAAACACACAATCAAGATATTAGAGTCCAGTAAAATCAACAGACACAATGTAATTAAGTACCACAGTAGTGGAAGCACTTCAGCTTTGAAACAGTACTAAATGTACTAAATATAACAAATACTACAGGCAGCTTATGAAATACAGTAAAATAACCAGTTGAAGTGCAAAATTATAGTTATTTTTGTTCTTTTAGCAGTGGATGGCTTTAGTTGCAGCAGATTCTCTGTAACTGTCAGGCAAACTAGTGAAAACAGGACCAGCTCTGAGGAATTGACCTTCTCATGGTTTAGTTACTTCACCATACTATTTATGAGCCTATATGGAGAGAGACAGATACATAGATAGATAGAAAGATATGTAGATACATGTGTGTGTGTGTGTGTGTGTGTGTGTGTGTGTGTGTGTGTGTGTGTGTGTGTGTGTGTGTGTGTGCGTGCCTGTCTGTCTGTATGATTCTAACATTTCATTGAACTGTCACATACTGACAACAGTTATGTTGATGTAATGCAGTCAAACTTACTTAAATATTGCCAGCTCAGAAAGACTATCTCTGCAAATTCCAAAATTAGTAAAAATATTTCGAGATTTATTGCAGGGAGGTAAGCCTCGCTTCCATCATATCTCCACAACTATCACCATCCATCATTCCCTGTTGTCATACCATGTATTGTAGTCATGCTATTTTTTATGAATTTTGTTCATTCCTCCATAGCTGAATACTTTGGTGTCATATCTAAATGATCCATCAAAAGACATGCTATAAAGTATATCACTCATTTTGCCTCTCATGAAAGACATTGCATTGCATGACAGTGAGTTCACATACTATACAATGATATTTCAAATTATAATTGCATAATAATTTATGATGCTCAGTGGTGCACAAACACCCTGAACTGTAGTGCATTCTACTGTCCTTTACATTTCCACTCATAAGTTTTACTATGTTTCAAATATTCTGGACCTTAGTTGAGCAATGTAGAACACATTTTTGTAAAGAAAAGTCAAGTGATATATACAGGGAACACGTCAAGCGAACTACTACTAGTTGTTTCAATACCACCTTGTGGAAGATTAATAGCTGAATGCATACTTATAGAGAGCTATTCTGTATTCATAAGACTTAGTGTAAATAGGGACATGTCTGCATAATAGGGGTGAGCTGCAACATACTGATGAAGACACAACTATTGAGGAAGATAAATGTTAAAAAGGAACTGTGCCCCCCAGACATGACAAATATGACCCAGACAAGTGTGATCTTTTTTCCCCTGATGGCAAAAGCAAGGGTCACAGCTGTGGAAAAACACAAAGTTTGATGGGTGATGCAGACAGATATGACAACATCTACATTCATAGTGGTGCATGGACACTGGCCTGAGCCCCGGATATATATAGCCATACGCCTGACAACAGCCAGTCCTATAAAAAGGCACAGTGACAGTGGATGAGAATATGTAGAAAGAGCAAAAACACAGAAGCAGCAAGAGATAAAGAACCTTTGGAGACAAATGTGCAGCCAGGTGCAATCGACTTATTGTATGACTATATTGAAAGCCCACAAAAAAGAAGCTCATATTAACTGATGGCTGCATATCTAATAAGGAGAAATCCCTGAAGAAAAAGTGTGTACTGGGCCTGCTGATTCAAAGGTACAGGGTGTTGCAGTGGATTAGCCATCACTGCACCTAAAGCCAAAGGTGAAGTACTACTCGACTCCAAAGAATATCATCACTAACCCTATAGTGAAGAACTAAGAGGGGGTGCTGAAAAGTTCTAAGCCTGACTAGCTTAGTAAATTCTGAGCACTATTTTGCCTCTGTAGCTGAAAATAAGGTTATTTCATCCTGTAAAGTGCCAATCTGCAGAATTGTAATACTATGTTTTGACATTGTTTCAGATCATTGATTGGACCATGCCAAAGAAAAGTGTGGAATTTTCAAGTATGGAACTCCAAGCAATCATGAAGTTCCTGTTCCTGCAGAATAAAACTCCAAAGAAAATCCATGAATGTGTGATGCAAACACTGAGTGACAAACGCCATTCTTTCTCAACCATGAAGAAGCAGTGTACAAACTTTCAGCCTGAAGAGTTTGAGACTGAAGATGCAGCAAGCTCTGGGAGGCCTCAAAAGGTTTCAACTTTTTTTCTGCATTTTCTTGCTGCCTTTAGCTAATTCCACCTAAAACACTGATTTTCTAGAGTTTCTGTGATTTAAAAGCTTGTTTCAGCTACATATTGTACTTATTTTACTGACTGCACTTTAGCAGTCGTTTTTGTGTTTAAATTACATGTTTAACTTTTGTAGGCTACACACTCAAGTGTGATAGCCATTTCTGTGCATTTAAAGTGTTTTTTTTATTGTATCTGCTTTATTTTCCGAAAAAAAAACAAACAAAAAAAATATATATATACTTGTTTTCCTGTCTTTCTAAGTTAGTATAGTGCAGTTTTCAGGTTAGTGCTGAATTCAGGGCTGTGTTACAAGTTTCTGTGTTTGCTCATACCTTACTTGGATAGAAGGAAGTGTCTCTGTTCACTGTGAGAGAGGGAGCTTTGAGCAGCCTATCTGTCCCTGGAGGAGTGGTTTCCACCCAGAAATTAGTAGTTTATTGGCCACTTTGGGCTAATTTCTATCTCTTTCATTTCCCTGCTATAAAACCCACATTTGCAAGGTTTTTGTAATAGTATACAGCTTAGCAAGCTTCTGCCTAATGCCCTGCAGAGTTCTAGAGCAGCAGTGAGACAAAAGATAGACTTCGGAGTGATTAAGTATAATGTTTCTGCATTTTCTTGCTGCTTTTAGCTAATTCCGCCTAAAACACCAATTTTCTAGAGTTTCTGTGATTTAAAAATTTTGTTTTAGCTGCATATTGTACTTATTTTACTGCTTTCACTTTAACAAAGTCATTTTTGTGTTTAAATTACCTGTTTAACTGTTGTAGGCTACACACTCAAGTGTGATAGCCATTTCTGTGCATTCAAATTGTTTTTTGATTGTATCTGCTTTATTTTCTGAAAAAAAAAAACAAAAAAATATACTTGTTTTCCCTCCTTTCTAATCTAGTATAGTCCAGTTTTCAGGTTAGTGCTGAATTCAGGGCTGTGTTACAAGTTTCTGTGTTTGCCCATACCTTACTTGGATAGAAGGAAGTGTCTCTGTTCACTGTGAGAGAGGGAGCTTTGAGCAGCCTATCTGTCCCTGGAGGAGTGGTTTCAGTCCAGAAATTAATAGTTTATTGACCATTATGGGCTAATTTCTATCTCTTTCATTTCCCTGCTATAAAACCCGCATTTGCAAGGGTTTTGTGCTAGTATACAGCTCAGCAAGCTCCTGCCTAATGCCCTGCAGAGTTCTAGAGCAGCAAAGAGACAAAAGAGAGACTTTGGAGTGATTAAGTATTATTTTTCTGTATTTTATTGCTGCCTTTAGCTAATTCCACCTAAAATGCCAATTTTCTAGAGTTTCTGTGATTTAAAAAGTTTGCTTCAGCTACATATTGTACTTATTTTATTGCCTGCACTTTAACAAAGTCATTTTTGTTTTTTAATTACCTGTTTAACTGTTGTAGGCTACACACATAAGTGTGATAGCCATTTATGTGCATTTAAAGTGTTTTTTTTATTGTATCTGCATTATTTTCTGAAAAAAAAAAATTATACTTGTTTTCCTGCCTTTCTAAGCTAGTATAGTCCAGTTTTCAGGTTAGTGCTGAATTCAGGGCTGTGCTACAAGTTTCTGTGTTTGCCCATACCTTACTTGGATAGAAGGAAGTTTCTCTGTTCACTGTGAGAGAGGGAGCTTTGAGCAGCCTATCTGTCCCTGGAGGAGTGGTTTCAGCCCATAAATTAATAGTTTATTGGCCATTTTGGGTTCATTTCTATTTCTTTAATTTCCCTGCTATAAAACCCGCATTTGCACTGTTTTGCGTGCCCGGCAGCGCCGGTTAGCTAGGGTATAGCTATTCCCGGCTCCACAAAGTCTACTCTTCAATTTTTCCCTTGGAACTAGACAAACTTTCAACTTAAGCACTAAAACCATTCTTTTCTCATACCGGCACTTGCTGAAAACTCATAGCAAACACTAATAAACCTTATCACTAGACCCCCCCCTATACTGTAGAGAAGGACAAGGGTCTCTATTCGACCTTACCAGCCAATCAGTAAAACAGTTCACTGTACCTATCAGGGCATGTCCAAAGGGCAGTTTCAGGTGTACTCTCCAGTCCAAATGGTGAATCTGGGCATTTTGAGGCGATGTTACAATTGCCTCATGTACACAGACAACCTTCTCCTCCTTCCACCAAACACTAATACATGTGAGAGATGCAATTATACAGCCAAACTGGAGGATAAGCTCTCTCAACCTATGACTGGACCAGGCAGTCAAGAGGAGATGGGAATTACTTGCATCACACCACCAGTCTCACACAGACCTATGAAACCAGCACTGGCAAAAAACACACATAAATACACAAAAACATACTCAAGAGGCTCTAAATGAAAATCTTCAAAAGCAACAGAGACCTCCAAAGCAAACATCCAAGCAACCTCCACCACCCAACACAAACCATGAAACACATACTTCACAAAACCAGTGTGACACACAATCACAGACCTTAAGGCAAAATAACATACCCAACACACTAGTAATAGGTGACTCTATAGTCAGGCACACTGATGTCCCACTCACTAGGCTGAACAAGAAGAAGGTTACTGTTAGCTGCCTGTCAGGTGCCAGGATCCACCACACAACACAAACACTCAGGTCACTCCAGAACAAGTACAAATATGACTTTCTCATTGTCCATGTTGGTGTGAATGACCTGAGCCATACCTCCCTGGACTACATGCAAAGAGACATGGAGGAGCTCTCTGATCACATAGCCCAGGCCGGTATGACCCTGACCCTGAGTAGCATCCTGCCCTCTCCAAGAATGATACCACGGTATAGAGAAAAAATTATCAATTTCAACAATTGGCTAAGCTTCTGGTGTCATACAAAGGGGATCCAGTGTTTGTCAGCCTGGGATGACATGCTCGACAAGCCACGCTGCTTCACTAGAGATGGCTTGCACCTGTCACCCTTAGGCTTTCAAATACAGTCCAAGGCTCTTGCCACCCCCATAGTGCCTTTTTTAGGCAAGGCTCAAAAGACAAACCCACCGCCGTAAATAGCACTAGTAAGAAAAAACTGAGGGTAATGTTACTCAATGCCAGAGGTCTAAACCTCAAAATGCACACACTCAAAGCACTCATCAGTATGGAGAAAACCGATATATGTGCAGTAACAGAAACCTGGCTTAAGGCTGCAGAGAGGACACCAGCACTACCAGGCTACAACTCATACAATACATTTCAGCCACAAAACCTGGACCAAATTACAAAAGGTGGGGGAGTATCCATATTCATCAAGGATACCCAAAACTCCAGGTTAGTGGCACAGCACGATGCTTTAGAGATCATCCTTGTGTAACTAAAAGGCAAAACTGCTATTCAAATTATAGCTTCCTACAGATCACCCACGATATCCCAGGACCACCACTCCGCATTCCTGGAAACACTGGGAAACATAAAGGTCCTACCAAACACCCTGATATTGGGTGATTTCAATTACCCAAACATTAACTGGGAGAACTACTCAAGTAAAAACTCTCTTGCCCAACATTTCCTAGAATTTATAAACTCAAATGCCCTGGATCAACTGGTCAACACCCCCACCAGATGTGATAACATATTAGACCTGGTCATCACCAACATGGGCAACCGGTGTTCCACACCGGAGGTCAACCCCTTGCTGGTTAGATCTGACCATAAACTAATCACTCTGGATATCCACATTCCGCCACCACACCTGGTCAAAGAAACCACAGTGAAAAGCTTTTCAAAAGCAAACTTCACGTTACTTAAGACCGAGGTGGGAAGTTTCAAAGCCCCCATGCTAAAGGATAAAGCTGCCCAAGCTGAAAATTCCTTTACTAATGCACTCTATGGGCACCTACAAGAATGCATGGATCATGCTATCCCAAACAAAACCAAGACTCACTCCTCCAAGAAAAGGAAACAAGTCTGGTGGACCCCTACCCTAAACAAGCTATACAATAGAAGGAGGAAACTAGTACAGAAAAGAGTAAAATCCCAAGAAGGGAAGACTTCCCTAATCAGTATCAGCAAGAAACTACATTCCCTCATAAAATCATCCAAGGCTATTTTCAAAAGAAAAATTGCCATGGACTCCAAAGATAACCACAAGGCATTATTTAGCTATGTCAAGAATCTAAGTGGCAATTCTCAGATCTGCTCAGAGTTAGTTCAGAATGGCACAAAATGCACTGAACAGATCGATATAGCCAACATCCTGGCAGACAGGTTCAGTTCAAGCTTCACCCCACTCTCACCCCCAAAAGAGCCCATAACTATACCAGAAGAATGTAGTGTCCCTGAAATCACAGACACTCAGGTTAAAACTGCCCTCTCCAAAGCCAAAAACACAGTATCAGTGAGGTGTCCCAGGCTGCATCCTACACGAGCTCAAAGATGAACTAACCCCTCACCTAAACACACTGTTTAAACTCAGCCTCTCCACAGGCTACATGCCCACAGAGTGGTGCATAGCAACGGTTATTCCACTCCACAAAGGTGGAGCCACAACGGACCTTGGGAACTATCGCCCTATAAGCCTGACTAGCTTGGTCTGCAAAGCTATGGAGTGCATCATCATGGATCTCATTAACAGAGACACTGGAAACCTTCAAACACTGGACCCTACCCAGTTCGGCTTTGTTAAGGGCAGATCGTGCCTCCTAAACCTGGTGGACTACTTTGAGTCAGTTACCAAGGCTATAGACGAGGAAAAGGTGGTCCACATAGCTTACCTAGACCTCGCAAAGGCCTTCGACACCATTCCCCACTCAGGTATTATAGACAAGCTCACTAGCCTGAACATAAACCCCTATGTCACGAGATGGGTTGCCAACTGGTCACGGGCAGAACCCACATGGTAAGAGTTGCAGGAGCTAGGTCTGACTCTAAACCAGTTACAAGTGGCATTCCCCAGGGTTCAGTCCTAGGACCCCTCCTGTTCAGCATATACTTCTCAGAGGTACAGGCAAGCACAGAAGGACTATGGCATGTTCGTAGACTACTGCAAACTAGGGGCTATAACTGACTGTCCGGCTGACACAGACATCCTCCAAAAGGGTGTCACTGAGACAGACACCTGGTGTCAAAACCATGACCTCAAGCTAAATGCCAAAAAGTGCATAGTCATCCCCTTTGGAAAAAACAAAGTACCTACAAACTACCACAAAGGTGGTAGCCCCCTAAATACAGAAGACGTAATAAGGGATCTGGGGACCCAAGTAGATAGTAACCTCTCCTTTGATAATCACATTGCCAAAGTGGTTAGGAAATCCTTCTATGTGGCCCACCTAATCACAAAAGGGTTTGCATCCAGATCGAAAGAGGTCATTGGGCCCCTCTATGCATCACTCATCAGACCCATTATTGAGTACAATGCCCCATTTGGGATGTACCTTACAAGACACCAGTAACAACTGGAAAGACCACAGAAGTACCTCACCAAGAGGATCACTGGCCTCAAGCAGATGTCCCATGCAGCTCGACTGAAGAAACTCCAGCTGTATTTGGTTGCATATCGTCTATTCAGAGGTGATCTCTGCCTGACATACAAGGCCATGTCCAACCCAGAATTGATGGACATGCTCCACCTAAAGAAAACCATATCCCCTTGAGCCACACGCTCCAGGGATCTAAACCTCACCACAACAATAAATAGGACGTGCTGGAGGGATAGATTCCTATCCCAGAGACTTCCCATGCTCTGGAATAAGATTCCAATCTACATTAGGCAGAGCTCCTCACTAACCCTCTTCATGAGAAACCTTGGCGAGAGGATGGGAAACAGAAAGTTTACCCCAGGAATCACTTCAATGGCTCTGCTGGACAGAGGCACAGGGAACTAATCTAAGGGGGTGGTGAAAGCCAACACATTCCAGTTAGGCTTATAAATGCCTTCGGGCAGATAGCCTAGTACCTACCTATGAACCTATGAACTCCTGAAATTCTGACCATGTCCATGGCCTGATTTTGGCAGATCATTGAATATTGTCTAAAACAGTTACTGAGACACTACAGATATCCAGCGAATGTGTTGGGTTTATAATCCATGAGCAGCTTGGTATGCAGAAGCTGTCAGCCAAGTGAGTGCCCAAATGTTTGAATGCTGACAAAAAAAGATGTTGAGTGGATACTTCCAAATTCATTTTGTGGCATTTTCATTGAGCTAGTGCCAACTTTTTGGAATGACTAGTTACTGTTGATGAAACATGATTGCACCACTATAATCCTGAGACAAAACAACAGTCCATGCATTGATGGCAACTCAGGTTCACCAAGGCCAAAGAAGTTCAGGACCCTAAAGTCAGCAGAAGAGGTTATGACCACAGTGTTTTGGGATCAGGAAGGTGTTGTAATGATTGAGTATCTCCCAAGGGGTAAAACAGTTAATGCAGAATACTACTGTACAGCGGCAGAAGAACCAAACTGGACTACCAGGGCTAAAACAAAGAAAACTTTAATAAAAACGTTAACACAAGCAACCATAAAATTAAGCATGGACAAGCACTTTCAGGCCAAAGCCCTTCTTCAGATCCACTGCATAGTAAACAATAGTTAACTTAAGAGCAATAAATCAAGCAATGAAAATCAGCAGATGGGCCTACACCCCTTTAACACAGGTTTCAATGGTATCACTTCATTCAGCCCAGGGGCTCAATCCACCCTCATTTCTATTATCCATTTCATTTCACTTATTTCAGTCAAGTTCACTATGTCCCTGCCTCTCCTTGTCATATTCTGAAGATGTATAACTATAAACCAAATCCATGTCCAGGATAAGTTTTAACATGTCGAGCATGAGCGTTGGATCTAGACATTAGCCTAATATCACTATGTTGCAGAACTCATTGTTTTAACATACAGTTCATCTTGCACACATAAAAACAGTCACAGATGTTACAGGTAGCAATATAGATCACATTCTTCGTATAGCAAGATGCATATGTCTTTGTTGTGTACACCTTGTTAGTAACTGGATGCTGAAAAGAATTCCCAGTATTAATATAACAACACACTTTACAGTGTGAACAGGGATATGTGCCAAACTTACTGGAAGAAATAATCTGTGGGCTACGAGGTTGAATGTTTCTACAGAGTAATCTCTTCAAATTCAAGTTGTTCTTAAAGGTAAACAAGGGTTGTTCACCAACAATGTCCCATAAGGAATCATCGGAAAACAAAATATTCCAGTTATTTTTAATCACACTTTAGATCTTTCCAATATTACTATTGTATTTCATAGCTATTGTTGGGCATTTAAAACCAATATCTGGATCTGCTTGAGCTGCTACATCTCTGCATAGGGCTCCACCATTAAACCAAGGCTGTCCACGATCAATCATTCCTCAGATTCTTCCTTTCAGTTCATACTCCTTCCAACTCTGACTGTCTATATCTACAATCTGTAAAACATGAAAGAAGTTGGTTCATTTCACGTTCAAAAGCACTATTAGTGGTACACAGCCTCGAAACTCTTAAGTGTTTGCCCCTTAATTATATTGCTTGTCTGAGTATATATTGTCTTCTGGAAAGAGTTAGTCATTGGTGTTGTTAAGTATGCATGTCTATGGTTTAAAATGTGTTTTGAAGCTTTCGGTGAAATATAATATAAAACCAAACTAGATGGGGGGGCTATGCCCCCCAATTCCCACACACCCCCCAACTATATATACTAACTCCAAGATCACACTACAGTGGGGGAAAGGGCATATACCTTTTACTTGCCTTACAGTACTCTACACAGTGCCAGTACTTCACTTCAGTGAAATGAGATTCAGAGAAACGAGTTTTCAGCAACTGATCAGGGTGAATTGAAATTCAGTGAAATGAGCTTTCAGTGAAACAAAGTAGACCCATATATATATATATATATATATATATATATATATATATATATATATATATATATGTGTGTGTGTGTGTGTGTGTGTGTGTGTGTGTGTGTATCAGCAGTGCACCACACAAACAGGTGCCGCTGTGCTCCAATGTGCTTAAAGTTAGAGTGACACACCCCTTTTGATGTCAGCTAGCTCTCCTGTGAACACCAACATGGTTTGGGGGCTACATGGATTTTACCTGCGAGCACAGAAACCCATTTTTGCTATTCAGTAACCCCATCTCATTTGCATACAGATCCTTGCACGCAACCAAGATACTACACTATTCCAGAGTCTGCCTCCTTAGCAACCATAGAAATCTACCATTGTGCATACTCCATGCAAGGCCCTATAATGCATTATTGTCATGTATTTGTTATTTTTTTGTTTTTACATTTTTAATTTTAATTTTTTTTTTTGCATAACGGCATGCTTGGCTGCTGTTGCGTGCCATGCAAACACAATATGGGTATTAAAAAAAATGTATTTTAAATTATTTCCCATTGCATTTTGGACATACAGGGCATAGTTTTGCACATATCTGTGTCTGCTTTTCTATTTCTGACCTTCTGACTGTTTTTTTTATAGCCCCTGTTCACTTTTTAATTTTTTGTACATGGACATTTTCCATGTACACTTTGGAAACCAACACGAGGTCTGCAGGACTGCCGATCTGTTTACTGGATCACTCCAGCACCCTCATTTGCATGCAGTTCATCTGCTTATGAGATGATTTGCATGCACAGACACTTCGGTGTTCACACACTCATGCATGTCCCTCAGCTCTGTTTACTGGATTGCACAGCTGCTTACTTCCATGTAAACTCTGTGCTACTATGCCTACATGGAAAATTAATCCATGTAGGCTTTATTGAATTCCCCCTAAGATGTTATCATTTGCAATTTTTAATCTGTCTCAACAAGCAATCTTTGTGAGGTGGATGTTTTGGTTAACAGAAAATATGAATTGACAATATTGCCCAGTTCACAGTGAACTGATGTGTTTATGAGAAAGGCAGAAAGTACTTTTAAAGTAGTATCAACATATAGGTCTTTCTGACTGTTTTACTAGTGTGCTGACAAGAATGTTACATTATGCAAAAATAATTACTCTCTAATCATGAAAAAAAAACACAGGTGCCAAAACATAAACCCAGTAACCTTACAGTTGCTGTTAACTTTCTGAGATAGTCAGCAGTTTATCATAACATCATGCATTACCAGAAAAGGAAAACATTTGTTGCTTTTCAGCACACCTAATCTGTGTCCACTGAGTCCTCTTCTTTATTGCAGACAGACACATATAAGCTGGTTCTCCAGCTAGTCAAAGCAACTGAGACTTAAGGAACTCTGTTTTTATCTTAAAAGGTGCTGTTGATTGTGAATGAATGAATGTTAATAATTTCTTTTTTTGGTCTGGGAAATAAAAGTTGAGTGTATGTGCATGCATGGAGGACTATGATTTGCTCCATCTAGGGCTAGCCTTAGGAGAAATGAAGTTTCATGCAGTGGATTTAGTGGCAGCCCCATTCCTCATTCCCCAGTATGGTGCCTGAATATCATGTCCCTTAAAGTACTTTTATTACAGCTGCTTTTGCATCCCCACTCAGGATTTTTGGAAGTGCACACAAATTCCTGAATGTAGCCCCTGCTGTACCCTCCAAGCACCATGGATTTGTACTTAGACAAAAAAAAAATAGTTGAGTGTATGAATGGTGTTGAATGTATCTCACCATTCAAAAGACTGCGAGTAATGATACACTGAAAAGCAGTTTTGCTATCTATGTATTTATTGATGTTATACATGGAAGAAGGACAGTCAAAGAAAACATGAAAACAATCAGCAATACATGCTTGTGTACATCTTCAGCAGTTTATACTCTTATTTCCGGTTATTTTAGTAATTCTATTTGGAGTTAAGACTGCGCTATATAAACATTTCCATGTGGAAACATGCCAATAATATGACCAACAGGTGTACTTAATGTCGTGTCTTTCGGCTTTTCCCTGGTTAGGGGTCGTCACAGCGGAACTCTGGCCCGCTAATGATTGGCAGTAGATTTTTATGTGCCGAGTTGCCAGCCCTGATGCACAACCTTCAACGAAGATACACCCATTCACACATGTCTCCACACAGAAGATGCTCTAGCTGAGAATCGAACAGGACAACGTCTTACTATGAGGTGACAACGCTACTGCAGCACCAAACAGGTGTACTTAATAAACCTTAATATTGGAGATTTATTTTCAGAAGTTAAGGAAGATGTTGCCATCATCTTTAACCTCAGTCACATAACAAATCATCCTTCTAATACCCAGCAATGGAAATTATACTACAATAAATAACATGGTTATGTAAACAGAATTATTTGTATATTTTGCTATCTAGATAAGTATGCTGGTCCATAAACCTTTTTTAGCCACAACCAATATCAGAAGGGTAATGGAAAGTAAAAAAATACTTTAGCCAGTCAAACAGCATATTTTTGGGAGGACGATAGAGTAGGTTACTAGGCCAATGGCCCTATAGCCTTTTTAAGCCTAGCCTTTTATACCCCAATTTCCCAAATTATCAATCCCATGGGCTAGAATGGCATTGATATATGCTTGCACCTTAGGGCATTTACAAACTGACCCTGTCTATAAGGGACACAGGAGAAGCCAGGGATTACTTTGCTATTTCCCATCCATTAGTCCAAACTGCATTTGAATGGACTTAGGGAAGAACTCTGTTTCACATGAATGGGAGTCTGTTCCAGAGAAGGACTAATCTCTGAGACACATCCCTGTCCCTCCAACATGTTTTGTTTATGTCACAGACGAGGTTTAGGCCTTTAGATGTAGTAATTCTGTTTGTTTTGCAATTGTGTAACAGATCGATCAGGGATGAACTGGAGAATGCTGTGTAGACTTGGCATAGATACAGATACAGGAAGAGAAAGACATCAGAATTTAATCCCAAAGGCAGAGATCTTATTACCAAGACATCATTCTGCCCAAATACATTCTGATAAGTCACAAATATACATCTAAAATGAAAAACATAGTGGAATCACAAAATTAATAAGATTCTCAGAAAAACATAACATATACTAAAGTCTAGAATAAATAAATGTAATAAAAATGTTATTAGATCTTTGTATCTAGCTATATACCCAACTTGATCTTAGTGGTCGAAAGCAATAATAAATTATTCTGTACTTACATCAGAAAACTGAAATGGCAGATTGTGGGTGTAATATGTTATAAATAAACTATGAAGTGATCAGCCAACAGTAGGATACAGCAAATACACTTGCAGTAACTTTTTCTGGAACTTTTCAGTAAGCAAATGTACATGACAGAGTGCTACAGAGACAAGGGGATGCATCCCTTACATAATTAACAAAGACTCACAACAGACTGCCACAGGGACAAAGGATGCACCCTTATATAACTATAAATATGATAACTGCTGTCACAAATCAAATTAAAAACTCAAGTTACATGTGATCAGGCAACATTCCATTTGGTTTCTTACAGAGTATAAAAGAACATTTAACTAAACCATTACCATGACCTGAACAGGTCATCTCGACACACTTTAATGGGGATGATCACTCTTCATTGTTTGATGCTGAGGCTGGAATTGAACTCAGTGAACACTGGTCAAGCTAGTGTCATGGTGTGACAATGAAGTTAGTTACAGTCAATGAGCTGTAGACTTGATGTCTTACATGCACAGCACGGAATGAAGCATCTGTCTCTGAAAAGACTATAATATAAACCCAGTTTTCTCCAGCTTTGCACTCAGGGATATTGTTTGGGGATCTAGATGTATTGCTTAATAAAAACTAAAAGGTGAAAGGAAGAAAAAATGAAAAATAAAAAGGGGATTGGGGATTGGCATAATGGGTAGGGTATTTATTTCGCACGCACACAAGGTACAGGGTTTGATTCTAACCTTTGAAAGTAATTTATTAGGCTTAAAATGGCCCTCAAAAGCAGGTATTCTTGTACTTACCTATAAGCCAATTATGTTAACTAAAATTATACAATGTGCACATAAATTTGATCTATGATTAAAGGACTCGCTATGCTAATTATGGAAATGTGGAGACTGAATGACCTAAAATCCGAATGCATATATACTAATTCTGAAACTGCCGTTTCTTAGAATATTCCCTTTTCTACTAGGTATGGTGATCTCAGAATTGGTATATATAAGTTCACCCCCCCTACATCAGGGGTGCAAGTAGGCTTGTCCCAACCCTGCACAAAGCAAGTTTAAAGGAGAAGAGAAATGATTGATATTAACTGTTCTGTATTTTTGGTCTTTTCTCATGTTTTTCAAGACTCAGCATGTGAGTCCTAACATTTTAATAAGGAGTCACAGAAGTGGTTGTCATATCAACCTCAAATAAATTTAGACCCATCAATATTATCACTGTTTTATGCATACTCATACAGAGACTCTTATTGGAAAATGGGACCAGGTGCTGTTAGATGTGAAACAGGATGGGTTTGTTAAGGAATCAGCTTGCATTTTGAATGTTGTGCCATACTTTGAAGAGGTAACATCAAGATTTAACAGAGTACTGGCAGTGCATGTTGCTTTTCTTGACCTTGTTAAACGAAACTGACTCAGCCCTATGCCAATCCCACAAGCCAGCTCTTCTCATTTGAAGAGAAAAACAAAAAAAAAAAAAAAAGTCTATTCCTTTTACTGGCACACTAACCATGTGGCCAGATATAGAACATGCTGCATCTTGCCCCAGCCATTCAGGTCCTGTTCCGATGCCCTGTCCACAACCATCTTTCCTTACATTACAGTAATAATAATAGTAATAATAATAATAATAATGATAATAATAATAATAACAATAATAGTAATAATAATAATAGTAATAATAATAATAATAATAATAGTAATAATAATAATAATAATAATAATAATAGTAATACTGATAATAGTAATAATAATAATAATAGTAATAATAATAATAATAATAATAATAGTAATAATAATAATAATAACAATAATAGTAATACTAATAATAGTAATAATAATAATAGTAATAATAGTAATAATAATAATAATAGTAATAATAATAATAATAATAATAATAATAATAATAATAATAATAATGATAATAATAATAATGATGATGATGATGATAATAGTAAAAATTCTGTTTTAAAATGTAGCAAACTGCAGTTGCTACAGTTTTTATCCTGCATGGAGTGCTACAGTGCTCTGGTTTTAGTTAAAAATGATCTATATATTTTTTACATTTAACCTGTAGCAAACAGTTGCTACAGTTTATCTCCTGCACAGAATGCTACTGTGTTCAGGTTTTAGTTTAAAATGCTTTTTGCATTGAAACTGTAGCAAACTGCTTGTTGCTACAGTTAGACCACACACAGAGCATCACATCTCTCAGGTTTGAGTGCAAATGCAATACTGCTTTTAAAAGCTGCTGTTGCACTAAGAGTGATAGGGATGATGGATGGCCAATCAGATTGCATCCTCTAACACTTTGTTCCTGGAGCAGTTGCCCCTTTTGCCCAGTCCTAACTATGCTACTGAAGAGAATAATTAGTAAATTAAAACTGTTAGATATCAGTCTGTGGGTACTTTAGTGGGCAAAATACTGGTTAGTCAACAGGAGCACCAAGTTAGGGTGAGTGGTTACCAGCCTGTCCCTGTGTTGATTACCAGTGGTTTCCCTCACGGCTCAATCCTGGGCCCACTTATTAGACAGATATGCTAATGTCTGCAAACTTGGTAATGAGTGCTTCAGTAAAAGATATGACTGTCTACAAAAAGGCTACACCAGGTCCAATAATAAGTTAACATTTAATGTATATGGATATGAAACATCCTGAGACTTGGCAAAAATGGCACAAATCATGACTGCATAATAAATGGACAGTGCATTAAAAAATGACAACATTATTGAAAATTGAGTGTCAGTAATAGACAATAATTTTAACTTTTACCACTGTGTATGCACTAAATTCATAAAAAGACAAACCCACCTCCATAGGTATCACAAGGGATAAGAAACTAAGAGTAATGCTACTCAACGCCAGAAGTCTAAACCTCAAGAAGCATGCACTCAAAACTCTCCTTAGCATGGAGAACATCGATATCTGTGCAGTAACAGAAACCTGGTTCAAGGCTCCCGAGAGCACCCCAGCACTACCAGGTTATACCTCATACCATGCTTTTCGGCCCCAAAACTTGGACCGAACCAGAAAAGGAGGGGGAGTATCAATATTCATCAAAGATACCCACACCTCCAGGTTGGTGGCATAGCACGAAGCATCAGAGACTATCCATGTGCAACTAACAGTGGATAAAACTGCCTTCCAGTTTATAGCCTGCTACAGACCACCATCTCAAACCCAGGAACCCCACTCGGCCTTCCTGAGAACACTGGAAAATATGAAGGTCTCTCCAAACACCATTATATTGGGCGACTTCAACTACCCAAACATAGACTGGGAGCATTACTCTAGCTCCAACACCCTAACTCAAAGGTTCCTAGAATTTATAAACTCAAATGCTATGGAACAACTTGTTACCACTCCCACAAGAGGGGAAAACATACTGGACCTGATCATCACCAACATGGGGACTCTATGCTCCAGACCAGAAGTGTATCCCTCACGGGTAAGATCAGACCGTAAACTAATCTCACTGGATATTCACATCCCGACCCCACCCCCTGCCCAGAAAACCACAGTGAAAAACTTCTCTAAAGCAAATTTCACACTCCTCAAAACCGAGATGGAATCCTTCAAAGCCCCCAGGCCTGTGGAAAATACGGCCCAGATCGCAGAATCCTTTATAAACGCATTCTATGAACACCTTCAGGAATGCATGGATCATGCAATCCCAAATAAAACCAAGACCCAATCCTCCAAAGGCAGACGTCCTGTCTGGTGGACCCCAGCCATAAACAAACTATACAATAGAAGGAGGAAGCTACTACATGATAGAGCAAAATCCCAAAAAGGGAAGGCATCTCTGATCAGTGTTACCAAAAAACTACGGGCACTCATAAAATCGTCTAAGGCCAGCTTCGAGAAAAAAATTGCACAGGACACTAAGGATAATCACAAGGCTTTCTTTAGTTATGTTAGGAACCTGGGTGGGAATTCCCACATATGCTCATAATTAGTCCAAAATGACAAAAAATACACCGAACTCACAGACATTGCCAACATCCTAGCTGACAGGTTCAGCGCAAACTTCTCCCCTCCCACCAAAAGGGCAAATATCTATCCCAGCAGAGTGCTGCCCCCCTGACATCTCAGATACTCAGGTAAGAGCCGCCCTCTCCAAAGCAAAAAACACAGCATCAATGGGACCAGATGGTGGCCCGGGCTGCGTCCTACATGAACTCCAAGAAGAGCTAAACCCAAACATAAAACTACTGTTTAATCTCAGCCTTACCACAGGATATGTACCCAAAGAGTGGCGTACAGCAACAGTGGTCCCTCTCCACAAAGGTGGTGCCTCAACGGATCCTGGAAACTATTGCCCCATAAGCCTGACAAGCTTGGTCTGCAAAGCTATGGAAAGGATCATCATGGACCTCATAAAAAAAGATATTGGGGACCTACAGACACTGGATCCTACCCAGTTCGGCTTTGTTAAGGGAAGATCCTGCCTCTTAAACCTGGTTGATTTCTTTGAAACAGTCACCAAGGCCATTGACGAGGGGAAGGTGGTCCACACAGCCTACCTGGACCTCGCAAAAGCCTTCGATACAATACCCCACTCGGGCATTATAGATAAGCTCACCAGCTTAAATATAAACCCCTATGTCACTAGATGGGTTGCAAACTGGCTCAAGGACAGAACCCACATGGTTAGAACTGCTGGAGCCATGTCAGACTCCAAACCAGTTACAAGTGGCGTCCCACAAGGCTCAGTCCTAGGACCTCTTGTTCGGTATATATTTCTCGGTACAGGCCAACACGGAAGGACTGTGGCTGACCAAGTTCGCAGATGACTGCAAACTGGGTGCCATAATCAACTCTCCAGCTGACACAAGCATCCTCCAAACGGGCCTCATAGAAACAGATAACTGGTGCCAGAGCCATGGCCTCAAGCTAAATGCCAAAAAGTGTATAGTCATCCCCTTTGGCAAAAACAAAGTGCCCACAAATTACCACATAGGTGGTAATCCATTAAGTACAGAAGAAGTCATTAGGGACCTCGGGACCCAAGTTGATAGCAATCTCTCATTTGACAACCACGTGGCCAAAGTGGTTAGAAAAACATTTTATATAGCCCACCTAATCATGAAGGGATTCACATCTAGATCAGGGGAGGTCATCGTGCCTCTTTACTCATCCCTCATCAGGCCCATAATTAAGTACAATGCCCCTTTTGGGATGTACCTTACCAGACACCTGCAGCAACCGGAAAGACCCCAAAAGTACCTCACCAAGAGGATCAAAGGGCTCAAACAGATGCCATACGCTGCCCGGTTAAAGAAACTCCAGCTCTTCTCAGTGGCATACCGCCTGCTCAGAGGCGATCTGTGCCTGACGTATAAAGCCATGTCCAACCCGGAATTAATGTACATGCTGCACCTCAGAAAATCCAAATCCCATCGAGCTATGTGCTCGAGAGACTTGAACCTCAGCACTGAAATAAATAGGACATGCTGGAGGGACAGATTCATAACCCAGAGGCTCCCTTTACTCTGGAATAAAATCCCAGTCCAGGTTAGGCAGAGTCCCACATTGACTCTCTTCAAGAGGAATCTTGATGAGTGGATGGGAGATCGTAGGTTTACCCCGGCTATCACTTCTGTGTCACTGTTAGACAGAGGCACAGTATACTAACCTCAAAAAAAGGCATAGCAAAATTAATTTAAAATGGGTGGCGAAAGCCAAACACACTCTGGCTATGCTTATAAATGCCCTACGGCAGATAGCCTAGTATGAACCTATGAACATATGAACCTATGAACTTGGTATGACTGCTCAGTACTACAAAATGTCAAGGTATTGAATGGCTGGGAATCCTGCTACTATAAAAGTAGGTAATAATATGCTCATGGATTTCATTACCTATGGATAGCATAGCACAGACTTTCCAGTGGACTTGGCCAAAGGCACACCTCTAGCTATATGACATCCCTGGCACTACATATAGGTTCCCAAGTGGAGCTGCACAGCCATGAGGCCACTCTCTTGCACAACAGATTCACTTATAGGGCAGATGGAGGAATGCAGAGATGACAGGCAGCACAACTGTCATGCCTGCATTCTCCAGGTCCATGACAAGGGACAGACATGTGGGACTGCTAGACCACCAGTGGATTCAGTCTATTACTTTATGATTATTAGCTGCAAATTTGCTTCAAGATTCAGCAGGCCACTGACATTGGTAACATGAGAGGAATCTATGATGGGATCAAGCAAGCCATCGTCCCATCATAAAGGAAGATCATGCCACTTAAGTCAGCCAAAGGCAAGGTCTTAAAGGACAGAACCAAGCAGATGGAATGCTGGGTGGAACACTACTTGCAGCTGTATGCCAGAGAGACCATAGTTATGGAGACAGCCCTGAATACCATCGAGTCTCTGCCAACTATGACTGAACTCCATGCTGTGCACAACTTGGAGGAACTCAACAATGCATTAAAAGCACTGTCTTCAGGAAAAGCCCCTAGGAATGATGGTATTCCCTCAGAATTCCTTAAATGGGTCAGTGGTACCCTAATCTCAGAGCTGCATGCAATATTTTGGCAATGCTGGAGAGAAGGTAATGTACCTCAAGCTATGAGGGATGCTAATATAGTTACTATATATAAGAATAAGGGTGACAAAAGTGATTGTAACAACTATCTTGGCATCTCCCTTCTCTATACTGTGGGGAAGCTGTTTGCACGTATTGTCCTGAAGAGACTCCATGTTCTTGCAGGGAGATTTTACCTCGAGTCTCAGTGTGGGTTCAGAGCTGAATGGTCTACTATAGGCATGGTTTTCTCTGTTAGGCAACAAGAAAAGTGCAGGGAACAGAGCAAACCTCTGTATATTGCCTTCATTGTTCTGACCAAGACATTCAACTTTGTTAGTAGGAAAGGTCTGTTTGCAATTCTGGAAAAGATCAGCTGTCCTTCAGTACTGCTTAGCATTATCAGGGCCTTCCATGAAGGCATGAAGGGGACCATCATGTAAGACAGGTCCAAATCTAAACCTTTTTGAGATTCTCAGTGGAGTAAAGCAAGGGTGTCCACTGGCTCCAACATTGTTTGGCATCTTCTTTTCAGTTCTGTTGAAATTTGCTTTTGGAACCACTACAGAGGGTATCTTTCTCTGAACCAAAATGGATGGCAACCTCTTCAAACTGTCAGTACTTAGATTGAAGACCAGCATGCTTAGGGAACATCTAAGGGAGTTCTTGTTCTTTGGTGGTGCAGCTACTGTGGCTCACAAGTAAGAATGTCAGTCACTCATGACTCACTTTTCAGATGCATGTATGATCAGTTTAAAGAAGACCCAGGTGTTGGGTCAAAATGTGGGCAATGAGGATAAGAGAGCCCTCAGGAAGATCCATTCCCATAATACCAGACCAACATCTGCTTACTGCTGCTCAGAGTGTGAAAAGGTCTGCCACTCTCAGATTGGATTGCACAGCCACTGAAGACACTGCATGAATCAGTGCAATAGAGGCACAAACCCATGATCCTTTAGGACCAAAAGATCCCTACAATACTTTATAGTCAGTGCAGGCTGTAACCATCAGACCTCTCAAAATCTTAGAACAAAAAATCTGGACAAAACCAAAAATAACACGAGGACAAAGGCCCAAAAATAGGGACAGATAAAGTTGCTTGAATAACAGGTTTTGTGTTAGCATGCATTTTCTGAAGGATATGAAGTCTGAAACTCAAATCTCTGTCACCTGTCCATAGACTTTCCTCACCACTAACAAAATTTTGGCCTTTTTATATGAATTGAGAAGTATATTAAAAATCAAACTAAGTAGTCACATTTCAGGTACTTTGCTCATTTATTGGGATGCATTTAAAGTCTTTTTCACTGAGTTTAAAAAGAGTGAGAAAGTAATCAAAAGGAAATGTGACAATGAGTCATCAGCATTACAGAAGTCGTTCGGCAACTTAAAATTAAATTCTAAAATGCATTCACTAACATTATGTATTTGTAATAGATGCTAAAATGAAGACAGCTTTTTTGGTTGCCTTGCTGGATATCAAGACTAAGTCGGCCTCTGGTAAAGTCATGTTTACTTTTTATTATGTCTTCATAAAGGAGGCTGGTGAGGTGATTGCCTTTCTATACCAAATGCAGACAGATGTTTTCTATTCTTCATCCATTAAATATGTTACACCAATATTAAGTGCTGAAAAGTATGAAGATCTTTCATTTACATTGTTCTAAGATATTTATGTCCTCTGATCACCATATTTTTGCCTACTAATCAAACTGCATATTATTTGTAAGAATTAGTCATCTATCTTTAAAACAGTCAGTAATACTGGAATACTCCAATTATAAAACAGCAGAAACCATACAAATCTCTGGGGCCGTATGGCTTCCCTTCAGAATTATATACAATCTTCCCATCAGAAATAAAAGGAACGTTGCTGTCAGGTTTAAATTAGGCAGTTTGAAGACAAATCAGCGGTCCTAGAAAAGTACAACCACTAAGTCCTTAAAAAATTTGGAGTATGGATCATATTGACTACTCTTTATAGCTCATAGGTTGGTAGGTTCATAGGTTGGTACTAGGTTATTGGCTCTAGGGCCTGTACAAGCTTAGTCATAATAATTCCCTGGCTATTTCTTCCCACAATATTTACTTCCCTGGACCTCTGTCTAGCAGGGCAACTGACATGATCCCCGGGGTAAACTTCCTATCTCCCATCCAGTCATCAAGGTTCCTTTTGAAGAGGGCCAAGGAGGCACTCTACTTGACATGTATGGACAGTCTATTCCAGAGTATGGGGAGTCTCTGGGTCAGGAACCTATCCCTCCAGCATGTTTTGTTCATTGTGATGACAAGGTTTAGGTCCCTGGAGCGTGTGGCTCTGATGGATTGGGATTTCTTTAAGTGTAGGATGTCCAACAGCTCTGGGTTTGACATGGCCTTGTATGTTAAGCAGAGATTGCCTCTGAGTAGATGATATGTGACAGAGTATAGCTGGAGTTTTTTTAGTCAGTCAGCATAGGGCATCTGCTTTAGACCTGTGATTCTTTTAGTGTGGTGTTTCTGTGGCCTTTCCAGTTGTTGCAGATGTCTTGTGAGGTACATACCAAATGGGGCATTGTCCTCTATGATGGGTCTAATGAGGGATGAGTACAGTGGGACAATGACCTCCTTTTTTCTGGATGAAAAGCCCTTAGTGATGAGGTGTGCCACATAGAAGGATTTCCTGACTGTTGTAGTGATGTGGTTATCAAAGGTGAGGCCACTGTCCACCTGTGTTCATAAGTCTCTTATCACACTTTTGGTATTTAGTGTACTGCCACCTATGTGGTAATTCATCGTGGGTACATAGTTTTTCCCAAAGGGGATAACTATACACTTCTTGGCATTGAGCTTGAGCCCATGGCTCTGGCACCAAGCACCTGTTTCTATAAGGCCCTTTTGTAGAATATCCACATCATTTGGGGATACAGTAATGGCTCTCAGTTTGCAGTCATCTGTGAACTTTGTTAGCCAGAGTCCCTTAGTGTTGGCCTGTACTTCAGAGAAGTAAATGCCAAACAAGAACAGTCCAAGGAAAGAACCCTGAGGTATTCCACTTGTCATTTGTCTGGAGCTGGATTTGGAGTCAGCTACTTTTACAGTGTGGGTCCTGTCAGTAAGCCAGTTGGCAACCCATCGAGTGATGTAGGGATTTATGCCCAGCTTAATAAGTTTATCTATGATTCCAGAGTGGGGGATGGTGTCGAAGGCCTTGGCGAGGTCCAGATAGGCTGTGTGGACTGCCTTACCCTCATCTACAGCTCTGGAGACTGATTCGAAGAAGTCATTCAGGTTCAGGAGACACAATTGGCCCTTCGCGAACCCAAACTGGGTAGGGTCCAGTGTTTGAAGGCAGCCAATGTCTTTGTTTATAAGTTCCATGATGATATGTTCCATGGCCTTGCAGATCAGGCTTGTCAGACTGATGGGACGGTAGTTCCCAGGATCCAAGGTGGATCCCCGCTTGTGGAGTGGGATAACTGCAGCTGTGCACCACTCAGTGGGCACGAAGCCTGAGGTGAGGCTATGATTAAACATGACACTTAGGTGAGGTGCCAGTTCATTTTGTAGTTCATGTAGTACACAGCCTGGGATGTTGTCTGGTCCCATGGATGCTGTATTCTTAACTTTGGAGAGTGCGTTTTTTACCTGTGTGGCTGTGATTACCAGGATTTGGCAATCTTTGGGTATTGAGATGGGCCCTTTAGGGGGTGAGAGGGGTTGAAGTTGGCACTGAATCGATCTGCCAGGATATTGGCAATGTCCTTGGGATCAGTATATTTAATGCCATTCTGTTGTAGCTCAGAGCAGATGTGAACATTGCCATTTAGATTCTTGCCATAGCTATATAATTCATTGTTGTTGTCTTTGGAATCTTGTAATAGCTAATAGTAATAAAAATATTTTACATCACATCAGAAAAATAGATTAAAATGTTTACCTTCCAAATTAAATAATTTTAATCAAAATGAATTTGTACTGGTCAGGTACACCTAACTTGTTACTAAATGGGTTATATCCGCCTTCATATGGGCCAATAGAAATTTGATCACTTTGACTGTAGTTAGCATGGATTTAGAAAAAAATATATACTTTTTTTCAGATGGATGGTCATATATTTTTCATGTGTCACAAAAGAATAATTTCTCTAGTGTTTTCCTTCAATCCACTGAGGCATTTTAATTAAACACTACAGTGTTTATTAATGTTGCTCCTCCTATAAATATTTGGCAGACTTATCCATTAAAACTGTTAAGAGTGTTGATTTTAGCCATTACCTGGGTTTTAGATAAAATTCAACATTATTCTAGTTCCAGAAGTAATATTCTGGTTATGAACCCTTTGCTTGTTACCATCTAGTGCTTTCCCCTCATCAATCAGAATCACATTTATTGACCAAGTATGCACACATACAAAGAATTTCACTCCTGTTTCATTCTGTTTTCTCCAAGTATGAATTACATAAACAACATACATGCAACTATTAAGAACAAGACAAATGACATACATACAACTATTAACAACAAGCCAAAAATGTAAATATACATACACAACAAAACAACAAACTGGATGATAAGGCTGTATCAAAAGACAAACTGCACTACTTGAGCGTAAACACACTTTAATCAACGCTTTCATCCATAGACTTCATCAGAAATACAAAGCTCATACAAAATACCACTAATAAATACATTAAAAACCAATAAATCTATTAACACCTTTAATAAAACAATGATTAAATCATTAATTTTCTATTAGTTAAAAAAACATTTAATATTAATTAGGTCATTCAAGCTCGGGAAATTATTTGCTCCTAACCTCAGTTGCCATAAAGTTTCCTTTCTTTCCACTTTATTTTTAATATTGCCCCCCTACCATCATCCATAACTTGTTCAAGGATTGCAAAATAATATCTTTTATGTGCTTCACATGATCGTATGTGTCTAAAAAGAGCATTATTGATGTCCTTCATTTTAATAGCACAATAGTGCTCCCTTATTCTTTTATTAAGACTTCTGGTAGTCATTCCTATATGCAGGACATCCTGAACATAACGCTACATATACTACATTGTTGGTATTACAGCTAAATCTAGCAGGTATTTTTATCATACAAGATACATTAATGATTTAATAATTGTTTTATTAAAGGTATTAATGGAGTTATTGTTTTTTAAAATATTTATAAGTGGTATTTTGTATGAGCTTTGTATTTCTGATGAAGTCTATGGATGAAAGAGTTGATTAAAGTGTGTTTACGCTCAAGTGGTGCAGTTCGTCTTTTGATACAGCCTCATCCTCCAGTTTGTTGTTTTATTGGTTATTTTTACTGGTGTAACTTGTAGTTTTATTGAATACATTTTGGTTTTGGTGATGGCTTGTTTTCCAGAAGATGTCTTGCTGAGCATATCTTTGCATTCAGTGCCTAATAGTCAAGATTCAGCCATGGGAGAATTCCTAACTGTTTTGAGGGATTTACAAAAATCACTTGCTGTACGTTTCAGTTAGAAAAAGGGTTAAAAAAGTATTGTGCTTTAATTATAGAAAATAATTATTTCGAACATTGTGTCAGCAGTAAAATTGTACCAAAGGGGCTCCATTTTTTCAAAATGCCTAATGGAGTCCAACAAGATGATCCTTTTTCCAAAGAAGTGGTTGCCTTTTTCAATAACGCTGGAATAGACTTTCTTAGACTTTTAACCCAGCATAACAAGGCAACCATAGAGTTATTAAAAGTTAATTTGGAAGCATTGGATAAAGAAATCAGAGAACAGTTGGAAGTAGACAAAGAATTTGATGAGAGGTATTTGAAAATTTTTGAAGTAGTTGATCAACAAGGAAGGTTGATTATCCAAAGAAAAATGGGTAAGATACACCGTGATGTGAAGGAATATAAAAACGGAAATGCTTATGCTTTTTTTGCTGGTAAAAAGACAGTCAACACACCATGGTTTAGTCCCATTAACTCTTATAGTGCAGCAGTTAAAAGAGTGACTGTGCCTTTAAATCATAATCAGAAAAAAAGCAACATGTCACACGCTAAGGTTCCACAGATCCAGACTAACGTTAGTCCTTCAACGGAAAACAGTAAGAGTGTTTTTTCTAACAATGAAGGAAATTCTGGTGCTGTTGGGTTGAGTTAAAAAAAACTGTGTAAAACCAGGAGTGGTGAACAGAACTGTTTCCAAGCAGATGAAAGGGAGAATCCGTTTCCGGAAGAGGAATTAAACATAGAGACTGTAGTGAGTGGTAAAGAAACTTTATATAATTTGGCTGACATTGTTTTCACAGACAATGAATGGCGTGTTTTATAGTTGGGTTTGAATTTCATTCTGAGCCGAAGGGCGAATGTAGCTAATTCATGCTTGAAATTAAAGTTATACATTAGAAAGCTTAACTTGGTGTATATAATGAAAGATATTAATGTCAAAAAAAGTTTGTATAAACCATCCTCTTACAATCCCCCCCTGCACACGACGTTGAAACTTTTTGAAAGTTGTTGTGAAAAGGATATAAGGTCAATGTTAAATGATAAACCAAATCATTATTTTTTTAATCTTTCAAGTGATGAGAAAAAGTTTTTGGTTAACTTTAGTAAAGAACGGCAAATACATTATATGAAAGTAGACAAGGGGGTGGATTTGTTTTAATGTATAACAAAGATTACATAACAGCCATTGAACAGATGTTAAATAATGTTGATGAATATTGTGAAGTCACTTATGACGTTATAGTTAGAAGTCATAAATATGTACAATATTGTCTCTATGATCTTCTGATGAACAGTGAATTGTCTATGGAACTTTTGATTTTTTGACAGTAGACAATCCCAAAGTGGGCATACTTTTCGGTATAACCAATATACATAAAAATATGGTGAATCCACCATTTCAGACCATAGTTTCAGCATCAGGGAGTTCAACAGAAGGAATATTTTTGTTTTTAGATTCAGTTTTGAATTCATTTGTTCAGCAATTGCCTTCCTATATAAAAGACGTGTGGTCCTTTTTAGATGGGAAATGGTCGTCTTCTCTAAGTAACATTTTTTTGGATCAAAGCAATAGAGAATTTTTCATGGCCGTTGTTGATGTTCAAGCTTTATATACTTCCATACCTCAGATTGAGGGGTTGAAATTTGTAATTAATTTCCTACACAAATACACTACTTTGGATGTTTCCAGTATTAATGTGTATAATTCCTTACTGGAAATAATGTTGGAAAACAACTTTTTTCTTTTTAATAATAAATATTACAAACAGTTAAAGGGTGTAGCGATGGGGGCCACAGTAGCCCCTGCTTTTGCAGGCCTCGTGATGGGTTGGTGGGAAAAAGAAATATTGCCAAACTTTGTTTTTTTTCTCTAATGTATTATACTATTGTAGATTTATAGACGATTTGTTTTTTGTTATTAAAGGACCTGTTAGTTCCATTGACACCCTTATGGAACAGTTAAACTCTAGTAGTACTTTTTATAAAATTTGTGGGTGGAGACACATGTTACAAGGTATGTTATTTAGATGTGGAATTGAGTTGGGATTTTGAGAAAAAAAAATGTTGGTAGAATACAGAGAAAAGATACCTATGTCAATAATTATGTGCATTACAACAGTAATCACCTTGCATACATGAAGAACAATATTCCTAAAGGCCAAATGATTGGAGCATCTTGAATGGAGAGTCAAGAAATGGTTTCCATGAAGAGGTGGAATTCATCACTTCCTTATTCATGAAAAGCGGGTATCCTTTAGATGTATTGAATAAAATACGTTGGGAAATTAAATTAAGGAGAAGTACAGATTTCCCACCCATTTTGTCTCAGGGCCTTATAGATAACACTTCCCTTCAGACAAATGGCTCAGTAGTCATTCCAAGGTTAGCAGTTGAAAAGACAGTTGATAGTACTAGTATTATTTCCACAGTCAAAAATAATTGTAAAATAGTAGTGACTATATCTAGTACTCCCATTTGCTGGAAAATCAAACTGTTGACCAGTGAGCTGTTTCTATGTATTGAATAATATGCAGTTTATTTTGCTCATGTATAAAAGACAGGCTTGTTTAACAATGCCTTCAGACAGTGGAAACCTAACTGCAAAGTTATTTGAGACACTTGTGGAGGAAGGTAAGTCCACTCCAAGTACTGTAGTTTCTTTTCTTTAATATCTTCTCCCTCATTAGTGTCTCACCTTTCCTACAAGTCTTCATATGCCTTATCCTTAGCCTTCGCCACCTCTCTCTTTGCCATGCACCTCATCTCCTTATATTCCTGTCTACTTTCTTCATCTCTCTGACAATTCTACTTCTTCTTTGCCAACCTCTTTCTCTGTATACTCTTCTGTACTTCCTCATTCTACCACCATGTCTCCTTGTCATCCTTCCTCTGTCCAGATGTCATACCAAGCACCTTTCTAGCTGTCTCCCTTACTAGCTCTGCTGTAGTTACCCAGCTATTTGGTAATTCTTCACTGCCACACAGTGCCTGTCTTAACTCTTCCCTGAACTCCACCTTACAATTACCCTTTTTCACTTTCCACCCTTTGATCCTTGGTGCTGCCCTTACACTCCTCCTCCTCTTCTTGATCACCAACGTCATCCTACAAACCACCGTCCTATGCTGCCTAACTACACTTTCTCCAGTCACCACTTTACAGTCTCCAATCTCATTCAAACTGGCCCTCCTACATAAGATATAATCCACCTGTGTGCATCTTCCTCCACTCTTGTATGTCACCCTATGCTCCTCACTCTTGTTAAAATACATATTCACCACAGCCATGTCCATCCTTTTCACAAAATCCACTACCATCTGACCTTCTGCATTCCTTTGCTTAACACCATACCTACCCATCACTTCCTCATCTCCTCTGCTCCCTTCACCAACATGCCCATTGAAATCTACTCCAATCACCACTCTCTTACCCTTGGGTACAGTCATCACCACTTCATCCAACTCACTCCAAAATTTTTCTTTCTCATTCATCGCACACCCAACTTGTGGAGCATATGCACTAACAAAATTCATCATTACACCATCAATTTACAGCTTCATAAACATCACTCTATCCGACAGTCTTTTCACCTCCAAAACGCTCTTAGCATACTGTTTCTTCAGGATAACGGATACGCCATTTCTCCTCCCATCCACACCATGATAAAACAATTTGAACCCACCTTTGATTCACCTAGCCTTACTCCCCTTCCATCTGGTCTCTTGCACACACAATATACCAACCTTCCTTCTGTCCATCATATCGGCTAGCTCTCTCCCTATACCAGTCATACTGCCAACATTCATAGTTCCGACCCTCCCTACCACAGTCCTAGCCTTTCTCCTCTCTTCCAGCCTTCAAACATGCCTTCCCCCTCTTCTCCTCCTTCAGCCAACAGTAGCCCAATTTCCGCCAGCACCCTGTTGGCTAACAGTACTGGTGGCGGTCGTTGTTAACCCTGGCCTCGACTGATCCAGTATGTAAATATTTACTGCTGTCCACATGAATGATTTGGCGAAGTTTTATGTCGGATGCCCTTCCTGAAGAAACCCTCCCCATTTATTCAGGTTTGGGACCGGCACAAAGAAATGCACTGGCTTGTGCATCCCCAGTGGCTAAAATATTTGATTTAATTTCTTCTGTTAACTGTAATGAATGACCTTTTGATATAAATTGCCAGTATGATATTTTAGGTGTTGTTTCATTATTTATTATTTCTTTGTATAAGTTTGAAATACTATTTTCCTTGTTATAATCATTATATATATATATATATATATATATATATATATATATATATATATATATATATATATAAATAATTTATAAGCTTTGGTGTATCTTTAAAGGGAGAGATATTAATTATTCTGCATACATCTTGAGAGTACAAAAGAATACTTCGTAGAGTTAACCAGTCCTATGATGGAATGTTATAAATAGTGTTTATCATTTGTATGTCTAAAACTTTTAATTCTTTAATACTTTGAAACCAACAGATAAATCTCCTTTGTTCCCAGGAATTAATTATTTCTCTATATATTTTGTGAGGATAATTCTTAGCTATGATGAATGGAATTAAAAGATCAATCCAAAGTTTTAAATCCATATTTGCATTGATGAGTTTTCTAAATGAGTTATTATAATAATTAATCAAATGTGTTTTGGTGAGATTTGATATATTGTATTGCATGCTGATGCTTAAAATGTACCAAGGTTTATTAGTTTTATCTAATATTGAATTTGTTTTAGTAAGTTAAATTAATTTATTGATATAACTGTTAATAATTCTTTCCAATTGGTGGAATAATTAGGGTTTATCCAATCTATAACAATTTTGGATATAGATGCATTTATATATGATTCAATATCTGGAAAATGTATTCCTCCTTGTTTCCATGATCTATTGTGATGTGCTAAGGCTATTCTATTTCTCTTAAAGAACCATAAACATTTAAGTAGGCATGAATTGATTTCTTTAAGAAAACATCTTTCAGGGAGTAACTGTATTGCTAATGCTTCATACAGAATTTTAGGTAGTAAAACCATTTTTATTAATTGTAGACTATCGTTAAAGATTAATCCTATTTTATTCCATTTTTCCACATAGATTTTAATTGTGCTGACAATATTATTGTAGTTTATTGATGCTAGCTAATTTAGATCTTTGCATAACACAATTCCTAGATATTGTAGAGTAGAGTCGTGTTTCCTTATGATGTGGTTTTCCTTAACTTGTAATTCTTTTTTCTTACATAAAAATAAACAAAATTGATTTTGATCTATTAAAATGAAGACCTGAAGTCATATAAAATCTCTCAATCACTGTATCCAGCTCCTCTAAAGACTCCTCAGAATTCTATAAATTTAGTAATATGTCATCAGCAAAGATCATTACTTTAGAATTAAACTGGTCATAAACATCTACCCCTCTTATTTTTAAATTATTACATACTGAATCTGCAAGTATTTCAATGTTCAAAGCAAATATAATAGGCAACAGGAGACAGCCTTATTTAGTCCCTTTTATTATATAAATAGATTTTGAGGGGAAAGGGCATAATTTAATATAAGCTAAATTATATATATATATTTTTTTTTCTTTAAGAGGTGAACAAAGGAAAGAGGAAATTCAAAGAATATTAGAATTCTAAATAGATATTCCCAGTTTAAGGAGTCAAAGGCTTTCTCTATGTCCAATCTAATTATAAGTGTTTCCTTATTTTCCTTATTTACATAATATATAAGGGTAAGTATCCTTTTACTATTATCATGTGTGTGTCTATTATATATAAATCCAGTCTGATCATTATTTATTGTTTTGGATAATGGTGTTTTCATTCTATTTGCTAAAATTGACATAAATATCTTATAATTATTATTTAATAATGATATAGGCCTATATGAGGTACAACAATTCAGTATTATCTTTTCTTTTAAGATTGGGGTGATTAAAAATATTTCCAAGAGGGTGGTATTATTACTTGTTATTGGATTTCTAATAAAGTTTTATGAAAGAGAGAAGTTATCATTGAGGGGAAAAGTTTATCTATGTCCATAATAATACCATCTATTCCTGGTGCTTTCTAAGTTTTACCCTCTTTTATCCTGTTGATAATTTCTTTGTAGGTTATAGATTTTTTAAATCTATTTTTAGTTATTCTGGAATTTTTTTTATATTGATGGAATTTGTATCCAAGTTTAATTGATCAGTATATAAATTCTCTTTTTAAAGGGTTCCATATAGTGATATCCGAATGCATTAAGAATGTCTCCTATATCCAATAGATTCTTCACTTTCTTTTCTTGGTAGATGTTATTAATGTTGTTTGCTTTGGATTATATTTTAATTCTTGTGGATAAAATATGTAGATATCTGGGGAAAGTGGCCAAAGAGCTTATTTTTATTTTTTCAAAGGCTAGAGTAGTTTTGTGTGTTTCATTATATTTTTTATTTAATTCCTCTATTTTCTTTTTCATTTCTAGAGAATTTTGATTTTTTTTTCAGATTTTACTGAAAAAAGTCTGGATTATAAACCTAATAATTCAGAATCCCACTCTGTAACTTTATTTTTATACCAGCTAAGGGTTTTATCAAATATATAATATTTTAATGAGTCCCATATCATAGCGTTATTGATTTCTGTTCTGTAGTTAATATCTAGACAAAACTGTAATTCTGACATCAACCAATGTTTGAATTCTTTAATTTTTCTGATATATGATGGTATTCTATTACAGAAGATTAATGGTTTGAGCTCAATTTGAAATTTCAAAATCAGAGTCATTATCTGCAAAAGGGCATGCAGTGACTGAGAAATTCATGATTTTAAGTGTAAATCTCAAGCAAAAATATTTTATCTATTCTACTTTGAGTTCAAAATCTATGATCTTGATAAGAGAACACTAAAGATTTATATTCTTTCAGTCTAAATGTGTCTATTAAATGAAATTATTTAACTCATTTTGTAAGGATTTAGAAGTAGAGGTTGTACAAAAAGGTCTCTTGTTGGTAGTTTCAGAAGCATCTAGAATAGAGATAAAACCCCCTCTCATTATTAAATTACCTTTAGAATTATTGGAAATGAAATCTAAGTTTTTTGACGGTTCCTATTCCAATTCCAGGGAATCAGTATAGATTTGATAGAGCCTATATTCTGTTATTAAATTTAACTATTACAAAGGCTAGAAGACCTTTTTTATCTTCATATTTATAAATAATTTCTGAGATGACAATATTCTGTTTCCATAAAATTGATACTCCTTTTGTCTTTGTCTTATAAGAGGATTGAGCTAAGATCATATATTCCTTAGGATTCCATATAAATCTGTAATTATTTTAAAATGCATTTCTTGAAGGAAGACTGCTTGTGCCTTGTTTAGTTTGAAATATTTCAATAAGTTTGCTCTTTTGCTTGGGTTATTTAAGCCGTTAGTATGTAAGATTAATAAAGTTAAATCCATATCAAGTTTTTGTTAGAAAATGTACTTTATTATTATTATTATTATTATTATTATTATTATTATTATTATTATTATTATTATAGCTATTAAACAGTTTCCTCTGATAACAACAACATTTATGTGTGTGCGTAAGATTTGAAAAAAGTTTGTCAGTCTTATTTCTTGCAAATTTAACTAAGTTCCACTCTAGACATGGAATGAAAGTCATTCCTAATCTAATAGATAAAAATAGGTCTATTAGATTATCACTCATACCTTTAACAATCAAGAACAACTGAGCTCCTTAAACTAAACTATTGTATGGAGAATAATTCATAAAAGAAATATGAAATTCTGAAATGTTTTATATACCAGGACATATTACCTTTAGTAGTATAATCAACAATTTTATTACACTAGGAAATACCTGATACATATTCACCTATATGGAATTCTCAGAACATACAATATATTTGCATTCAAATGGTACATTTAATATAAATCAGAAGGGAATATATTTAAACTATATTTGTTACTAATGATGATTAATTTCTGCTAAAGAATGTATCTACTTCTTTTTATTATTCTTATTCAATTCGATAGTTATATAATCTCCAACGTATTATGATAATATATTAGTAGACTTTAAATGTGATCACAACCAATTAACCTTTAGTATTTATATATTCATCTCTCCCATAACGATTTCATCAGATGACCATTTTAAATCTAGTTAGCTCATTTATACTCTCATTAATAAAGTGAAAACCAATCAAATCAATTTAATGCATAATACAATAGTTAACCCCTTTGTTTCAATTTATTCTGCTGTGAAGCTGCATAATAAGAATATAAACCAAAACATTCTGTGTATTATACTCACATTCAATAAATAAACCATAAGTACATTAAATAAATTGTTAAAAAAGCATGACTGGAACATATTATTTCTTAAATAAATATAAAATTAAAATACTTATTTAAAATGTATATGTTGTTTCATTATAATCCTAAAAACATTATTGCTTGGTATGTATCCCAAAACAAGATGTCACTCCACCATCTAGTGGCCATAACAGAAATTACATTCCAAATAATTATAATTTTGCAGATCACAATTTAAGTAGTGGTAGAATGGATATATAATCATTTAGACCAGGGGGATTTGCTGCATCCAGGGTAACTTGCCACTAAAGTTCCCTAAACTCGATTTTTTCCTCCCATGGCCCCCCTCTTATTTCATTTTTTACCTGTTCCAACACGAAAAAGGTAAAATCTGTTTTCAGGCAAGTCTTTGTGTGTTTCTATAAAGTATTAGTTTCCTTTTTAGTAGTAATATCGTACTTGTGCTCATAAATCCTTCTCTTTAACCTACATTTGGTCTTACCCATGTAGAAGTATCTATACTCTACACACAAAGCAAGATATACTATCCCTTTAGCCTCACAATTAAAGGAGCTTGAACTATTAACCCATCTATAACTACTCTCAATAAAAATCTTATCTATGTTCATTATGTTTACACATTGTGAACAGTGACCAGACTTGTAAGTCCCTATTCTCCTTCTATTCTGTACCTTATTGTTACCAATATTCTCCAGAATATTCTTTAAACTTTGTGAATTTTTGTACAGTACTTTTAAAGGGTCAGTAGGTAATTTGTCCAAGTCAGAAATGGCTATAAATCTTTCCCATTCAGCTTTAAATATTCTCTTTGTAAATCCATTAAGGGGATTATATTCCAAAACAATGGCATCACTAAATTTAGATTTATGCATTTCTGTTGTAACATTTGAGAACTGTTATTTGTGTCCTCAAATAGGTTTAAATTTAGTCTGCCTACCAGCTATTACTTCTGCCCTAACCCCCCCTTCACTAAATCTTATGGGTACCCTCTTTCCAAAAACATTCTTTCCAATAACTCGCACTCCTTTTGGAAATCAATGTCCAAAGTAGTCATCCGACTACTACGGACATATTGACCCTTAACTATATTCCTTTTACAGTGTGGGGGGTGTGCACTCCTATAATGGAGAGAAGAATTATAAAAGGTATGTTTTCTAAATATTTTAGTTTCTAAGTTGCCATTTACTTTATACACTTCAACGTCTAAGTATTGCAACCGCTCATTAGAAAGGGTATAGGTAAAATCTAGAAAACTGGCAGTATTTTTCATATACACTATAAACTCTTCAACCTTCTCTCTAGTCTCTTTCCAGAACATTACTATGCCATCTAAAAACCTCTTATAGAGGATCCACTGTGTCACATACTCAGAACTTAATATATACTTTTCCTCCCATTTAGCCAACACAAGGTTAGCATAAGTAGGGGCACACACTGCCCCCATTGCTACTCCTTGTGTTTGCTGATAGAATTCACCCTTAAAAAGTATAAAATTATATTTTAAAACCATTTCCATTAAACCCATACATACTAACTTTTCATCGTGACTCAAGTCACCATCCTCGGAAATAATTTCTTCAAATAAATTCATCCCCTCTTGATATGGGATACTTGAAAATATGTCTATTAAATCTATGGTAATGAATGTCAACTCATCATAAACCAAATCTTGTGTAATTTCCTTCAGGAAATCCCAAGAATCTTTTAGAATGGATTTCCTTTTGACCCATACATGTTTAAGTTTATTGTCCACATACTTGGCCAAAGGGAGTGTCTTAGACCCTTCGGCCGAAACTATGGGCCTTAAAGGGGGATCTTTTTCATTCTTATGGGTCTTGGGAATCCTGAATATGGAAGGCACTCTCAGTTTATCTACCTTCAAGTATCTTAGCGTCTTATCATTGATTAACCCTTCCATATACATATCTTCCAACACACCATCAATCCTTCCATAGGCTATATTTACCTCATTTTTTGACACACTAGAATATTTCACCTCAACCCTTAAAATATGATTCATTATCCCTCATATATTATATTACCCATTATTACTACCCCTCCCCCCTTGTCGGGCTTCATAACCCGAACTTCAGGTTTAAATTTCAATTTATTAAGTACACTATTTTCTTTGCTAATTAAATTAGGCCTATATTTAACGTTGGCCTGTTCCATCCTTAGTTCTCTCTCTATAATTTTCTCAAAATGTTTTAACTGGGCGTGTAACAGTGGGTTATATGTAGCTCTCCATCTCAAACCCTGTTCAATCTCTGTAGAACTGGAGGGTAAAATTAGACCCAAATTAATTTTTCTAATAAATAATTTAATGTCCAGTAGTGTCTTAGTAAGGTCCCCCTTTTGAATGGGATGAATTTCAAACCCTTAGACAATAAATTAAAATGTTATTACCAAGCAATTTGTTACTAAAATTATAAATACAAAAACCATCTAAAACATGCTTGTAACCATCCACTGATATTTCATTGTGGTTTATTTGGGTAAGGGGCATACCATCAATCTCTAGTATCTCCCCCTCCAGTAAAAATTTGGTTGTTGATATTCTGTTTTCTTCATAAGCCTCTCAGACCTACGTAATGGTGGGAAATCCTGCTCATTCTCCTGATCCCCTATTTTTTGATTCCCATTATTTCTAAAATTTTGGTCCACACCATTAGCTTCATTATACTGCTCATGGGAATAAAAAACACCTTTCTGTCCATAACTTTGCAGCTTGGGGTAACATACATTGTTTTTGTATTCATTACAATCATGCTCAAATTTTTCTTTGCACAATTTCATCACATTTTTTTATCAATATCAATTCTCACTTTAAAATATTTCTCATTTTCTTCCTTAATAGTAAATATAAGGTCATCTTTAATACAATGATCCAACTCTTCTATTTCTTTCTGCGCTTCCTCTTTAATCCTAACATTTTCTTTTATAATGACATTTAAAATCTCTAAACCACAATTATTGAACACATCAAGCAACTCTTTTTGAAATGCAGTACCAATCTGAACATTGTTTGGTTATTTCCAAACACATAGTTCCTTAGGAACTATCCCCTTGCAATGCACCTTTTTTTTAAATAGCTGTTTTCAATGTCCAAAGTTCTGTACTTTAACATAAGTTTAGACAGTTTACTTAGTTTACCATTAAAAGTATCTGTTACAGCAGGTTGCACTCCAGCACAATCATTTACTTTAAATGTATATTTTATATGGTTAACTATTGTATTATGTATTAAATTGATTTATTTGTTTTCACTTTATTAATGAGAGTATAAATGAGCTAACTAGATTTAAAATGGTCACCTGATGAAGTCTTTATGGGAGAGATGAAAACGCTGGTGTACAGAATTGTGTTTATGTGGTTTGTGTGCAGTGATTTTACCTGTGGATTATCTGAATAAATCTGTTTTTACTAAGCACCTTGTGTGTTTCCAGTCTTGAGGTACTTTCTTTTTGCGGATTCTAGTTATCATTGGTGCCTTCTTCACACTTTTTTTAAAGTCATAGCTAGCTTATATGTTTCTCTTTACTGTAAAAAGCTAGAATTTTTAAGAAGGTTGTTCAATGTGTATTATGTACACATTGTAATGTTCAAATGATAATAGAATTTGTAGCTATTAATTACAGACAGTATAATCAGTGAAGCAAGTCATAAGTAATATTCATCACTTATACAGGTATAAAAGTAGTTATCTTGCATCATTACTTAGCATCTTTTAAATTGTGAAAACTCTCAATAAGCAAGCATAACTAAGAGTTAGTACATTCTAGAAACAGTGTATCTTTTTTTCCTTCCCCTTTTTTCTTTTCATCTTTCCCCTTCTTCTGCATATGAGAAATTCCAATCTGTAGCAATTATTGGTGTATTAGAGATTCTTTTATAAGTCAGCAGCAACAAACTCTCTTGATGTCAAAATACAAGCATTAGACAATGATCTAACAATATAATTGTCTCCTTTCACTGTTGTCTACATTGTATTTATCAGATGTTATTATAATGCACTTATTGAATTCTGTATTCTACTTCTGTCAATAACATTATTTGTACCCTTTCTAGAAGGAGATTGACAGAGAAATCAACCCTATATCAAATTCCACATCTATGTTAATTGACTAAATACATAGACAAAGTCTGAATGCATTGAGTTAAAGTGAACAAACTCAAGTTTGTACAGACTACCAGGTGCTAAAAAACTTTGTATAAGTGGCTATGATTAAATCAGAGATTACTTATTTCAGGTTATAACAGATTACTTTTCATTGCTATCTCTAAATTGTCACATTCATGCTGACTTATTATGTGTAGCATTAATAATGTAGTATCAACTTAGAAGAACACTTGTTTCACTAGCAATGTCATATTTACCAAACATGACTCAAATGGGCAGCAAATATTAGAAAAAACAATTCAAGGCTATTACTTTAAATTGTTCCATACAAACCAGATTACACCAAGAGAACAACACTATATTATCCATTCATGCCTACTATGCATTTAATCTTACTCATGGTTCATGTTTTCAATGGTAATAAATTTAACAGCTTAGTTTCCTTTGTTTAATAACTAAGTGCCGAGGTTCACCTCAGAAGCTCACAGAGCCATTTAAGGATTGATGTCATTGTTTCCCATTGCCATGGGAACCTAAATAGACTCAGATCCTACTAGGAGACTAATGTAAGGCAACCTAAGGTGCTTGTGAGGCACACAAAATGCAAAATGCTTCTCTTCTCTCCCCCACCAACATAAGTTTTCCCTCCTTTTATATAATGAATGCAGAACTGGGAGAGAAGTGACTTAAAGGCAGAGAAAAGCAAATAGTGAAAAGATGTGAACAGCCATCCCCAGATCACATCCTACAATCAGAAAACACAGCAGCACTTCCCCAACAAGCCAACAAATGCAGCAGCACCAATGCACACTAAATTATCTTATGCAAGTCAGAAAACCTCCAATACATACTCAGCAGACTGACATGTATAGCAGCTTTCATGCACGATGACACTCTAGACTTCTCAACAATCACAGCAATACCCCCCCCAACAAGCTGGCAAACACTGTATTTTTCACGAATGATATGTTAGACTAAACAAGACAGCAAACAAAAAAAATAGCTATTCAGCAAACTAACAAGGGTAGCCGAACACATATATTAATTATCAATTTAAATATACTGGCAGGCATAGCAGTATATACCAAACAAGGAAGCAAATACGGCATCTTTTATTGATGTTATTTCAACTAGACAAGCCGGTAAATGTAGCAACACTTATTTAAGGATCTAATAGGCACTGCAGTATTTGAACGGAATGCTAACTTAGAAAACTAGAAACAGGCAACTATTAGGTGATACCTCTTAAAACCGGATTAATTTAATTAATTATTATTATTTGGTCAAGTGTAACCAATAAGCAATCAAATAAAAAGAGTATTCATTAGCTCAAAAAATGTATATTTTGTATGTTAAAATGCATATAGTTTTAAGTAATACATGGTCCCCATTCTAGGACAGCAGTGACTTTTTGCTTTAAGAAGAAAAACAAATGATATATTCTCATTTTAAACAGTTGCAAATAGCAGTTCATATCATAGTTGACACTTTGAGAGATTTGGTTGAAACAGCTATTTTGGAATCAGTCTTTTGTTTTTTTTTCTTTTTAACATCAGTCCAAGCACTTGTTTCTTTTATTCTTTTAAGAGAAGGGGATAGCCATTCCATATCTTCTAAGATAGAGATCACATTGTTGTTTTTAATAAATGAAGAAGCTTCTTCTAAGCCATTGAAGGTTATCATCTTATTGGCATACATTATTTTTTATCTTGGCTGGATATGCAAGTTGTGCCTTAATATTGTTTTATTTTAAAAATTTTATCATTGGCCAAACCTTTTTTCCTTTGTTCTATTATTCTGGTAGAATAGTCATTATCAAACTTTATCAAGTTCTGATTATATTTTAAAGGTGCTTTCCTCCAGGCAGATTTTTAAATTAGTTCCTTGTCTAAATATGAAAGGAATTTTATAACAACTGATCTAGGAGGTGTATTTGCTGAGTTGGATGCAGGTTTCCCTAAAGCTCTATGCACCCTTTCAATACCAAAGGAGAGACCTTATTTTAAGTTTTAGAAATTTGAGATCCAGGTAGCTAAAAAGGAAATATTATCCTCACCTTCTATGTTTTCAGGTAACCCGAAGATCCTAATATTATTTCTCCTTTCCCTATTTTCAAAATCATCTACTTGATTAAGCCGCCAAATGTTTTGTTTAAGAAGTATTTATTTTTGTGCTTCTTCCTCTTTAAGTCTCCCTTCAATGTCATTTTGTGAAGTCTCTATGCTTGTTATTTTTGTCTGATGTTGCTGTAGCATTTCCTTAAGAGTATCAGTCTATTTTTGACAGTTCATTTTAAGATTTTCTAAATTTTCTTTAAAATCATCCATCTTCAAAGATAGTTCCTGCAGGGTAGATATCATCTGTTGCAGTTCTTTCTTTAAAGTTGTAGCAGGGTGAGAATTCCTTGAGTTACTCATTTTTAGGAACTAGATAAATCTCCACGCTTTTTGACAAGAAAATATTTCCATAAATCCAGCAAAGTTGCTATTTATATAGTTTAGTCCTTTATCTCTAAGTTTTCTTTCCTGTTTTTTTTTACTAGTTTTATGAAGCTGTAAAACCCTGCTGCTTTCAGTTGGACATTCAGTTCCGCCCCTGTAACATTATTATCTTGATTGATGACATGAACAATCCTAAATTAAACTGGTGAGATTATTTATCAACTAGTAAGTTAGAAATGAAATTTTTAGACTGTATAGTAAATATTAGTTTACTCCCACTTATAGATTCACCCACTAGAGTGGACAATAATTTTGATATATTAGTTACAAACAATGTTTTAAAGATTAGACATCTTCATTTGGGACCTCCTTTAAGTAATTCAAATCACTACTGTATTACTATGTCTGTTTTGACAAGTCATTATCAACATTCTAGACTGATTAAAATACAATTTTAATAATTTAGGTTACAAAATTATAAGAACGACAGTTAGATCAGTTAATTAGGAAGACTTGACTTGTACCACTATTGATGGTGGATATAAATATCTATAAACTATTCTACAGGGCTGTATGGCTAAAATACTGCAAAATAAGCTAGACAAAGCAATTAAGTTGCCATACTGGTGGGACACTGCATTGTGTACATTATACAAAAAGAAAAAATATTATTTTACAAATTTAGGCATCCACCCTGTTCTGCTGTGACAATTGAACTTAATAACTAAAAGACTTAAACTGGAGCTGAAACATAAGACAAATAACATATCAATCACATTTAACAAGTGATAAGTGGGACCTTTTACAATTACATTAATTCAGTGTCAACTAATAAGAATTCCATTTCTGGACTATTAGTGGACAAATAGATTCTGACACACAGGTTATGGCTGACAAGTTAAATAAGTTTGTTTCTAATTTGAAATATAAATTGGTTATTAGCCTTGAATCAGAAACTGAATTAACCTTGCAAGCTGTATGTTCAATATTTAGCAGTAAAACAATCTGGGAGGCATTAAAAAATGGGAACAGGACCTCGGTGTGTCCTGATTACATCGCAGAAGTTTTGGTAAATTGTTTACATGATGTTCTTATATCAGTTTTGTATTTGACTTATAATTCCTTATTGCATAAATGTTTGATTCCTTCTGGAAAAAATTTAAAATTATGCCAATTTATAAAAAAGGGACTAATATGGAATTGATAAATTATAGACTTATTAGTCTGATGTCCATTTTATGTAAATGTTTTAAGGAAGCATTGCTTTTGTTATTCTTGAATTAATACAATAGCCTTGGGAATTGTGCCACACTGACTAATCTGCTATAATTTATGATCAAGTAACTATGGCATTGGCACTAGATCTATCACTTACAGTGGGAGTTGTTTATATAGATCAACACTATTTCTCACAATTCAGTGGCACTTGATCTATCACTTACAGTGGGAGTTATTTATATAGATCTTGCTAATGCCTTCAAAACTATTTCTCACAATCCTATTCTAGCAACACTAAGGTGTAGTGGTTTCAATCCATGTTTAATAAATTAGATTAACAGGTGGTTGACTGGGCGCACTCAATATGTCCGTTTAAAAAGACACCAATCAGAATATTTTTGCTGTATTAAATGGTATTCCTCAGGACTCATTTTTGGGCCCATTTCTGTTTAATCTTGTACTATTCACCAGTCCTTTAAACACATATGGCTGGTGTGCTAAATACACTGATGATTGCAAAATCAGATTTATTATAAACAGCAACAGAGATGTTACTCATATATCTTATCTCCTTAAACAATTTTCTCCTTGGGCAAAGGATGTTAATCTGAACTTTACTACTAATAAGTGTGAATTAATGTATTTTGGCAAAATGGCATTACTCAGCTTTTACCTAGGCAGTCTTGGCTTACACAAGACATCCTATTATAAGAACTTGGGTATTTTTATTTCTTCTGGTTTATCTTTGACTCAGCATGTTAATAGTATAAGAAAACATGCCCTGGGCACTATGGTTACAACACTATCTTTAAGAGATAAAAATAGCTTAACTCAGCTATACAAATCTTATATTATACCAATACTGGAATATAATAATATGTTTTGTGTATATATATATATATATATATATATATATATATATATATATATATATATATATATATATATATATATATAGCAGGAAAGATCTTAAATTATTAGAATCTGTTCAGAGGTATTTTACTAAAAGATTACCAACTGTACAACACCTATCATACAGTAGGAGATGCAACGTTTTACAACTTTAGTCTTTACACTTGGATATGCACACCTCCAGACTAGTGGCCCAGCATAATGCATCTGAAATACTTCAGGTACAACTAACATTGGGTAAGATGGCAATCCAGGTCATAGCCTGCTATAGGTCCCCAACCAATAAGTTAAAGTTAAGAGTGGCAAAATATCTACATGATCTATTGCACCACAACCTTTCAAACCCTCTAGCTGTGCATGCTAAGCACAACACAGGACACAGCATTTTCAAATTCCACATCCTTGACCATGTTCCCAATATCCCGTTGAATGGTGACCTCAGTGATTTACTGGAGAAAAAGGATGCGGCAGATTTGACTAATGGCCTGGAAGAATTCAGGACTGAATACCACAGAGTCCATCATCCTGATCCTCAATCTCAGAAAACTTGACCACAATAAATACCACTAAGGATTAAAACAATACCATTAGCACACTTTTTGTTTCTGCAGTGCCAGCACAAAATGATGAATTGGGACTTTATGGTTTTCTCTGCTTCTGATTATTATTCATTGTTCACAGTACCTTTCTTCTAGATCTGATTTGGGCTGATTGACCTAATTCAAACTATTTCTCTCTCACCCTCTCACAATGTGACTAAGTCTGTTTTTGGTGCTTTTTTCTTGTTACATTTTTTCCTGTTACATTTTGTTTTTCTTATTCTTGGTTATTTTCATGTTTAGATTTAGGTTTATGTAAGAGTTGTTATGGTTATTTTATAGCCCCTTTCTATTTCTATTTCTCATTTTTACAAAACTCATAAATATTTTTTCCTGTTTTTTTCTTGGTAGTTTTATAAGTTTTTTTTCATTATAAACCTGTTTAAAGTCATGATTGCTCAAACTCTTGAGCCCATCTCCACTTAAAGTATCTTTGCATCCCTGATAAAGATATTCAAAAGCTCCAAAAATTTTAGTGTTGGTAGCTACCACCAATAACCTTTTGTCTTGTTTAAACATTCAGTTTTATTTTTATTTTTATAATCTTAATTATAACTTTCGTTTTGTAATAATATTCAATGCTTCAAAGTGATATAAATTCATACTGACTTAGACATGCCTTGTGGATGTTTTAATGTATTCTAGAAACTGATAGCTTGAAAGTTAGTTACTCTGTAGATGTAATTTTAATTATTTTATTGGTTCTGTGTACTCTCCGATAAACCAATGGAAGAAGATGGGCTGGTATCATATATCTTCACTAATATGAGTAAAGGTTATGGCCCACCCTCACACAGCCACACACCCTGATAGGCTACCGGCCCTAGACACTCCCATTTACTGAACAATATAAGTCGTGCTGTAACTCTGATTATCTGAAACACTAAGTAATGCTTGGATGCATAAATAAAGACCTGAGAAATGTATGGCTGTCTACTGAGTATTATTTGGAGTATCAACTGGAAGTGGGCTGACTCGTATAGAATCTGCATATCCTATTAAAATTTTGTCTATTTATACCAATTTGTCTTTAAGCCTCCTGGTGGAAATAGAAATACATCTCTTAAAAGCTAAAAGGGCTAGGATCTCTGGATTCTGAACCATGCACTTGTATTCCTGATCTCTGTCCCTTTGTGAGTTCACCCAGTAGATATCTCTAACAAAGAAATACTTCCTCCAGGATACAACATACACAGACTAGATACACAACAAAAAAGAGGTGGTGCTATCTCCTTTCTATACAAAAGTAGTTTCAGTTACCTAACCATCCCAAAGTTTAACAACAGCAAAATACTGTTGACTAAACTAACAATTAATCCAAAGAAACATCTGAACATAGTGGGAGCCTACATCCCACCTGGTAACAATCTCACTACACTAGAATGCAACCTAAATAGAACAGCAATATCACTCCCTCTGGAAACATGTATAATGTGTAAATTTAATGTGGACTGGCTCTCCTGCAACTTTCAAATTCCCTCTGACCACATTAACCTACACGGTTTCTCACAAACAGTCCAGACTTGTACAACAGTAGACAAAACGTCAAATAAACTGTAAAGATAGGTAAAGGCTGCCAGCCTAGCCAGATAGAATTACAAAATTCTGTCATTTGTAAATATTAATGTAAGCCACAGGCTTGTTCTCTTAAATGTGAATGTGAAAAGATTGCATTGGATATTGAACTGCAAAAATGTAACAACAGTGCACTCTGCTGTAAGAAAGCTAAGTCAAGCATTTTATGACTGTCTTTGATGTCAAAATTTGGAGCCAATATGTCTAGAGGGAGGCATCCTGCCTATTGTTTTAAGACCAGAGTTAATGACTAGAATTTGCATGTATAAATGTCCTTTATTGCTCTGGTTCTGACCAGGTATAAAGAATGTAAATATAGTTTCTGATAGCCTGAGAACACCAGAGAAATGTGAATAATGATGTCATGTGAAGCAGTTCTGTGTTCTCAATTTAAAGAGAGAGAATGAGAGAGCTCTGAGAATTTTGTATTGAAAACATCCAACATCACCATCTCTGCCTGTTTCTAGATGTAAGTAGGATTTTAGAATTGTGTTTTCTCTTAGCTATAGCTAGGAAATAGGAAGATTAGATTAGTTTGTTTTTCTGTGATGTCAGAACTTTTGCTACTGTATTATTTTAAGTATTTCTCTGTGATCTCTGAACTCTTGACTAGCACTGTGCAGTAAGAAGTATTGTCTTGTGTTTTTATTATTTATTATTAAATATTTTTAAACCTTTCAACTGTGGTTGTTTTATGTAGAGGTAATTTAAGCTCCAGAGTGCATTGCATGTATATAGTAATACTGTACCAAGTCACTCTAATAAGCCTTGCATGTTCATTCACACATACCATTTGGATAATAATATTGCAGAATAATAATTGGATACCCTTTCAGAAGGGCCTTTGAGTAGCTGATATTAGTGGGTGGTGGCAGCTGGTACTACCTTTTAGTCTGGGCAGAAAAGGGGGCACAGCTGGAGAACCTGTGCCAGCCTTCCCCAGGAGTGTCTGTGTGGTTGTATATATAACTCTTATCTCAAAGTGTGTGTGTGTCAGCTACTTGGGCAGGGACATGAAGCACTGGTTGGACAGGGAGGGTGCTAGAGGTTTTATTTTGCCCACTAAGCTGAGATCTGGACTCTATAGCTGTTCCAGTGGGGAGTCTTATTAGGGACCTGGAGAGAAAGGGAGAAACCAGCCCCAGACTGACTGTGATCTCTGTGTGCTCTTAAGGGAAATTGTACTTTTCTGTGTGTGTATTTATTATCCTTTCCCTATATGGATGCCCCTCACTGGTGTTAGTGGTGAGGATTGAGGCTCCTTGATTGCTGGGCCAGTGCACGGGCATCACATAAACATTCAATCCTAGAATGGATCCTTACAAACAGGCCAGATTTATCCTTTTTCACTCTGTCTTCCAGACAGCCTCAGTGACCATATTCCAACTTACATTCTCCAATACTTAATAAATCCACAAAAACTTATCACCTGCCACCAAATCCAAGATAAAAAAAAGTTTATCCGGCAAGACTTCATATAGTTTTATTTATTTATTTGCCATTTGTTAACCAGATTAGACTGGCTGGGCAGATGCCATTTTTCAGCAGAGACCCGAGGAGAAAAGCTCCAGTACAGAAATTAATTTTTTACAATGAATTAAATATTTAAGCATACAATCATGAGGAGATACATGGAGCAAAATATAGATTAATCTTATACATTGTTTGAAGAGAAAAAATAAAGGAAAAAACAAACATAGATGCAAATGTTATGTACCATACAGTAACAGATTCATCTTGTACATTGAATGAGAACTGCAAATCTAAATACCAAAGTTGTGTGGCATACAGTGCCAGAATAAAAGTCCTGGCACAAAGGAAAAGAAGAGGGGGGTATAGATACAAAAGGAGGGAGAGATAGGAAGTAGAAGAGTAAAGTAAAGATATGAACCTTGTTGCAGGGAAAAGCAAAATAGCAGGAAAATAGAAATAAAATACAAGTAGGATATATATCTGTAAGAAAACGGGGTTAGAGAAAGAGGGGGAAGCTGAGGCAGCGGAGGTAGAATGCTCAAGCAGGATCTTCATAGGGACAGGTGCAGGAGTTAAGCAGATATTCCTTTATAGCAAGTTTGAAGTTGCAAGCATTTTGAATAGTTCTGATATGGAGAGGAAGTTGGTTCCAAGAAGAGGTAAGTGGCTATAAAGAATTTTTTCTATGGATTTATTTGGTTTGGAGATTTGAAGGAGGTGTTGGTCAGAGCTATGAAGTTCCCGGTTGGGGAAATAAGGAGAGATGAGGGTTGCTAGCGATGGACAGGCTGCAGGTTGGTGGAGGATAGTATGCATCAAAAGACGCTGTGGCAGAAGGAGTTGATTATGGAATTTTAACCAGTGGAGTTTTTCAAGGAGATGCAGTGATGTGAGCAATAGGGGAGATTAGTGGCAAATCTAGAAATTTTGTTGTATGTAAGCTTGAGTTTGGTTGACAAAGTTTTTGGAGGTTAGTAAAGATTGGCGCAGCACATAATAGGGTATGTAGTAGGTAGGCTTGAACTAGGGACAATTTAGATTCTTATGCTAAGAATTTTTATTTCTGTAAATCAGTCCTAGTTTTTCATGTGTCTTCTTGATGCAGTTGTTTATGTGGATGTCAAATTTAAGTTAGTCATCTATATAAACCCCAAGAAGTTTAGTGTGAGATTCGACCTTAATAGCAGTGTTCTTTAGAGAAGAGATAGAGAAGGGGGCTTTGAGGTGTTTGAGGGGTTTGGGGAGGAAGAGAAGTAGTTTAGTTTCATTAGGGTTAAGTAGGAGTTGGTTGGTTGTGAGCGATCTTTCAACTGAGTACAGGGTGTCTTGAGTGAAGGTGAGTAGGTGGGGTAGACTGTCAGAGGTAGTGATGATAGTGGAGTCATCTGCGTATTGTATGAGTGTGGAGTGGGGGCAGGATTGGTAGAGATTATTCGTAAAGATGTTAAATAGCAGTGGGCCCAGGATGAAGCCTTGGGGCACACCAGTTTGAATGGGGAGGAAAGGTGAAGTAGCAGAGAGCCATTTGTCAGACTGAGCTCTATTTGATAGGTATGAAGAGAACCAGTAGAAAGTAGAGGTAGAGAGATTGAAGGAAGAAAGTTTGGAGAGAAGGAGGTTGTGGGACACAGTGTCAAAAGCTTTAGAGAGGTCAAGGAAGAGTAATGGCACTAGTTTATTATGATTGAGAGATGTAGAGAGAGAGAGAGAGTGAGTGAAGGATAGTAATGCTGTAGTTGTGCTATGATGTGGACGGAAACCATGTTATGTTGGGGTAAAGAGGTTTTCCTGAATGAGATGTGAAATGAGCCTTTTGTGTACACATTTTTCCAAAATCTTTGATTGAAGGGATATAATAGCAATAGGCCCGAAATTGGAGGGGTCAGTGGAGTTTTCCAGATGTTAGGGACAAGATTTTCCTGAATTGACCAACTGATAAGTATGGAGACTGGATAAGCAACAGAGTGGGCTGCGAATTTGAGGTATAGAGGAGGCAGGTTGTCAGCTGAAGGGGATCAGGGTTTTAGTTTATAGAGTAGAGATCTGACAATGAATGTGGGGATAGGCTTGATTGAGAAAGGAGTTTTTTGGGTGGGTGGGGGGAGTGTCAAGGCAGGTATCCTTGTTTGCTTTGATTAGGTTTTGTATGGAGTCTGAAAAAGGAGTTCAGAAAAGTGGCAGTTTCGAGTGGAGAGCTGTTAGGGGATGGGTTAGGAGGAGATGGGTTTCCTGGATGTAAGACCTTGTAGATGGTACTCCAGACTTTGTTGGGGATAGAGTCGGGGCTTCTCTGTGGGTCAAGATAAAAGGAATTTTTGTCAAGGGTGACTTATTTTTTGTGGTAGTTCCCTATAGTGTTGGAGATTAGAGGGTGTTTTCAATTTATTCCAGATTTTCCATGCACAGTCTCTCCTGCATGAGGGAGAGAGTTTGTTTGCTTATCCAGGGAGCATAGTTGGTTTTAATCCGAATTATTCTGATAGGGGCTGGGGACTTGAGGGTGTTAAGTATGATGCTGCTGAATTAAAGAACAGCTTCTTTGTGGGGGAGGTTGAATAGAAAAGACCAATTTATTGAAGGGAGTGTTTGATTAAATATATCAGGATTAAAGTTAGATTTCAACAATCCTTATATTTGTGAGATTTAGGAGGTTGAGACAGGTAATGCTGGAAGGAGGTAGGGTGATGATCACTGAGTGTCAGGGAGACTGGAGGCATTATGATAGTGGTTGGCATAAGAGGTAAGTATCCAGTCAAGAGTGGAGCTAGTATTAAATTGTTGATTAGAACGAGTTGGGGAGGTGATGAGTTGAGAGAAGCCATATAGGTTAATGCTAACATTGGGACAGTTAAAGGACAGAGCATTCTGTCCCAATAAACACCATAGTTAAATATCTCAGAAGACCTAAACCTACTACACTTGCTGCCAAGAATCTACCTGCTGAATATCTAAAAATCACTGCAGAAGCAATATCCTATCCAGTATCCATATTAATAAATAGATCCATCTCAGAACAAGTCCATAAAATTTGGAAAGTATCACATATCATCCCACTTCATAGAGGTGGAAACTCAACAGAATTATCAAATTACCAGCCAATAGCTATATTATCAGCATTATAAAAAAAATACTTGAGAGGTGCATCCATTCACAAATCTTGAACTAATAATCAACAGTCTTCTATCTGACACTCGGCAAGGTTTCCATCCTAATCATAGCACCACCACCATCCTTGTTAACTTTACTAACATTATTAACCACCATCACAATGATAGCAGTTTAGTTTCCTCCATCTTTCTTGATCTGGTCAAAGCTTTTGATACTCTCTCTCATTTTAAACTCTTAACTACACTCTTGGAACTTAAACTTAGCCATTCTGGACTTACATGGTTCCAGCAATATCTAACTCAACACCAGCAAGCTGTAAAATGGCAACAAAACCTCTTCATTACTGCCTGTAACCTTAGGAGTTCTACAGGGATCTATTCTGGTCCCTCTCCTTTTTATCTTTACTGACAGTCTTCATATTGCCATACCACTTGCCTCCGTAGTTCAATATGCAGATGATTCCACCCAGATTTGTGCTGCCCCAACACTACAGAAACTCCAAAAAAAATCACCAAGTCATTCAGTGTTGTGGAATCTTGGCTAAACAATGTACATCTTATACTTAACCCTAACAAAACAAAACTCATGCTCTTCTATCCAACTAGAGCTGCAGACGTCCACCCACCATTCAGTATCTCATCAACAAACCATACAATTATTTCTCTGGTTTCCGAAACAAAATTACTTGGAAACATACACATATCACAGACCATAAAAAAGTTCACAAAAAACAGGAACCCTTTTCAGAAATCGACACTTTCTAAATAAATCTTCAAAGGCCACTATAGCAAGAACCCATCTTATTTCTACACTACTATATGCCTCACAAATTCTTACAAATATTAAGATATCTGACCTAGCAAAACTTGCTATAATAAAATCTCAAAGTTTGCCACGGTAACAAATTTCAGATCCCATCATTGTTTGGCTTTACTATCCTGGCTCCGACTACCAAATCTACTTATTTATAATCAACTCACCTTCACCCACTGAATACTAAATCAGCCAGAAGAAATATCAGTACTTCAAAACCTACTAAAACACTACTCCAGTAACAGGGTATTGCATTTAGTTAACATATCCTTCCTAAATATATCCAAACCTAAAAATGGAGCTGGAGTTTTCCTTTACTCCAACTGCATAGCCAAAACTTGGAATTCCCTGCCATTAAATATCAGAACAACTGCTAATACTTCCAACTTTAAAAAACTTCTTAAATTACACCTATCAGAATCCTGGACCTGCTCTTGCACAAACCCTGGTTAGGAAATAGATGTATTAAGGCAGCTAAAGGAACATAACCTGTTATTTTTGTAACTGAATAGTATACCCCTACTAAGCATATGTATACTTAACTTGCATGTTTTCTACCTACAATTCTTTGTATCCTATGTAGTATATAATTGTATCAGTGAAATGTATAACATGTATTTTTATTTTGTACTTGTGTCTGAGATTGAATCAATATTTGTATCTGCATGTTGTATATGTATCTTATGATTATTTATTAATGGGGAGCTTTTCTTCCTGGCCCTCCACTGAAAAGGATAGTCTGTCCAGTCGGACTTTCACAGTAAACAAATGTAAACTAAGTAAATGATGCACGTTTAAGTTGAGTGATTTTCCCTGGTCCTCAAGTCTGAAGTCTGAAATAAATGAAAAAGTTCAACTGAGGTATAGTAAAAGTATGCTTTTTTTGTTTGTTTGTTTGTTTTTTATTTCAGTTCTCTGTTGTGGATATGGTTTCATCTGTTTTGGATTTGTGCTCTCTTCCTGGGATAAGATGTTGATGATTTTTCAGGGCTTGAAATTCGCTTGCATTTTACACCAAATGTAGTATTTCCATTCAATAGTAGTCAGAAAAAGCACTCAGCACTCATCTATCAGTGCTTCAAAATTCATTATGCATTTGTTTACAATGATGGGAATAAAAATGTGCTGTTTTTGGCAAAAGCGACACAAACAGAACCTTAAATGAAATGCTCTTTTTAAACATACAGTGTTGTGGAAAATAATTCAGAATGGCTCCATTTTCATGCAATGTAATAGACATAAACACCCTCTATCAAAGCTATCCCAAAACTGCCAAACTGTTAGAAGAATTTCCCTTTAACACTTTTATCACAAGCAGTAACAGTTCCACAGGTAGTAAAGACTATTAATAGCTTTCCACATAAGCAATGTAAACTATACAGGTACATTAGCATTCATCCAGTTTTTATTCACAGGGAAACATCTCTATGTCTCCACACAAAACTTCCTGGGCATCCTGCCCAGAAATCCCTCCCTGGTTAGAGGTAAGCACATTTGACAAGTCTAGTGTGCTCAGGCCTAATATATCTCTGTAGCTCATATGGGCTGTCAACAACAGATCCTCTACCAGCTTACTTTCTTGTCACATTTAATTTCTATTAGGATGTCTAAAATGCATGACACTTACAAGTGGTACCATATTCAAATGCTTCTACAAACTTTCTTCCATTGATTTAAACACATTGTTTAAATGTTTAATTAGTGCTGCTAAACCACACTGTATTCTACATGTTGTGGTGCCCTTTAAATGTATCCAAATGCCACCATTCCCCTCGGAACACCAAATTCAAAAAAAAGTAGCTCCATTCTTTCAATATGAGCTGCCTGATTTTTTCTAGTGGCACCTGTTAGATATTTAGAGACTTGTAACAGTGCATATAATATAAGTTCATATACACTATTGTTAATAGAATAAAATATAACACTGCATGTACACTTCTGTTTGCTAGAATATATGTAGGAAAATATGGTTACTTAGATGCATGTACATTTCTGTTTGTTAGCCTGTATACATTAAAGAGTTAAACTTCTCTTAGCTGAATGGCATGCAGCTGAGTGTATTACAAAGTATTCTTTGCTTGGTGCAAGCTTTAAGGAATCACAGATAAGAAGTCAGGGGCAGGGAATATACGAGAACTGCTTTCATACAAAAACATTCACGATAGGAAAGACTCCCTAAAAGTTATTCACCTTGAAACAGAACACAAAGTATCTTAACAACAGACTGCATGACATTAGAGGAATTCCAAAGGTATTAACAGACTGTTTCTGTTTCTTGGACAAGATATGGAAGGTACAGAAGAATGTATATAAAGGACATTAAAAGTGTATGATGTTAGATCTGATTTTTTGTTAGATCTGTATACTGGAGAACATCATCCATGTTGCCCGAGAAGTTACTCTGAGACATTAAAACCTGTAAACTGTGACATTATCGTATGCGTTGTCTGTTGTATCATTATTTTAGTAGTAACTGTGCAAATATATAGTGCTGAAAAGGTTAATAGCCTGCAAAAGTTCAGTGCATTAATCAGACTTTCATTTCAGCAAGCAGAAGCTGCATCCAGCAGCACCATCCAGCAATCTCATCAATAAATAACTTTTCAGCACCAGACACATACTTATTTTAAAACTGAGTTGATGTTTAGCTATTATAAAATGTAGGGGTTCCTGGCAAATTCAAGCAGTTAAATACCATTTCTGAAATAATTATCATTTTGCACAGTACACATTTAATCTTTTTGTTACATTTTTTATCAGAATAAACATACTGCAGTGTGCTGCAAATGAAAGTAACATAAGTAACCATGCAACAATATCTTGTACAAAAATCAATAGGTCAAAAAAAAAAATACATCAAAAAGGATAGATGGCAATGGATGGTCAATGTGTACCTGATATAACTGATAAAAGTAAAGAAACTCTGAAGATAAAATAATTATATTAACGAGTGCATTATACAACTGCCACCACTCTACAGTAGAAACTAAGGTAAAGGTAATGCTTGCCAATATGACTGCATACATTTTTTGGCTAACAGTTACAGACCTAATGTTGATTTGCACTGCATAAGGAAGTTCTTTAAAATGTGCTCCTTTCTTTTTAAACTGTAGCAAGCAGCTGCTACAGTTTCTGCCACAAGTGGCATGATTAAGCACTTCAGTTAATTATACAAAAATATTTTCTATCAAACTATAGCAACTAATTGTTACATTTTATGCCATGAATTGAGTGCCAAGACCTTTGGTGCTAAAAAAATCCTCTTTTCTATTAAACTGTGGCAAACTGTTTGCTACAACATTGTTGCTATAGTTTATGTCACACAGAGTGCTTTTTGCTGCAATTCTGGTATATATTTTGACAATACACAGCACTGAAGACTAATTGGCAAATAATCATGCACCCTAGTACTTTGCACCCAGGGCAGCTGTCACCTTTGTCCCAGCCTAGCTATGCTGCTGAGGCACAGTCATTAATTGCACAAGAGGGCGAACAGTGAGAAGTGAATGCATAGTATGATATGGGTTATGGTCATAAGAGGTGAACACTCTAGCCACATACTCTGGGATGTTCTGGGGAGCTAGAGAGCCATCCTTCAGTGGTGGGTTCAAGTTGCCATGATGCAACCTTTGGCTGTGTCTTCTGTGTTGGTTTGCAGTGTCAGGACATGATTTGGTCCAATGCATGGAAGGTGTAGAACTACAAGACTGTCCATTCATCCTGATGGGGCATATCATGTGCTGCTCTTGATTAACTAACAGCCTCCCCTTCATGAAATTTGGCATGGCCACAGTCACTCCACTGTATGCACCTGGATATCAGCTACAGTTAGTGCTATCCACAGCCTCCCCATTTTCAAACTGTAACCATGCCTCAGAATATGGTCCTGAACCCCAAACTCATTGTGCCAGTTCATTACCAAGGTGTCCGATACATATGAGTTACACTCCTCACAGCCCAGGCAGATGACACAGTGCTGTGCCAGTGTCATTAATTCTCATTTGCACAGACTCTATGGCATCTCTCTCTCACTGACTTCCACAACATAGTTTGTTGTTCCTTCTGAGGTATTTTACCAGGCATCACTCATTTCTTAATGCTATAAAACTCTAAGTGTACAGAATATTTGCTAAAATTCTTCTATTTCACAGTTGTACAACTCTAAGTGGTAATGCATTAGCCATGAATATTACACTGACAATGAAGCACATCACCAGTATAAATTCTGCACACAGCATGTGTACACTGTAAGCATGTATTAATGTCATAGTACAGTGCTATGTTGTGCAACATCGGACTCACAAATGTGCATCTGTACACACAGGGCTACCATTTTGCTCTTTGAGCGGAGCTGAGTAAGTGGCCTTGGTTACTTCAGTTACTGTGGAGTGCATGACTCCTGCATGATGTGCAGAGAGCAAAATGTTCCTTTTATTCCAGCAAAGGAACTTAAGACAGCATCTGGTGGATAAGTATGATGGCCATTTGGGGAAGGTAGATGCCTGACATGAACTTAGCGAGTGATGCCACTGGCATCTCCCATTTTAGGGAGCAGTGCCAGCATTGGAACTGTGACCTGAAGCATCACTACCATGATCTGTTTTATTAGTGGAAGGTACAGATTCCGCAGTGGAAGCCTGTTATATATAAGCATTTTTCAGTACCATTGTTTTCCATTATCTTAAAGTAACTGCTTGAGTTGTATATTTAGTAGTGCATACGTTGCTCTTCTAGTGGTGAAGGAATAATAGCTGAATAAGCTTGGATGTTGCTGAATGTGGGAATGTCTCTCCCAGCAGCAGGGTGCAAATGACATCTCTCTCAATCCCCAGTGCAATGTTGATTGTATTTAATTCATTTATGTAATCATTTTCTCCCATTGCCTCATTGTTCTGCACTTTCAGTTGTGGAAGAGGAGTAGATGAAGGTGAGGATGTATTTGGCTATGGATGTAACTATTCAGTACTGCATTACAATGACTTGAGTGCTCTAAGTCTGTTTTCATTGTCACATTCCTACTGTAGTTCTGCTCCTACCATACAACAGCCTAGTGCTGCTTATCCCACTTTTGTTACAGCTTTACTTATGTGCACCTTTGCTTAGAATGCCAGCACTATCCAGTGTCTAATATATATAAGTCTGTCTAACTTTGTCTCTTTGCACTGTAACATCCTTGAATATTAGGGTCTATATTAGATCAACGAACGATTAAATGTTTGAATCTGTAAAGGTTGACCTTTACAGATCGAACATTTAATTGTTCAAAAATATTTAAAAATAAAAAAAAAATGAAGTAACAAAATGAAAAACAAAAGGGTGTAAGCAGGGGGGCAAGCCCCCCTGCACCCCCCACACCCCCCTACTTAAATATACCAACTCCAAGATCGCGCTACAGTGTAGGGAAGGGGAATTTTCCCATTTCAGCACTGTAGTACACTGATGTGTGATCTCAGAGTTGGTATATTTAAGTAGCGGGGGGTGTGGGGGTGCAGTGTGGTTTTCCCCCCTGTTTACACCCTTTGGTTTTACTTTTTTTTTTTGTTTAATTTTTTTTTTACATCTTTGAACATTTAAATATTCAATCTCTAAAGAGATTCAAACATTTAATCGTTCATTGGTGTAATATAGACCCGAATATTAGCACTGCATGCGTGTACAGTAAATGGATTTAGTCAGAATGAAAGTGGTCATTTGCAAAAAGTGTATGTGCTAAATGTAGCTGATATAGCTGACACTTAAAATTCTGACTGTTGAACTACTGCAGTAGTATACCCTGAAGTGTGCTGCGCCTTCTAAGACAGTCAGCAGGTGTCCTCTGCAGTTCTTGCATGGCTGCCATCTGTGTTCCAGCAATAACAGCAAGGCTCATATGAAAGAAACTCCCTATAACAAGCTTAACAGCAAGGCTCATATGAAAGAAACTCCCTATAACAAGCTTAACAGCAAGGCTCATATGAAAGAAATTCCCTCTAACAAGCTTATTATAGCTAAATTATTATGCATGAACACTGTTTATAACAGGATTATTTTTCTTAACTTCAGAGCATATTATGGGTGGCTATCCTTGGGGTGGTGGATCTTTGATTTTTGAGATTGATGTATGCTAGTGTTACATATTCTGTTTTTAAGTAAATAAAAAAATAGACTAGGGCTAATGGGACTGCTGGAAACTTGGAAGTTAGGAAACAAAGCATTTGGACTACATTTTGCATCCGGGCAATTAAAATGAAATTACATGTATAATTGCACTTACCTTATCATTTTTATCAGGTTTGTTTGTTGTCTTTGCTCTTATCTGAAGTAAAAGCTAGTAATTTAGGTAATTTTCATGGTCTGCAGTATTTTTGGTTTTTCTGTTGGGCCTAGGTGTCTTTTTGAATTGGTTGTAGCTACATGTAAACAGACCCTGTGGTAATTAACTCATCCCACACTGGTATTTTACATTAAACAAGCAGTCTGCTAAGTCAGTCTTGCGACTGCTGGAAACTTGGAAGCTAGGCAGCAAAGCATTTGGACTACATTTTGCATCATGGGAAGTACACTAAAACTACATTTATAATTGCATTTGTTTTGCCATTTAAATCAGCTTTGTTTGTTGTGTTTACTCTTTATATGAGCTATTAATTTAAGAACTTTTTATAGTCTACAGTGTTTTTGGTTTCTCTGTGGGCCTAAGTGTTTTTTCCGAATATGTTTCCCATCCACTCTTCCTTTTCCTGTACTGGTTTTATACCTAGAGGTTTTTGAGCTGCCTACCTCTACTCTACAGCTGGCCCTAATTGCTCCTCCCAGCTCATCTTCAGTATGACTGGCTCTAGATGCTCCTCCTAGTTTTACCTTCTCTGCTCATCTTACTGGTTCCTAACTGAAGAAACTAGGAAGGCCCTCACTTAGACTATTTCTGTGTGTGTGTGTGTGTGTGTGTGTGTGTGTGTGTGTGTGTGTGTGTGTGTGTGTGTGTGTGTGTGTGCATGTTCCTAATTGCTAGCTTGCTGTTATTATTTCTGGTACCTTACTTGTGGCTAACTAAAGTGTGTTTGCACATTAAGAAGACTGGGGCTGTTATTTTAGTGGGAGTAGTAAAGTAGCCTGATCAGTCTGAGTTATAATATGCACAGGGAGACTTAAAGTGAGGATTATTTGTTGTAGCTAGTCTGGTTTGCTTCCAATACCTTTTCACATTTGGCTAACTAACATTTTTTTATGTTAAGAAGGCTAGGACTGTAGTTCTAGTAGGAGTAGAAAGGTAGCCTGGTCTGTTCAAGTTGGGAAACACAAAAGAGGGCTTAAAGTGTAAATTATGTGTTATAGCTAGTTGGTACCTTTTAACCAAAGTGTGTTTTTACATTAAGACTGAGACTGCTATTCTAGTGGCAGTAGCAAAATAGCCTGGTCAGTCTGAGTTAGGAAACATACACAGAACCTTAAAGTAAGATGGTTTTAGCAAACAGGCTTTTTAGGAACATAGCTGGGTGTTGATCTGCACTTGAGAGCTACTTTTGGTGTGCTTTTATATTAAGTTCCAGGATCATACACCTTGTGGCAGAAGGTGTTTACCTAGTTTCTCTGAGTTAGGAGGCAATCAAAATGTAGTACTGTATTGGCCAGAGGGCACAGGACTTAGTTTTTAGCTGTTTTACTTTCTGCTATAAATTAGTAGCAAACCTATACAGATAGTGCTTACATCTTTAACTCATACCACAGAAAGGCATGGCATGGAACTAAGCTTCGACAAACTAGTTAGAGCATCAGGCAGTACTAATATCTGATCATAGCACCATCTATCATCTAGACTTCACCCTAGACACTACTCAGGTGACCCCTGTAAAACGAAGATCCTAAACCATAATAGCCCATCCCTAATTAAAGGTTCTGACAACACAGATTTCCAGTTTCCTAATGTCTTTGTGACAAGCTTCATAGATATGAACATCCTGAGATAATGTAGTAATTGTCTCTTGTATTCAGACAATCTGTTAGTTCTTAAAGAAATTACACAGTACGTGAGTGATGTACATACATAACTTCCTTGGAGGCAAAACTCTCACTTACAGACAAGGTCATCCAGAGCACACACACTACATCCTTCACACATACTGTTCACCATACACATAGATCTTATTATGCTGTGGCATTTAAAATAATCTTCTCCAAACCTCAAGGAGCTCCTAAGTCTTCAAACTGCAGCACATTCCATCAGCAATCACTAAAGTGCACACCAAAAGCAACACTTGATGTCACACATAAGCCTACACCCAATGATCCTCTAAGAACAAAGCCCATAAGACAAGCAAACACTTTACCTAGTACTCTTGTCACATGAGATTCTACTGTATGACACATGGAGACCCCTCTCACCAGGCTAGACAAGGAAAAGATAATGGTTAGTTGCCTATCTGAAGCTAGGATCCACAATATCACACACATACTTAACTCACTGCACCACAGGTACCAATATAACTCTGTCATAGTCTACGTGGTTGTAAATGACCTGAGGTATACCTCACTGGACTATATGAAAATAAATATTATGATTGTCTTGGAATACATGTCACGGACAGGTACATGCCTTGCAATGAGCAGCTTTCTATCTTCAAGGATGATGCCATAGTATAAACAGAAAATGATTGAGTTTAATAATTGGCTTAATTTCTGGTGTCACTCCAGGGAAATCTAGTATCTGCCAGCATGGGAGGACATGGTTAGCAGACCACTTTGCTTTGCTAAAGATGGTCAGTGTCTGTCTCGCCTGAACTTTCAGATATTGGCTAAAAACTTTATCCAACCCCTTAGAGCCTTTATAGGTAATGTCAAAATAATAAAACTACCAACGTAGGGAAAAAAATCAAAGCAACCGTAAGGTGTTACTGCTCAATGCTAGGAGCCTAAACAAGAAACTCCACACCCTACAATCTCTTCGTACTCTAGAGAATGTAGACATCTGTGCTGTTACCAAGACTTGGTTCATAGGTAGGTACTAGGCTATCGGCCCTGGGGCCTGTATAAGCCTAGCTGGTGGTTTAACACTGCAGAAAGTACTGTGGCAGTGGAAGGCTACAGTGCCTTCCACACAATTAGACCAACAGCAGCACAGACAGGGGTTAAAGGTGGAGGTATCTTGATGTAGTTTAGCAGCAAATACAACTCTAGGTTGATTAAACAGGATGGTGCCCTGGAGTTCATCCATGTCCAAGTCTCCATAGACAAGGTTTCTTAACATGTTCTAGCCAGCTACAGGTCACCCTCTCTAACCATTGAAGCTTACAAGTCTTGCCACTCAACCAAGCTACCCCTCTATAGACTGGGAAATGTACACTGTCTCTAACTGACAGGCACAATATTTCCTGGACTTTATCAACACAAACACCTTGGACCAAAGTCCACTCTCCAACCAGGGGGTCAAATATATTGGACCTAGGATTCCAAGATGGCTGCACATTGAGTAACTGCTTAATTCTTGCTGTCCCAGTCTGAAAAGAGAAACTTAGCAATGAAGGCCAGTGGACTTAGATTTCTGGGTAAATTTCAGTAACTGGCTAGTATGTGCACTGCCTGGATGCCAGGAACAATATATAAAGGATCTGGAGGAAAATCAGCTAAAAAAGGGGAGAGAAAAGCACAGACTGAGAGGAGTACTGCAATGGTTCAGCAAGAAGCACTACAAGTTCCAGACATGACTTCCAGTAACCCAGAAGGGAGTATAAAGCAGCTGCACACCAACCTGGTTAAATAAACGAAACACTGAAGGAATATATGAACCCAAACAATAAAAAGCTGAAAAAATGGAAGAAACTTTAAACAGATCTTTAAATAACATGACAGAATTGCAAAACTTAGAGGATGAAATGAAGAAAAGGGTGGCTGAATATGAGACTGCACAAGAATAGATGTTTCAAAAAAAATAATAGAATTAGAGGACAGAGCGTGTAAGGAAAACCTGAGATTTTATACTGTACCAGATAGGTTAGAAGTCACAGACTGTATTAATTTCATGAAAGCACAAATAATCAACTGGACTGGTATTCCACAACAAGAACTGTTAATATGCATGCTCCAAATCTGGTTACTAAAAAACAACATAGACCTTTAATAGTACAAATGCAGTCTTATCCACAGAAGGAGCTGATTTTGACAAAACTGTGGCAGAAAGGTAAAATGCTAAAAGTAGGAGATAGTAGAGTGTTTGTGGAGAATGATTACTTAGTATACACCAGGCAGAAGAGGAGTAAATATATTCCATTATTTAGAGAATGTGGAAAAGCTGCTGTACCCATTCATCTTCAATGTGGTTTTCCCTGGAAGGGCAAAATAATTTTTTGATGAAGTACATCCTAAGGAGGAAATACAAGTTTGTCCAACAAAGGGTGAACTATGAATCAGAAGGAGACAGTACTTTCTGCAGTGTGTTCTCCTGATGCTAAGGACTACAGAGAGACTGAGCCTATGAAGTCTTTTTCATTGTTTCAGTTGCCTGAGACAAGGAAGAAAACTTAAGAATCTGGAATATGTTGGAAATGAAACAGGCAGGATTTGGGAGATGGAGAAGAACAGGATTAAAGCTAGTAACTTGGAAATCAACAACTCTGGGATGATAAAACAATAATTATATTTGTGAAACATGACAGAACAGGAAAATCTGAAAATATTGTACTTCCTTGGATTTTGTTAAACTTATGGAGAACTTTAAAGCATATACCCTGCTTCATGTTATTAATGTTTGGAGAATAAAATCAGTAACTTGTAAACAAACAAATGTGGGATTACAAAGCAATAATTATGCTGTATTTGTGAAACATAGCAGAACAAGAGGATTTGGAAAAATTGGATTTTTGTGGACTTTGCTAAATTTGTAGGGGACTCATGAATTTGTATGGGACTCTAAAGCATATGCCCTACATTATGTCATTAAGCTTTGGAGAACTACTTTGGAGAGGGAAGGAGAAGGGAGAAAGTTAACTGTAAGTAAAACATATTTCTTTTTCTCTTATGGTAATATTTAAATGTTGCTTGATTTTCTTAGCAAGCTATGAAGTAAAGCTTTGTCAGTTCTTTTTTTACTGTAATGGGGATATGAACATAAACAGGCACTTTTGTCATTTTCTTTTTCTCCCTTCTCTTTTTACCTGTTCAGTTTTAAGAAATGTAGGCACTGCAATGTCAGGAAAAAAGAGAGAAAGGAAGGGTCTGGTTGAGAGAGCATGGCAAAGGAAAAATTAATGTGCTTGCACAGGGAAATGATTGGGATCACCCTGTGATTTATCCAGCAACAAGTTTATTACAAAACATATAAATGGAAAAGAATATTGAATTAAATTGTAAGGCTTTTTTTCTGGTGAACAGAGTATCCTTGGCAGTTTCTGTCTGGTTTGCATGCCACCAAACAATTATCTGATAAAAAAGAAATGGTTTGGAAATGTTTGCCAAAAGCATTCAAGTGTTTTCTTAGCTGGGACAGCTATAAAAAAAAGACAAAATCAGATAGCATTTAGTAACACCACATGCTGTATCATGCATCTTAGCATGAATGACTTTTCTTTTTAGGTGTCTCTAGCCTGTGGATGTGGCTATCATTTTAGAATGGTTGCTCTTATGTACATAGTTTTGTGTACTATTATTAAGTTATTAGGTTTTAGGAGGGTCCACACAGGAACTAAAACTGTAGAATCAAAACTGCAAGAATGGAGGTCAGCCACAGCACAAATAACTTTATTCCAAATGCAATTGAAAAATGGTTAAGTGCCTTCATCCCTCAGTAAAAGGGACTTCCTCAGAACAATTCTCATTAAACAACCCAGCCCTTAAATACTAATTAAGATCAATATATCAGTTAACACAATAATCAATTAAAAACCTATCTTAAAACATTATTGATTTAAAAAACATGTTCATTTGAAAATAAATCTATAAAAATACTGAAATATTAACCTAATATATTTTTCATTTTAAGCACACTGTTGATACTAACATTTTCATTAATACCAGGGTATTTTGTGTCATTTAACCTAAGCTGCCATTTGAGTTTACAAATATCCAAATGGACCGCTTGTATAACCAAAAACATGATCATTATGTGACTGTATACGTCTACTCAGAGCATTAGTCATCTTCTCCTTTCTAATGTCAAGTAAATGTTCACACATTCTTTCTTTAAAACATCTACATGTCTATCCAATATAAAAAAATGGACAATTTAAACATTTTGCCATGTAAACAACATTTTTACTTTGAAAATTGTAATGCCCTGTTATATCTGTCACTAGTAATGATGACATGAGAACAATATGCGCACATACTACATTTAAAATTACCTTTCGTTCTATTATTGGTAACTTCATCAAACAAATTATTCATTTCCAGTATGTTTTTGAAGGACCTATCTCTTCTTCACACAAATTTTGGTACATTTCCCACCTTTTTGGCCACATTTTTTTCAAAATGTAAAATTTCCCAATTTTTTCTAATAACTTCAGACACTGTAATGGAATCCTTGTTGAATGTGGAGATATAGCTCAACCATTTATTTTCTTTATTCACATTATGTGTTACATCTTCGGATAAAATTATTTGGGAATTAACGCCTAATATAGGCTTATATACACCTTCCATACATTTTGTAACCACTTCTTTAATTTTGTTTAACAAACCTGGAGGGTAACCCCTTTTATCAGACATTCCCAATATAAACTGTATTTCTTCCACAAATTCCTTTTCATAGGTGACCATTTTTGCAGCCCGCACAAATTGTCCTTTTACAATAGACTTTTTTGGTGGTATGGGTGCCAACTTCCAAAATCCAAATAAGAAATTGAAAAAGTGGGTTCTTATGGTCAGCTCTCAAATTCATATCCAGATATGTTATTCTCTCATAGCTATATTCATGAGTAAATTTGAAAAACTCAACTGTCTCATTAATGTATACCAAAAATTCTACCAATTGATTTTCAGCACCTGTCCAAATCAAGAACATATCATCCAAATAACTCGTAAAGTATCTAATAAAAGGTTGGTATTTGCTTTGAAAAATGAACTCATTCTCCCAAAATGACATATCATAATTGGCAAAAATGGGGCACAAGCTGCCCCCATTGCTACCCCTGTAACCTGCTTGTAATACTGACCTTCAAAATACAAATAATTATTTTTTAACATAGTTTCCATCAGGGTAACTAACACATTAACTTGGTCCTGATGATATCTATTGGTTTTTAGTAGTTGTATCTCCAACCATGCCAGACCAACTTCCTGGGGTATCACCAAAAACAGGTTGCATACATCAACTGTAACCAATAACATGTCATTAATGTATTCAGTTTGGTTTAAGTTTGCCAAAAATTGCCAAGAATCCTTACAAATATATGGGAAACATTCAAACCCCTTTTGATATGAAAATCCAAGTATATACTAATAAAACATGTTTTTGCTCTTTCCCATCTACTATTAGTCTGAAACTAGGATAATTTAGACCCTTATGTATTTTTGGAATTCCAAATATATTGGACACTATAGGACATTCATTTTTTAAAAATGTATGCTCTACTTCATTTATCCACCCCTGAAATAACATATCGTCTAATAAAATATCATGCGTCCTATAGGAAATATTAATTTAATTCAAAGAACTTTTCTGATAGGTGCCATCCATCAATAAAGTTGCCATGCTATTATAATAATCCCTTCTATCCATAATGACTACTCCATTACCCTTATCTGGTTTCATAATCCGTATAGTTTGTCCTTGGATATATCGACCAATAGCTCTTTTTCCTCTTTACTCAAATTGTCTTTTTCATCTCTACATCTATTGTTAAAAATTTCCTTATATCTAATTTGCATGCTTTTTCAAAGACCCCCCCCCCACCATACTACTTAAAGGGGGGTTGAAAATACTTGGCTTTTTAAATACTGTACTAGTGACTTGGTTATCTGTAACATTATTAAACCAAATACATAAATTCAGTGTGCATGTATACATCTTTAAATCTATCAATAAATCAGCCATTTTTCCTCTCCTACTGGGTACAAAGGTGAACCCTTTAGCCAATAAATCCATGTGTGCTGTCTGTATAAATTTACCTGAACAATTATATACTTTAAAATCACCTAGCATGTTTCATATAACATTTGGAACAGTGTAACCATCATTTTTAACCATATTATCCATACATTGCATAAGTACATCTAAATCATCATGCCCATTGACAACAGGTGCATTAAATAATTCCAGTCTTTTTTGAGAATTATTATTGAGTGCCTCATTACTGCCAGCAACAGAAGAAATGCTTGCACAGTCATTAATAATGCAGTCATTCATTCCATTTACTTTGTTGCATAGGCATAATGGTAAGTCAATCATTTTTCCGCTGATAATGCCCATAATTCTGATTCTTCGGTCTTGCTCTTTCAGCAGCATGATCCCTGTAACTGCTCACCGAAAAATTCTGAACTTGCTGCCCCTCTCTCCAAAAGCTGCATGTTGCTTTCTAAAGGGGCTTCCGGTTGTTCAGTCTGATAAGCCCTTGGTGGTGACATCACTTCCTCCTCTTTCCTAGCACCTTGATTGGCTCCCTTATTAACATTACCATGATGATCCAATGAATATGACACCTTCCCTTTGGCATATTTATCAGTGTCCCTCTTTATTTTATGTAAAGAAAAATTTTTACATATGTTGTCAACATTAGAAAACTAGTTATCATAATTTGTTTTATAGCATTCAAACACCAAATCACTTTGTATAAGGGCATTAAGTTCATCTAACTTCCTTGTTAAACTCTCAATTCTCCAATTATTGTATTTGATCATAAGTTTCATGATTTCTAACCCAATCAGATTTATTGCCAACAAAAGTGAGCTTTCTATTCCAAGCCTCAGTCATGTTAACAGAAATAAGGTTATGCTAGATATGGGTTACTATAACTGTCAAACCAAGGGTGTGGTTTATTTGATTTATTGCTCCCTATGTTATGCCTGCTATATAGACAAAACTGAAAGAAGTCTGAAAAATAGGATCTACAAACACATCTATGATATCCACAAGAAAAAGGAAACCAATGCCTTATACAGACATGGTGTGTTATGTAAAAATGCACAGTTTAGATTTTGGGTTATTGAGCAAGTTGAAGCCTTCTGAATGTTGGGGGGGGGGGAGACCCGGTTACAGCTTCAGGAGTTAATACAGCAACTCCAACTTGATGCCTGCACCAGTCCAGGGTCAAATGACCACCTCTCTATTGTTCCTGTTTTAAACATGAGAGCACTGGTGTAGGTGAAGGACCATAAATAAAATATAGTAGAAACTATTAGATGCACTTTTGTGCACTGTTTTTTCTTGTTTACACTAGAACACAAAGTAACAAAATATTTAAACCTATATTCATGAGTATACATATTTTCAAAGTATATATTTTTAAAGTGGTTGTTTTATGTAATATAAAAAACATGCACTTTTTAATTGTTTGAAACTAGCATCCAATGAAATGGTTGATTTTAAATTTGTACCAACCCACCATAGGTATTTAAGAAAAACAATGAGTAGATTATTTATTCTGAAGAAGTTTCATGTGTTGAAACAAAAAGCACTTCAATCAAATAAAGTTTTATTCAATTTGTATTGTTGGGAGCTGTGTGTTTCCTGGTATCCTGGTACACTGCTGAGGGATAGACCTTCATTGGACTACTGCTGTTGCTGCCTGGCTATTTTTTGGTTACATGGCAAAATGTTTAAATTGTAGACATTTTAAAAAATAATGTATGAACATTTACTTGACATTAGAAAGGAGAAGATGACTAATGCTCTGAGTAGACATATACAGTCACATAATGATCATGTTTTGGGGTTTTTAGTTATACAGCAAATAGTTAATGACTTGCAGAGTAGGGTGTTAGCAGACCATTTGGATATTTGTGAACTCAAATGGCAGCTTAGGTTAAATGCCACAAAATACCCTGATATTAATGAAAATGTTAGTATCAACAGTATGCTTAAAATGAAATGTATATTAAGTTAATATTTCAGTATTTTTATAGATTTATTTTCAAATTAACATGTTTTTTAAATCAATAATGTTTTAAGATAGGTTTTTAATTTATTATTGTGTCAATTGATATATTGATCTTAGTTAGTATTTAAGGACTGGGTTGTTTAATGAGAATTGTTCTGATGAAGTTCCTTTTACTGAGGGATGAAAGTGCTTAACCATTTTTCAATTGCATTTGGAATAATGCTATTTGTGCTGTGGCTGACCTCCATTCTTCCAGTTTTGGTTCTAAGGTTTTAGGGGGGCAATGGGGGTGTATTTTTGGTGAGGGTTTTCAATAAAACAAAAAATTCTGCAAGATGTGGCATAGGCTCAAGCAGAGAAGACAAGAAACAATTATATAAAAGATTAACCTCCCAAATGGTGCATGCATTGAATACAAAAGCTGGAACCATAAATGTAACAAAAAAGCTGTTATACATAAATGGTGGGAAGAATAATCCCTCAAGAACATGATTCTTTCTATAATGTATTTAAATGTTAATGGTCTTAATAGATAAATGCAAAAAAGAAAGATTAATGAATTATATTTAAAAAAATGTAGAGTGCAAGTAGCTATGCTCCAGGAGACAAACTTGGAAAAAACTGAACATGTGAATTTGATAAAGAAAGGTTTTCAGGATGGTTATTTATATATATATAATATGTGGAGCAAAGGAAGAGAGGAGTTGTTGTGTCTTTCGGCTTTTCCCAGTAAGGGGTCGCCACAGCGGAACTCCGGTCCGCTAATGATTGGCAGCAGATTTTTACATGCTGGCTTGCCGGGCCTAACGCACAATATAATTGCAAGAGGAGCTCCAATAGAAAAAGAAAGAATATAAAAGACAATAATGGAAGATTTATAGTACTAAGGGGCTACTGGCAAGGGAGAAGGATTACACTGGCATGTATTTATATTCCACCAAAAATTGCTATAATGGAGCTTAAGAAAATTCTGGGAGAAATAATCAGCTTTCAGCAAGGAATATTATTTATAGGTGGGGACTGGAATTTGATTTGCAACAGTGAAGATGTCTGGGGGACTCAGAAGGGAAAATATAACAAAGGAAGGTATATTTTTAAGAAATTTCTGAAAACATTTGGCATGAAAAATGTGAATTCAGTAGTAGGATGGAATGAATTTACATATTATTCTCCAAGATACAAACACTGGGCTAGACTAGGCAGAATATATATTTCACAGGAACATGTGCATTTAATTGAAGGTCTTGGTATGCACCCAATAACTATTTCAGATCATGCACCAATAATAACTAAAATAAAAACACAGGGTAATGAAATAAAATTGAGGTGGGAAAGTGCCAGTGATTATCTGTTGAAAAGAGAGGAATTTAAGGAATGGGCAGTGAAAATTATTCAGGAGCTATTAGAGAAGATAGAACTTTCTTCTGATAATATAGCTGGGGAGTGGGATAAAATTAAAGTGGAATTTAAAAACAGGGTGGAAATAAAAGGAGATATGGTTAAGAAGCAACAAGGATTACTTAGAGGGACTGACAAGTGTTAAAGTACTGCAAAATACGGGAATCTCACAGAACAAGAAGAGGAGCAACTGCAGAATGCTAAACAGAAAATAAAGGATTACCTCGGTAATATACACAAGTTTAAAAAGACTACGGTTAAGCAACTGTGTTTTAGATAATAACCCTAGAGCAAAAAAACTTTTAGCACAACTCAGGCAACAGAAAATAGAAAGGGTTATCACCAAGCTTAGAGAGCCTGTAACAAGGAAGATATAACAAGGAATCCTGTAGAAGTATTGGAAATACTTTGAAAATGATACGAAGGTCTGTAAAGCAGAGAAATGTGGAAATCAAGAAAAGGTAAAAACAGAAACGTTTATGGAAGAATTAAATATGTCCAGGCTAGAGGTAGAGGAGGCTCAATTAATAACAGCTAGGATAGTAGGAGATGGGATAAAAATGGTGATGTATAACCAATTCACAGGAAAGTCCCCAGGAACAGATGATATTCCTGTGGAAGTTTGGAAACTAGGAGGGAAAAACTGATAAAGATCTGGAAGTTTTTTGTTTAACGGTATTTTAAGAGGAGAAGTACCAACATCCTGTAAGAAAGTGGTACTAGCTGTAATACCTAAAGAAGGTAAAGATCCATCAGATCCAGCTTCATACTGGCCCGTTTCAATACTAAATCATGATTATAAAGTGTTTATATCTATAATGGCAAAAAGAATGGCAAAACTGTTGCCAGAATTGATAGATATGGATCAGTGTGGTGTGGTCACGTGGAGGGGAGGCAAATGTTTGACAACATTAACAAAACAGTGATAATCCAGATGGAAGAAGAATTGAAGCAAATACCACTGTTGTTGGCAGGTCTTCATAAAGAAAGCATTTGACAGAGTGAGCTTGGACTTCATGTGCAGAGCAATGGAAGCATTTGAATTCTCTGAAAAAAATATATGGTTGATTAGGAGGATATATGAGGGATCAGAGGCAAAATGTTAAAGTGGGTGGGAACCTCCCTGATTATCTCTGCTTGAGCAGAGGAACTAGGCAAGGGATGTCCTCTCTCCCCTTTGTTGTTTGCATTACATTTAGAACCACTGGCAAAGAAAATAAGGGACTCAGAAATTCAAGGATATAATTGGTATGTTAGCCAACAGAAGCTAGTTCTATTTGCAGATATTATTTTATACCTGAAAAAAAAACAAAGGGACATTACAGTGCTGTGGAACATATCAAGATAGTTTCAAACCTTTTTGGGATACAAAATTAATGAAGCCAAAACAAAAGCCATAGTGGTAAATTATGTACCCCACATATGAATTGGTTCAGCAATATCCATATTTATGGGGACATGATAATATTTAGGAGTATGGATTAAAAATGATACCAGTGTGGCAGCTAAGGATATGTGGAAAAAAACAAACAAAAGATAATACAAAAACTGAGAAAATGGAAGCTGTGTTATATGGATATTGATAGTAAGATAAAACCAGTTAGTGTTTTTAGTTCCTTTAGTCTTATATAAAGGTCAGGCATATTTTATCAACCAGAGGAAAAGTTGTGGATAATAATTAATAAAGAACTGAAAGATTTTATCTGGGAGGAGAAGACACTAAGAGTCAAGTGGGATAAGCTTAATCTTCCAATAGAATAGGGTGGATTGGGATTATCCAATTTGAAGGGGTATTTCAGTGCAACACAGTTAAGGCTCCTATACATAGCACAAGCCGAAAATTATAACTCAAAATGGAAAGAGGTGAAGAATGAGGAGGGAACTTCAAATAACAGGGAGAGACTGGGATTTTGGATGCAAAAAAGGAGAACAACAATAATCATACAGAATATTATATTCATAAAGTAGCAGAAGGTGTTCTAAGAACTAAGCCAATATGCGAATGGAGAAATGAGATTCTGCTGATAGGTGTGACTGCAATTAGGGATACAAGCAATAGGTAAGAGGGGGCATGAGTATATTGGAGAAAACTGGCAGAGGAACCAAAGTATTGGGAGCAAATAACTAGAGAGGGAAAGGTAATAGAATGGGAAGATGCCAAGAACTTATTTGGACTACAGGTTAGAGATTACTGTCAGAATACAGGCAAAGAGAAAGAAACGGGGGTCCTTAATGAAAGAAATAGGGGTTCCTAAATAAAAGACCAGCACTGGAAGAGTTCATAGTAGAATCTAGAACAGAAGTTGTTGTTAAGAAAGGAATAATTAGTAGGGCATATAAAATATTGCATGATAACTATAAGAATCAATCAGAACAGCTTAGGAAGACTTGGGAAGAGAGACTGGATAAGCAATTCACAAGGAAACAATGGGGAATATATGTATGTTTCCCAAATATGCAACAAAATCTGGAAGATTTAGGATCTTTGCCTGGAAGTGTTTACACAGATATTTTAATACCCCAAGCAGGGTCCAAAGAATCTTTCCTCGGGTAGACAGCAAATGTTGGAGATGTGATGGGGAAGAAAGAGGTAACTGGGAACATATTTTCTGGGACTGTAGTGAGTTGGATGACTTTAAAGATTCCCTGCAGACTGCTCTGTCAGAGATGCTGGGTGAGAAAATTAGAGTGACTAGGGAAATGATTTTCTGAGCTATGATACAGAGTTGGAATTGCCTAGACATAGTAATGCCTTGTTGAGTCTAATTATGATGGCTGCCAAAAAAGTAATAACTACAAAATGGAAATCAACGTCTAAACCAACTTTACTAGAAGTAACCAAGATAGTAACAGAGATAAAACAACTGGAATGGGGATCTTTAGGAAAGGGTAGGAGTAAATTACACAGGAAAAATGGGGAATGTGGGGTCACAACATACAGAGGAGGAACGGTATTTAAACAGAAGGAGGTATCTAAATGAGCTATGTAATGGTTGACTGACAATGACTGGATATATTAAAAGTGATGTATAATGTTTGCAGCCACAGTTGTGTTGGCATAGTTTGTGAGGTATAATGTTTGCAACTGAGATTGTGCCACTATGATTTATTTTCATTTATACAAATGCAAGATTGTCTAGGTCACACGTGATAATTTAATAAAATTGTTTCTTGTAAAAATAAAAAAATAAAAATATCAAACATATTGGACCTAGTATCCTGTTTGGTGAAGTCAGACCACAAAGCTGTCTCCCTTGAAATAAAAATCAACTCAGACAACCCAAAGAAACCTGTAAAAGATAGGAACTATTGTAAAGCAAACTACATCCTATTAAGTGACAGTTTGTCAAAATTCATGGTTCCTCCCAAACCCCTGAGAACATAGCTACCTCTGCAGAATTATTCACAGAAACACTGTGCAACCATATAAATGACTGCAGTACCTACTGGAAGTAAGCACAAATCTAACAACAAAAACAAATCTCACTGGTGGAATTTTTACCTTAACAGGCTGTAAAACAAAAGAAAAAAGTCTTTGCCAAAATTAGAGAGCAACTCCCATGGAGACACAAGTTCTCTGATTCAAATAAACAAGAAACTAAGAGGTCTAATAAAGTCTGACAAGACTATGTTATAAGACTATAAGTTATGAGAACAGAATTAACCTCTCTAAGGGCAATAACAAGGCCTTCTTTAGCTATGTCAGGAAGAACCTTAACGGGAATACTCAGCTGTGTGCAGAACTGGTGGTAAATGGCAAAACCTTCAATGACCAGGTTGACTTAGCAAATTTACTGGCTGATAAATGTAGTTCTAACTTCATCCCCCCACTTTCCTTCCACTGTCACCTGTGAAATCCCTTCTAGCATATCCCCCCAACTATTAACATGGAACAGGTCCTGGAGGTGCTCAATAAGATCAAAAATGCTGCTTCAGTGGGTCCTGATAATATCTTGCGTTGCCTCCTAAATAGCATAAAACATGACTGAGCAACACAGGCAGTCTACAACTACTGCCTGAAAAGCGATTACATGCAGGGTGAATGGAGGGTTACAATGGTCATCCCACTTTGTAAGGGTGGGCATCAATTGACTCTGGGAACTACAGACCCATCCGTCTGTCAAGTCTAATATGCAAAGCCATGAAGCAGATTATCATGGAAATGATCAACAATGACATTGGTAACCTACAGACATTGGACTAGGCCCAGTTTGGCTTTTTTTTAAGGGCTATGAATGAGGAGAAAATGGTGCATATCATCTACCTTGACCTGGCCATTCGATACAATACCTCACTCTGGTATTGTTGATAGCCTCTCAGAAATAGGCATAAATCCCTACATAACCACTGGATTGCCAGATGGCACGCAGATAGGACCCAAGAAGTCAGGATCAGTGAGACCACCTCCACTAGGAGACTAGTCATCAGCAGAGTACCCCAGGGCTCTGTACTAGGACCATTCCTGTTTGTCATCTACTTCTTGGAAGTCAAAGCTAATATCAAAGGCCTCTGGCTCACCAAATTCACAGATGACTGTAAATTGGGAGCTGTCATAGATTCCGCCATTACATCAACATCCTACAAGAGGATCTAATACAAACAAATGACTGGTGTGAAAGCCACGGATTAAAACTCAATGAAAGAAGTGCATTGCAGTGCCCTTTGGGAAATTATGCATCCAAGCTAATTACTCCATTGATAAAACACTCTTAAGAGCTGACCTGACATTTAGGAGTCTGGGAACTGGTGTATACAGTAATCTGGCATTCAATGAACATGTAGCCAAGACTGTAAGAAAGTCATTCTACATTGCTCAGCTCATAAGCAAGGTTATGGCACCCAGGTCCAGATATAGTACCACTCTACTCAGCCCTTATCAGATTCATCATAGAGTACAATACCCCTTTTGGCATATACGTAACCAGGCATTTTTAACAGTTAGAATGCCTGCAAAGGTTCCTCACTAGGAGAATCCAGGGTATGAATACCTTGTCCTACACCAGTTGCCTTAAGGTCCTATCTCTGTACTCAGTCTGCAGCAGGTTACTGACAGGCAAAATACGCCTAGCATATAAAGCATCCTCAGATCCACCTCTGATGGATCGCTTGCACATTTGCAAGGCAGACAGCACCAGAAACACTAGATCCCGGGACCTGAACTTTGCCTGCAGCATAAATAGGACATGCTGGAAGGACCAATATGTGTCATAAAGGATCCCCACACTATGGAGTAGGCTCCCCATCTACGTAAAACAGAGTTCATCCCTGACCTTATTCAAAAGAAACCTTGATCACTGGATGGGAAATCAAAAATTTGCTACTGCTATGGCTGCATGTCTCTGGACAGAGGTCGACACTATGTAAATCAATCCCCGACTTACATACACCCCCTCCACCACTTAACCCTTAGCTATCCTCTTTGCTAACATAACAAACCATATAGGCATCCAAGGAACTTGGGGACAAAACTGGGTTGGGTTGCATGGCTAGGCTTGTAAAGACTCTGGTGGTCATTAGCCTAGTATAAACCTATGAACCTTCAGTCTATATTTATTCCCAGAATTCTGTTCAACTGGCTTACATAGCCAGTGCGTGTGATTGCATAACATATATGCTGTAATACATATGGAGCAACATGTATGATTATTCAATTGCTGATTTCGAAATTGAAATCTGGTTTGACCATTAAGTAAATAGCATAAGGCATAATACAGCTGAAATTGGGTCAAGACACAAAAATGTTTAGTAAACATCAGGACCTTCATTTGTCACTAGCCATGACTATGTTATAAAGGAATAGGAGGTCTAAACAAAATGGACATAATTACAGATATAAGCAAAGGTATAAAACAAATTTCTTGTACATTTTTCTTGAAATTCACATAGACAAATGGAGAGGTGCAATGTTTAAGATCAACTTAAGTGCACATTATATGGAATCGTAAAATCATCCATTATATATTTTAAACATTTATTTGCCTTTCCAGTTGACCTTCATTTGTCACTAGCCATGACTATGTTATAAAGGAATAGGAGGTCTAAACAAAATGGACATAATTACAGATATAAGCAAAGGTATAAAACAAATTTCTTGTACATTTTTCTTGAAATTCACATAGACAAATGGAGAGGTGCAATGTTTAAGATCAACTTAAGTGCACATTATATGGAATCGTAAAATCATCCATTATATATTTTAAACATTTATTTGCCTTTCCAGTTTAGGTTTGAAAAGTAGTTAAATTCTTAGAAGAGATTTTTCCAGCATATCTGATGGATTTCCTCAATAATTTTGTTTTTATTTCTTATTCATGTTATTTAGAAAAAGAAAACAAGACATTATACAGTGCTGCATCTGATTTCTTTTTCACAAATAAAGAAGAATCGCGCCAAGCAGTTTTCGTCATTCCAGCTCAGCTGACAAGAGGCCTTTGTCCAAAGGGCAGCACAATCTTCACCTTTAGGATTGCCAGAAAGTGCATTGTTTGGTTCATTTTGGCACCAAAATCTAGAAGAAAATAAACAATATTACATGATTTATTTAAAGACATTTGATAACAAATGTCTTCAGCAAATGACATCTGCCCAGTTGCAGAAATATTAGAAAAATATTTGCAAACAAATTCTCAACTATACTGATAAAGCTGACACACACACCATACCTCTCAACTGTAAAGATTTTTGCAGAATGTCCAGATTTTTGTCTCATATTTTTGGTATGGCCCTCATAATATTTTGGTTTTCTGGTAAATTGATGGAAAAGCATTGAGAATTGAAGTCAGAAAATAATGACAGGCATTTGAATTTCAGACTTCATTCCCTTCCGAAAATGCATGCTAATGCAAAACCTGTTATTTAATCAACATTCAATGTTTGTAAAAGCAATATATAAAATTGTCCCTATTTTTGGGCCTTTATTCCTCAATTTCTATGACTTTGTCCAGATTTCTTGTTCTAAGAGGTTGAAAGGTATGACACACACACACACACAAGTAAAACATGGCTTACATGCCACATATTTATCCCTTAACAGATCAAATCTTCACAAACAATGAAAAAGATTCAGCAGCTGTGGCAGTCTTTGTTGATATAGATCATGCATTTAAAACAGTTGGCCATAAAATACTAATCCAATAACTTGCAGATTTTCTGAAACAGTACTGTTTCACCAACCACTTTAGTAATAGGTCATTTCAAGTTATAGCCAAGAAAAAATAAGACTGTCAGAAGCTGCTCATGTTGAGATCCATGGGGATCCGTACTCAGCCTTCTCTTATTCTCATTATTATTATTTGCCTGTTTTTAACTGTATTCTTTTTGCGGATTATATTGTTCTATGTGTATACGAGGCTAATGACCACTAGGGCCATTAAAAGCCTAGCCATGCAACCCAAATGTCACCCACAAAATTGATTTATATTTGCTTTCAGGGGGAGATTTACTGACTGCCTCTGCCCATCAGAGAAGCAGGAGCCAGACCAGAGCTGAATTTCTGATTGCCCATCCACTGGTCCAAGTTGGGCTTAAATAGGGATAAGAAGGAGCTCTGCTTCACATGGATAAGGAGTCTATTCCAGAGAATGGGAATTCTCTGTGAAACATATGGCCTATTTAAGTTGCAAGCAAAAGTTTTTTTTTAATATATTAGTGCTGATGCTGTTTGTTTTGTGGATGTACAAAAGATTCATCAAAACAAGGTCCAGGGATGCCTTGTATGCCATGCAAAGATCACCTCTCAGAAGTTTGTATGATACCAAGTAAAGAGATGGGGCTTTGAGGTGATAACCATAGGGCATTGTGTTTACTCCTTGTTTTCTTTATGTAAGGAACCTTTGAGTCCATTCCAGTTACTGCATTTGTCTGGTTAGGTACATACCAAAGGGGTCATTATACTCTGATGGGCCTGATGAGGGCCCAGTACAGTTGTATGATGACATCTCTGGACCTAGATACCAGGCCCTTGCTTATAAGTTGAGCAACACAGAAGGATTTTCTTATTACCCTGGACTCACATTGGTCGAAGGCTAGGTTACTGTCTACAAAAGTTTTCAGATCCCTGACTAGTGAATCAAATTTTAAGGGATTTTTATTTATGACATAGTTGTATGGGGTGGCAGAAGGTACTATAATGCATTTTTCGGTATTGAGTTTTAAGCCATGGCTTTGGCACCAATTGTTTGTCTGTATTAGACCTTCCTGAAGGGTGTTCTCATTTTGGGGGGATTCAATGTCTGCTCCCAGTTTGCAATCATATGCAAACTTAGCTGGAGGCCTTTGACATTGGCTTTGACATCTGAGAAGTAGATGCCAAAGAGGAGCAGGCCCAGCACATAGCCCTGGAGGATTCCTCTATGACCTGACCTCACCAATTCTAACCTCCTGGGTCCTATCAGTGAGCCAGCTAGCTATTCAGTGGTTACAAAGGGGTTTATACCTAGTTCTGTAAGTTTGTTGATGCTACTTGAGTGGGGTATTGTATCAAATGCCTCTGCCAGATCTAGGTAGACAATATGCACAGTTTTCCACTCATCCATTGCCTTGGTGACCTTTTCAAAGAAGTCCACCAGATTCAGTAAACATGACCTTTTTTAACAAACCCAGACTGGGATGGATCCAGTGTCTGCAGGTCTCCTATGTCTTTGTTGATAATTTGCATAATAATTCTTTGCATGACTTTGCAAATAAGACTAGTCAGACTAATAGGTCTGTACTTTCCAGGATTTGTTAAAGATCCTCCCTCATGAAGGGAGATGACCATCGCAGTCCTCCATTCACATGGAACAAAGCCTGTTTTAAGACTATAGTTAAATAATGACTCCAGGTGTCCTAATAAGTCATATTTTAGTCTATTCAGGAGACATCCTGGGATGTTATTGGGCCCCACTGAGGCTGTGGTCCTGGTTTTAGTGGGTTCAGTCAGTACATCCTCCCTAGCTACAATTGGAGGGGTTATGTTTGAGGGTATTATTGGGAGGATGGTTAGGGGTGCCAGGGGGGTAAAGTTGGAACTTACTCTGTCCACTAACAGGTTTGTTATATAGCCAGGCTCGGTGAATGTGGCACCATTAACCACCAGTTCAGCACATTGTTGTGTGCTGCCCCTGAGATTTCAGACATAGCTGTAGAAGGCCTTATGGTTATCTTTAACCTGGGAGGATATCTTAACCTCAAAGTTGGTTTGCTTGACCTAATTAGCCATCTTAGTTGAGTATTTACTTTGAAGAGAGTTTTTATCTTTATGGGAATTATCTTTGCTGATTTTTTCCCTTTTGCTGTATATCCTGTGTAATTTGGAATACCATGAGGTTTGCGGTTGGAGCTAGTTCTGGGCTTACTTCTGGTAGGTACAGCAGCCTCTATGCAGCCACTGATATGGTTGAAAGAGTTTCTGACAGCAACTCAGCGCAGGCTGTAGTGCTCTTGGGGTTTGGGGGGCATTGAAATTTGACAAACTATCCCATAACAACAGGTAATTTGCCTTGGAATAGTTCCTAACTGTTACTAGTTTTCATGGGATTCTGGTGCTGATATTGATTTTGAAGGAGACAGCTTTATGGTTAGCCCTTACCAGGGAGGCTGAGACATTGGAAGAGATGCACTGTTCTCCCATATTTGTGAGCATGAGGTCCAATATGTTGAAGCCTCTAGTGGGCATGCTCACTATTTGGTCAAGGGTGTTTGTATTTACAAAGTCCAGGAATCTCTGTGTCTGTAGATTTCAGCCCAAGTAGGATTCCTAATCTATAGAGGGGTAATTAAAGTCTGCCAAGATTTGGGTGTCAGGTTAGATGGTGTGTGTCTCCAGTATGTCCAAGTATGCATTATGATTTTTTTTGAACACGGAAGGTGAACTATAGCTGGCTAGGATATGGTACTGGATTTTGTGTATGGTGATCTATATGTGGAGGAACTTCAGCTTGTCATCCTGTTTGACCACCCCAGAGGGATGCTTGTTACTGATGTATATCGAGGCACCTCCACCTTTAGCCCCTATCTATGCAGCTACTGGTCTGAAAGTGTGGAAGGCACTTAAACCTTGCACTGCAGGGGTACTGCATGCCACTTTAAACTGTGTCTCAGTAACTGCACAGACGTCTATATGCTCAAGTGTGAGGAGGGCTTGGAGGGAGTGTATTTTTTTATTTAGGCTCCTGGCATTGAGCAGTGACACACTGAGGTTCTGTTGTTAATTTTGCTATGTTAGCAGGTTTGTGAATTTGGCATTACCTAAAAAAGGCACTATGGTGACGGACAAAGCCTTAGCCAGTATTCAAAAAGGTGCGGACCATCCTTGGAAAAGCAATGTGGTCTGCTGACCATATCCTACCAAGATGACAAATATTGAATCCCCTTAGAATGACAACAGAAAGACAGCCAGTTGGTGAAATCAATCATTTTTTGCTCATTTTGTGGCATCATCCCCATTGTTGGTAATATGCTGTTCAGTGCCAGGCTCATTCCAGCCTGTGACAGCTGAAAGCTCCATAATGTCTCTATTCATAGAGTCCAGAGAGGTACATCTCAGGTTATTTATATCTACATGGACTATAATGGAATCATACTGGTACCTGTGGTGTAATGACTTGAGTTCATACGTGATTTGGTAAATCCTGGCTCCAGATAAATAACTAATAGTTTTCTCATCCTTGTTCAGAGTAGGTAAAGGGCATCCATATATCTTACAATGGAGTCCCCTATGATGAGAGTCATAGGAAGTATGTTTGCTTGCTTTAGGGGCTTAGTGTTTGGGGGTCCACTGAGAGTGACAGAATGTGTGGTGTTAGGTGTTGCCTTTGGGCTTGCTGAGGCATAACTTCAACATTGGGTGTTCTAGGTGATCTTTGTTGTTTAGGAAGACTGCTTTTAAATGCCTCAGCATATGTTAGACTATGTGTGTGCTGTGTGCTATGTGAGGTGGGTTTCAACAACCTGATGTGGACTTGTGTGTGATAGTTTAGCCTCCAGTGTCCTTGTGTAAGTACACCTCTTGTGTACTGTGTATACTATGTATTATTTAAGGATTAAGTAGTTGTCAGTAAACATGAGACAAATGCTACAGTTTCAAGATGCCCTTATCCACTAAGCTGGCTACTGAGAAGTTAGGAAATTTCATATCCATACTGTCCAGTCCTATGATTTGTGGGCTGCAAGGGGGTGGTGTATTGGGGTTATAAAGCTTTTAATGGTGCTTGATTGTGCAGACTAATAAGGGTACTTTATTGGGGCAGATTATGCTAACAGTACTAAATTCTACTTATAATTAATATGTACAAACTGGCCAAATGCTTGGAATAAACCCCTCAAAATTATTTCAACTGAATTTGGAACTGGTTATCTAATAGCAGTATATAGCAATCATCCACAAAGATAATAAAACTGGTCCTAAGCACTAGTCATTGACTAAACACACAACAATTTCTATGCAGCTTAAAAGGCATGCAACTTAGGGTTTGCATAATACACATCCTATTTAAAAATATGTCTGTCTCTCACTGTTGATCTGTTTAAAATCATACATACTGTACTTATATGCTGCTTAATCCAACTATGCAATTATATTTTTACTTTAATAGTTTTCCATTACTTGTTCAGCTCTAAATACCATGTCCAAGATTGTGGCCTAGCCGTGAATGTATACACTGAATGTACCACGAGCCCCAAGCTTTACTAATAATGCATACAACCAGGCCGAAGTGTGTGTGGTAATGGGTTCTTGTTGTGGCCACAGTAAGGACATGATTGTGATAGAGCAAGCCATGCCCACAGTAAAGTGCAAGCAGCTGCTGTAAACATTGACTATACATGAGCATCTATGTTAGTCATAGTGCGGCTTCACACACACACACAAACAATACAGCTACTTTGCTGATGTATTGTAACCGAAGGCAAGAACTATGAAGAGAAATGTTCTATGGAAGGTAATATGTCAGGGATGTCCAAGTGTGGAATGCAGAGGCAGCAGCAGGGCAACTGGAACAACAGAAATGGGTGGAAGACTGAAAATGGAGCTGCTAAACAAAGCAAGAATGCAGAACACGATAAAGAGGGTGGTATGACATACTTGAACTTACAATAGGTGAAATTCAGACATGATAGGTGGGATACAGCAAATTAATATGATGCCGTGATCTACACCACTCCTAACAACATCGGTGTTTGAAAAGGGTACCTCATAGGTTCATAGGTTGATACTAGGCTATCTGCCCTAGGGCATTTATAAGCCTAGCCAGAGTGTGTTTGGCTTTCGCCACCCTTTTAGATTAGTTGACTGCGCCTCTGTAGAGTAGGTCACAGAAGATAGCCCTTTTGAGGTTAGTTTACTGTGCCTCTGTCTAGTAGGGACACAGAAGAGATCCCAGGGGCAAACCTACGATCTCCCATCCACTCGTCAAGATTTCTCTTGAAGAGGGTCATTGAGGGACTCTGCCTAACATGGATTGGGATTTTGTCCCAGAGTGAGGGGAGCCTCTGGGATATGAATCTGTCCCTCCAGCATGTCCTATTTATTTCTGTGCTGAGGTTTAAGTCCCTGGAGCATGTAGCTCTAAGGGATTTTGATTTCCTGAGGTGGAGCATGTCCATTAATTCTGGGTTGGACATGGCTTTATACATCAGGCACAGATCTCCTCTGAGTAGGCGGTAAGCAACTGAGTAGAGCTGGAGTTTCTTTAGCCTAACTGCGTAGGGCATCTGTTTGAGTCCCTTGATCATCTTGGTGAGGTACTTTTGGGGTCTTTCCAGTTGCTGCAGGTGTCGGGTAAGGTACATCCCAAATGGGGCATTGTATTCAATTATGGGCCTGATGAGGGATGAGTAGAGGGGCACAATGACCTCTCTTGATCTAGATGTGAACCCTTTTGTGATAAGGTGGGCTATATAGAAGGTCTTTCTAACCACTTTGGCAATGTGATTGTCAAAGGAGAGATTGCTATCTACTTGGGTCCCCAAATCCCTAATTACTTCTTCCGTACTTAATGGATTACCACCTATGTGGTAATTTGTGGGCACTTTGTTTTTCCCAAAGGGGATGACTATGCACTTTTTGGGATTTAGCTTTAGGCCATGGCTCTGGCACCAGTTATCCGTCTCTGTGAGACCCTTTTGGAGGATGCTTGTGTCAGTCGGTAAGTCGATTATGGCTCCCAGTTTGCAGTCATCTGTGAACTTGGTCAGCCATTGTCCTCCAGTGTTAGCCTGTACCTCAGAGAAATATATACCGAACAAGAGAGGTCCCAGGACTGAGCCTTGTGGGATGCCACTTGTAACTGGTTTAGAGTCTGACATGGCACCTGCAATTCTGACCATGTGGGTTCTATCCCTGAGCCAGTTTGCAACCTATCTTGTGACATAGGGGTTGATATTTAAGCTGGTGAGCTTATTTATGATGCCTGAGTGGGGTATTGTGTAGAAGGCTTTTGCGATGTCCAGGTAGGCTGTGTGGACTACCTTCCCTTCATCTATGGCCTTGGTGACTGTTTCAAAGAAGTCGACCAGGTTCAAGAGGCAAGATCTGCCCTTAACAAAGCCGAATTGGGCAGGATCCAGTGTTTGGAGGTTCCCAATGTTTTGTTTATGAGTTTCATGATGATACGCTCCATAGCTTTGCAGACCAGACTAGTCAGGCTTATAGGGCGATAGTTTCCGGGGTCCGTTGTGGCACCACCTTTGTGGAGTGGGACCACTGTTGCTGTACGCCATTCCTTGGGTACATATCCTGTAGTAAGGCTGAGATTGAACAGTGACTTTATGTGAGGGTTCAGTTCTTCTTGGAGTTCGTGTAAGATGCAGCCCGGGACACCATCCGGTCCCACTGATGCTGTGTTTTTTGCTTTGGAGAGGGCAGCTCTCACCTGTGCATCTGTGATGTCAGGGAGGCTACACTCTGTTGGGATAGACATTTGCTCTTTTGGGGGGAAGGGGGGGAGAAGTTTGCACTGAACCTGTCTGCCAGGATGTTGGCAATGTCTGTGGGTTCAGTGTATTTTTTGTCATTTTGCACTAACTCAGAGCATATCTGGGAGTTGCCACCCAGGTTCCTGACATAACTAAAGAAGACCTTGTGATTATCTTTAGTGTCTTGTGCAATTTTTCTTTCAAAGCTGGCCTTAGATGATTTTATGAGGGATCGTAGTTTCTTGCTAGTACTGATCGGAGATGCCTTCCCTTTTTGGGATTTTGCTCTATCATGTAATAGCTTCCTCCTTCTGTTGAATAGCTTATTTATGGCTGGGGTCCACCAGACAGGTCTCCTGCCTTTGGAGGAGTGAGTCTTGGTTTTATTTGGGATAGCACGATCCATCCATTCCTGTAGGTGTCCCATAGAATGCGTTTGTAAAGGATTCTGCAGTTTGGGCCGTAATTTCCATTGGCCCGGGGGCTTTGAAGGATTCCACCTCGGTTTTGAGAAGTGTGAAGTTTATTTTTGAGAAGTTCTTCACCGTGGTTTCCTTGGCTGGGAGTGGGGATAGGATATGGATGTCCAGTGAGATTAATTTATGGTCAGATCTTACCAATGAGGGGTATACCTCTGGTATGGAACATAGAGTCCCCATGTTGGTGATGATCAGGTCCAATATGTTTTCCCCTCTTGCAGGAGTGGTGACCAGTTGCTCCATAGCATTTGAGTTTATAAATTCTAGGAACCGTTGGACGAGGGTGTTGGGGCTTGAGTAGTGCTCCCAGTCTATGTTTGGGTAGTTGAAGTCACCCAATTTAATGGTGTTTGGAGAGACCTTCATATTCTCTAGTGTTATCAGGAAAGCTGAGTGGGGTTCCTGAGTTTGGGGGGGTGGTCTGTGGCAGGCTACAAACTGAAAGGCAGTTTTGCCCACTGTTAGTTGCACATGGATGGTCTCCGATGCTTCGTGCAGTGCCACTAACCTGGAGGTGTGGGTATCTTTGATGAATATGGATACTCCCCCTCCTTTTGTGGTTTGGTCCGAGTCTTGGGGCCGAAAAGCATGGTATGAGGTATAACCTGGTAGTGTTGAGGTGCTCTTGGGAGCCTTGAACCAGGTTTCTTTTACTGCACAGATATCGATATTCTCCATACTGAGGAGAGCCTCGAGTGGGTGCATCTTGAGGTTTAGACTTCTGGTGTTGAGCAGCATTACCCTTAGTTTCTTTTTCCTTGTGTTGTCTATGGAGGTGGGTTTGTCTTTTGAGCCTTGCCTAAAAAAGGCACTATGGGGGTGGCAAGAGCCTTAGCCAGTATTCGAAAGCCCAGGGGTGACAGGTGCAAGCCATCCCTAGCGAAGCAACATGGCTTGTCGAGCATGTCATCCCAGGCTGACAGACACTGGATCCCCTTTGAATGACACCAATACTTTAGCCAATTGTTAAAATTGATCATTTTGTCTTTATACTGAGGCATCATTCTTGGTGAGGGTAAGATGCTACTCAAGGTCAGGGTCATACCGGCCTGGGCTACCTGTACTATAAAGTGAATGTCATGAAGAAAATAAAAATATTCAACTATGAGAGGATTTGACCCATCATCTCTGTCAGGGACCGGTAGACTTGACACGTCACATACTTAATAAGGTGAGCCATAGCAGGAGTCACACTAAAGGTCAGGAAGCACATATCAGGTAATTGGTACACATTTACAAATTGAAAGCATGAAGAAAGACAGGCCTCAAGGAATTTCAGCCAATGACTTTTATGAGTGGTATTCTTCAGAAAGTGCAATAAAAAGGTGAGACACGTGTAGCCTGAAAGCAGGAAAAGATTATGGGTCAAAGGATTTTAACCCCTGATGTTGAGTAACATTTCCACACCAAAAACATTAATAAGGTGAGCCACAGAAAGACACTAACACCGAAGGTTAGGAAAGCACATAAATGATTGTTGCACATTTCCAGATTGAAAAAAGAAAAAAAAAACATACAATCCTGAGGGGATTTAAACCCTCCACTATGTGAGGTAGTACTCAACAATTTTTTTTGGACAAGCTGAGCCATGAAAGCAGTCAGACCAAAGACATAAGCTTTACTCCATTTCATATTTGCCAAGTAACTCACAACTATGCTTAGCTCCTTTGCATGACCAGTGACAATCATGGGCATTATATATGTAGTACCTGACAGTAATTGGACTTTATTGTTGCTATACAATAAACAGTGCCATTTCTTGCTGGTTGCACATCAACATCGACAGTGAATGTAACGACCAGTTGTGCACATTACCACTACAAAAAGATAATGTTGTTTGGAAGCCCTTTTTGGACATGTGCGTTCTGCGTATATTTTTGATCAGATTAATGGTTGGAAATGGGGATACAGGATGGAGATGAAAAGGCGAATCAAGCAGAGATGATAACAGAAGTTGAGCAAATAAGGAGTGAAAAGGATGGAGGTGGGTTAGGACCAAACCTCTCAGCTTCTTAGCTGCAGAATTCTCGCCAAAGCCAAACACGATGGTGGGACAAAGGCCCAAAATCAGAGAGAGGTTTTTATACGCTGCTCATATAAAGTGGAAACTGGCTAGAATAAAAGGTTTTGCGTAATCATTCATTCCGTGAAATATAAGGAGTCTAAACTCCAATGTGTGCCATTATTTACAGACTTCAGTCTTCAGTGATTTACCAGGAGATATAAATATTATGAAGAACACATCTAACATATCAGCCAAACATCTAGACAGTTGAAAGGTATGGATGGGAGGCATTTTTTTTTTGTGGGAGCGATACCCATTATTTTAAGAGAAGGGAAATTTAGGGAAAGAAGTAAAGGAAGTAAGGGGAAGGAAAGAGGGTTAGGTTAGGTAGCAGGGAAAGATAGACATAACTGGTAGGGTTGGGATAACACAATGAGGGAGAAGGAACACAATGGTGAAGACAGCATTAGACACACAGAGGTAAGACAGTGGAGAGGGAAGGACTGTACAACAGGGGCTGGCATGGACACCAAAGGGAGGGGAAGGCCAGGTTGGGAGATAGAACTGGGTGATTCTACATGCAGTCTCTGCCAGGTGAAAACTCAATAAGGAGATTACTCATCACCTTTGTACTGTCACCATCCGGTCCTGGCTCAGAAAGTGGAATCACTGTTGGGTAGGAACACAACTCAATAAGTCACTTTAGCATGATCTTTATGTGGGAATCCAACCTCCTGTTGATGAGATCCCCCACAAGGTCTGCCGTCTGCTGATGGGTGACAAGTGTTTCACCTGCACATGCACCGCTACTGGCAGGTACAACAGTACCATCCTGTAGTGCTGTGCTACCTGATGCAGGTGTGGATGGTAGAGCAGGAAATGTGGAGACAACTGCAGCAGGCTGGGACCCAGATGTGCTGGGTGCTTCTGCTGCTGCTGATGGTATTGGTGATGGTGCCTCTGCTATTATCTGTGTGTGGGGGGCAGATCCTGCTCGTGGGGTAGGTGCAGGTTGCTGTGCTGCTATATATAAATGGGGAGAAATAATACAAACAAAATAAAGGTATGTAAATTAAAGAATACTGACAAAAGGGGCTGTGGAAAGAAATGCAAACACAATGAAAATTGAATTTTTAACTATGTTGATGATACAGTATGTAGGTTCATAGGTTCATAAATGTATACTAGGCTAAACCAGTAGGGTCTTTATAAGCCTAGCTGTGCAACCCAAATGTATCCTGCAAGTTGTATGTTTTAGACATTTATATAGAGGGAGATTGTTAGTTACAAAGTGATTTACTGACTGCTTCTGTCCATCAAAGATGTGGGTGCCAGACCAGGGGTGAGGTTTCGATTTCCCACATAATAGGCAATTTCATAAATATGTGCATATCCATTTTATTGTAGACAGAAATGCAATTTAACCCAGCCACTGGGGATGCACAAGCCAGTGCATTTCTTTGTGCCGGTCCCAAGCCCGGATACATGGGGAGGGTTGTGTCAGGAAGGGCATCCGGCGTAATATTTTGTCAAATCATACAGGCAGACAACAGTACAGATATACATACCGGATCGGTAAAGGCCCAGGTTAACAATGATCAAAACCAGTACTGTTGGCCAACAGGGTGCTGGCAGAAATTGGGCTACTGTTGGCTGAAGGAGGAGAAGAGGGAGAAGGCATGCCTGAAGGCAGGTAAAGGCTAGGACTGTGATAATGAGAGTCGGAACTTTGAATGTTGGCAGTATGACTGGTATAGGGAGAGAACTAGCTGATATGATGGACCAAAGGAAGGTTGGTATATTGTGTGTGCAAGAGACCAGATGGAAGGGGAGCAAGGCTAGGTGTATCGGAGGCGGTTTCAGATTGTTTTATCATTGTGTGGATGGGAGGAGAAATGGCGTAAGCATTATCTTGAAGGAACGGTATGCTAAGAGTGTTTTGGAGATGAAAAGAGTGTCAGATAGAGTGATGTTTATGAAGCTGGAAATGGATGGTGTAATGATGAATGTTGTTAGTGCATATGCTCTACAAGTTGGGTGTGCAATGGATGAGAAAGAAAAATTTTGGAGTGAGTTGGATGAAGTGGTGATGACTGTACCCAAGGGTGAGAGACTGGTGATTGGAGCAGATTTCAATGGGCATGTTGGTGAAGGGAACAGAGGGGATGAGGAAGTGATGGGTAGGTATGGTGTTAAGCAAAGGAATGCAGAAGGTCAGATGGTAGTGGATTTTGCGAAAAGGATGGACATGGCTGTGATGAATACGTATTTTAACAACAGGGAGGAGCATAGGGTGACAAGAGTGGAGGAAGATGCACACAGGTGGATTATATCTTATGTAGAAGGGCCAGTCTGAAGGAGATTGGAGATTATAAAGTGGTGGCAGGGGAAAGTGTAGTTAGACAGCATAGGATGGTGGTTTGTAGGATGACACTGGTGATCAAGAAGAGGAGGATGAGTGTGAGGGCAGCACCAAGGATCAAATGGTGGAAATTGAAAAAGGGTAATTGTGAGGTGATGTTCAGAGAAGAGTTAAGACAGGTACTGGGTGGCAGAGAAGAGTTACCGAATAGCTGGGTAACTACAGCAGGGCTAGTAAGAGAGATGGCTAGAAAGGTGCATGGTGTGACATCTGGAAAGAGGAAGGAGGTCAAGGAGACCTGGTGGTGGAGTGAAGAAGTACAGGAGAGTATACAGAGAAAGAGGTTGGCGAAGAAGAAGTGGGATTGTCAGAGAGATGAAGAAAGTAGACAAGAGTATAAGGAGATGAGGTGTATGGCAAAGAGAGAGGTGGTGAAGGCTAAGGATAAGGCATATAAAAGGTTGTACACTAAGGAGGGAGAAAAGGACCTGTACCGATTGGCTAGACAGAGGGACCGAGCTAGTAAAGATGTGCATCAGGTAAGGATGATAAAGGATAATGAGGGAAGCATACTCACAAGCGAGGAGGGTGTGTTGAGCAGATGGAAAGAGTACTTTGAGGGGCTGATGAATGAGGAGAATGAGAGGGAGAGAAGGTTGGATGATGTGCAGATAGTGAATCATGAAGTGCAGTTGATTAGCAAGGAGGAAGTAAGGATAGCTATGAAGAGGATAAAGAACGGAAAGGCTGTTGATCCAGATGACATACCTGTGGAAGCATGGAGGTGTTTAGGTGAAATGGCAGTGGAGTTTTTAACTAGATTGTTTAATAAAATCTTGGAAATGAGAGGATGCCTGAGGAATGGAGAAAAAGTGTTTTTGTACCGATTGTTAAGAATAAGGGTGATGTACAGAGCTGTAGTAACTACAGAGGGATTAAACTGATCAGTCACAGCATGAAGTTATGGGAAAGAGTAGTGGAAGCTAGGTTAAGAAGGGAGGTGATGATTAGTGATCAGCAGTATGGTTTCATGCCAGGAAAGAGCACTACAGATGCGATGTTTGCTCTGAGAGTGTTGATTGAGAAGTACAGAGAAGGTCAGAAGGAGTTGCATTGTGTCTTTGTGGATTTAGAGAAAGCATATGACAGGGTGCCTTGAAAGGAGTTGTGGTATTGTATGAGGAAGTCAGGAGTGTCAGAGAAGTATGTAAGAGTGGTACAGGATATGTACGAGGGTAGTGTGACAGCGGTGAGGTCTGTGGTGGGAGTGACGGATGCGTTTAAGGTGCAGGTGGGATTACATCAAGGATCAGCTCTGAGCCCTTTCTTATTTGCAATGGTGATGGGCAGGTTGACAGACAAGATCAGACAGGAGTCCCCGTGGACTATGATGTTTGCAGATGGCATTGTGATCTGTAGTGAGAATAGGGAACAGGTGGAGGAGAACCTGGAGAGGTGGAGATATGCTCTAGAGAGAAGAGGAATGAAGGTCAGCATGACTAAGACAGAATATATGTGTGTGAGTGAGAGGGAAGATAGAGGAATGGTGAGGTTGCAGGGAGTAGAGGTGGCAAAGGTGGATGAGTTTAAATACTTGGGATCAACAGTTCAGAGTAATGGTGAGTGTGGAAGAGAGGTGAAGAAGAGAGTACAGGCAGGATGGAGTGGGTGGAGAAGAGTGTCAGGAGTGATTTGTGACAGACGAGTACCAGTAAGAGTGAAAGGGAAGGACTTCAAGTGGATAGTGAGACCAGCTATGTTATATGGGTTGGAGACAGTGGCACTAACAAAAAGGCAGGAATCAGAGTTTGACATGGCAGAGTTGAAGATGTTAAGATTTGCACTGGGTGTGATGAGGATGGACAGGATTAGGAATAAGTATATTAGAGGGTCAGCCCAGGTTGGAAGGTTTGGAGACAAAGCCAGAGAGGCAAGATTATGTTGGTTTGGACATGTGCTGAGGAGGGATGCAGAGTATATTGGAAAAATGATGCTAAGGATGAAGCTGCCAGGTAACAGGAAAAGAGGAAGGCCTAAGATAAGGTTTATGGATGTGGTGAGAGAGGACATGCAGGTGATTGGTGTGACAGAGCAAGATGCAGAGGACAGGAAGAAATGCAAACAGTTGATCTGCTGTGGCAACCCCTAATGGGAGCAGCCGAGCAGCGGAGTCACTAGATGCATAAGAGCAGTATTTCTTTAGTTTTACGTTTCTTTTTTCATTACAGATAAAGGTTTTGTTAAAAAGCACTTACTTATGTTTTTGGATGATGTAATCCATACATGGTTACTGCAGCTCCTGATACGTTGAACATAACATGCACCATGTTGGTTTCATAAATTGAAAGAATATTTGGGATAGAAGCCTATGCAAAGAGTTACCATTTACTTGAGTATTCTATAACATAACATGCAATCTTTTAAAGTTTCAGTGTTAAGAAACTTCAATTTTGTGGCATCAGTGATGTGCAATTTGACGTTCTGGTAATGTGATGTTGTAAAGTAGATCCATATATATATATATATATATATATATATATATATATATATATGTATATATATATATATATATACATATATATATATATATATATATATATATATATATACATATATATATATATATATATATATATACATACATACATATGTATATATATATATATATATATATATATATATATATATATATATATATATATATATATATATATATATATATATATATATATATATATATATATATATGGTTCTAGGTCATAAGATCGACAGCCACTTTCACCGACAACAGAAACATCGACACCACATTATCGACAAACCATAAACACGGCACCTCACATGCCCGACAAACAAGTAACCAACGGTCCACAAACATGAAACCCCATACACTGCACACACCACAATAACAACAATCAACTAACAAAACACATCCCCTTATCCAAAACCACACACAGAACACAAGCACACCAAAATCCTCACAAACCCACACTAAACCTCACACACACAACTATGTACAACCCTAACCCAAACCCTTACCCTAAGGTCCGTCACTATCGCACACTCAGCTAACCCGCCCCCTAACCCTAACTCACTTAACCCACCCCTAACCCAAAAATACCACTACCAGACACTTACATAACCAGCAGGCCCTAACCCTAACTCACTTAACCCGCCTAACCCAAAACTGCCACTACGACACTTACCTAACCCGCCTAACCCTAACTCACTTAACCGCCCTAACCCAAAAATACCACTACCAAGACACTTACCTAACCCGCCTAACCCTAACTCACTTAACCCACCCCTATCCCCACAGACTGTCACTATCCACACTTACCTTACTCGCACCCTAACGTCCGTCACCACCGCATACTCACACAGTCTTCTTTCCAAGTCACTATCCCTGGCGTCGGCTTTTTCATCCGTAGCGTCGGTCTTCCGAGTGTCGATCATCTGGCGCCCGCTAATCCGTTGTCGGTGATGTCGGCTGTCGATCTTCTAACCTAGAACCATATATATATATATATATATATATATATATATATATATGGTTTACTATCATAATTTAGAAGTAAACTTGGTCGACCGCACTATGTTCGAACAAGGAAAGTTGAACATGGCAATATCGAACTTCAAAAGCAAGCCTAGGAACGGGTTTTGACATGGGTCGAGATAGGGACGAGGTTTGTAGTTCGGCAATATCAGTGAACCCCTATCTCGACCCATGTTAAAACCCGTTCCTAGGCTTGCTTTTGAAGTTCGACATTACCATGTTTGAACATAGTGCGGTCGACCGAGTTTTCTTCGAAATTATGATAGTAAACCTATATATATATATATATATATATATATATATATATATATATGTGGAATGTCTATCAAAATAATAGTTATTATCTCTCATATATGGACCATGTACTACTGTAGTGATACTACTGGACAAAAAAATATACATAAAACATTTTCATTGATAACACAACTGCAGGGCGGGGGAGTAAACTCACAGGCATTCTCACAATGTGACACCAAAGACATTTAACATGAAGATCTGTCTTTCTACCTAGACATCAGGTGGCAGGCATAAACACAATTCTAACATTTGACAGTCATACTACTACCTTTGAGCTATGCCAGTAATAACAAATGTGGCAACAGTGTCTGAAACTTCAAACATCTCATCACTAAACTAGAGCAAACTTAAAACAAAATTGCCATTTTTGCAGCCATCCTTCCTTACAAATCTCCCCGCTGTCTTGCCCTTCTGTCACTCAATTGGCCAGAATTCTCCAAACAGCTACTTAAACTCCAGCTACATATTGAACACTCTGTCCTATATGAACTCTCATCCTGTCCCTCCATCTCCAATTTAGTCTCCTTCTATAACCCCCCTCGTCACCTCTGTACTGCCAGTAAACACCTCCTTCAGTTATACAAACCCAACAAAAACATTGGCAAGACCCTTTGCAAATACTCTGTAGCCCATGTTTGGAACTCACTCCCTCTCAACATAAGAAGCATTCAGCATAAATACATGTTTAAGGAAGAACTTAAACTTTTTCTCCTGAAGACTTGGTCATGCCTTTGTCAAACCCTCACTTGAACTAGTCTCCTCTCGTCTCATCTCATCTCATCTGCATTTTCCTATCAACTCTTTTGTCCTCCTCCTAATTGCTCTAGCAAACTGTATTCATACTGTATTCATACTGTACTCCTAGCAAACTGTATTCGTACTGTACTCCTAACAAACTGTATTCATACTGTACTCCTAACAAACTGTATTCATACTGTACTCCTAACAAACTGTATTCGTACAGTACTCCTAGCAAACTGTATTCATACTGTACTCCTAGCAAACTGTATTCATACTGTACTCCTAACAAACTGTATTCATACTGTACTCCTTGCAAACTGTATCCATACTGTACTCCTAGCAAACTGTATTCATACTGTACTCCTAACAAACTGTATTCATACTGTACTCCTTGCAAACTGTATCCATACTGTACTCCTAGCAAACTGTATCCATACTGTACTCCTTGCAAACTGTATCCATACTGTACTCCTAACAAATTGTATTCGTACTGTACTCCTAACAAACTGTATTCATACTGTACTCCTAACAAACTGTATTCGTACTGTACTCCTAGCAAACTGTATTCGTACTGTACTCCTAACAAACTGTATTCATACTGTACTCCTAGCAAACTGTATTCATACTGTACTCCTAGCAAACTGTATCCATACTGTACTCCTAACAAACTGTATTTGTACTGTACTCCTAACAAACTGTATTCCTACTGTACTCCTAACAAACTGTATTCGTACTGTACTCCTAGCAAACTGTATTCGTACTGTACTCCTAGCAAACTGTATTCATACTGTACTCCTAACAAACTGTATTCATACTGTACTCCTAGCAAACTTTATCCATACTGTACTCCTAACAAACTGTATTCATACTGTACTCCTAGCAAACTGTATTCATACTGTACTCCTAACAAACTGTATTCATACTGTACTCCTAGCAAACTTTATCCATACTGTACTCCTAACAAACTGTATTCGTACTGTACTCCTAGCAAACTGTATTCATACTGTACTCCTAACAAACTGTATTCATACTGTACTCCTAGCAAACTGTAGTCATACTGTACTCCTAGCAAACTGTATCCATACTGTACTCCTAACAAACTGTATTCATACTGTAATCCTAGCAAACTGTATCCATACTGTACTCCTAACAAACTGTATTCATACTGTACTCCTAACAAACTGTATTCATACTGTACTCCTAGCAAACTGTATTTGTACTGTACTCCAAACAAACTGTATTCATACTGTACTCCTAGCAAACTGTATCCATACTGTACTCCTAACAAACTGTATTCATACTGTACTCCTAACAAACTGTATCCATACTGTACTCCTAACAAACTGTATTCGTACTGTACTCCTAGCAAACTGTATTCGTACTGTTCTCCTAACAAACTGTATTCATACTGTACTCCTTGCAAACTGTATCCATACTGTACTCCTAACAAACTGTATTCGTACTGTACTCCTAGCAAACTGTATTCGTATTGTATTCCTAGCAGACTGTATCCATACTGTACTCCTAACAAACTGTATTCGTACTGTACTCCTAGCAAACTGTATTCATACTGTACTCCTAGCAAACTGTATCCATACTGTACTCCTAACAAACTGTATTCGTACTGTACTCCTAGCAAACTGTATTCGTACTGTACTCCTAACAAACTGTATTCATACTGTACTCCTTGCAAACTGTATCCATACTGTACTCCTAACAAACTGTATTCGTACTGTACTCCTAGCAAACTGTATTCATATTGTACTCTTAGCAGACTGTATCCATACTGTACTCCTAACAAACTGTATTCGTACTGTACTCCTAACAAACTGTATTCATACTGTTCTCAGTGTAATATTCTCTAAACCTTTTAATTGTTATTTGGCCTATGCTATATACCATTCTCAAATTTTGGAAATTGTACTTGTTAACTGTTATTTTACCTATGCATTGTACTGCTGTACACAAAGTTTTGACTCACTATATTTCTGTGACGCTACTTTAATATTTTGTAAATATAATTACTTGTATTATTTCTGGATCTTTTCTCCTGGGGTCTCCACTGAAAATGGGCACCTGACTCAGTTGGACTAACCCACTTAACAAATGTCAATAAATAAATAAACGTATACAATTATTTTTAATGCCTACTACTGCTATTATTAAAAGCCAAACATACGTATGACAACGTTCATACACATCCAACACTCTCTTAGGCTGTCCATTCTGCATCTGATCATCTGCTTATTGCTTTCAACGTTTTCATGTTACAAACATAAGAAGAGTAATGCAGTACCAGTTTAAAGGATGACCTAATATAACATTGGTACGTACAGTATATACGTGGTGCCTGATACGTAACTTCATGCTCCCATCAGCGTAGGAAGTCATGAATGTGTCACTTCATGTCATTATTATAGTCATGGCACTGACCCCTCACAAGTGGGATGCCAGTTGCATAGGTGACAAACCTTTCAAGGCTTCAGCCTTATATTAAGGCCCTTCATATCACTCCTGCAGGAGCCTCTTGCAATCCTAATGCAGGAGATGCAGAAACATTTTTGCCTCTTCCACACACCACCTCTGTGCTCTAAAATGAGCACTACCCTTCCCTTCTCCAGCCATGATGTCTCACCCTGAAGAATATTAGGAAAAATGGAAATGAACTGGTACCTAAGTCAGATCTTGTGTATCCTGAAACAAAACAACAGGTATCAATGGGTATTTCATTTGCATGACAGATGGAAAATTCATAGAATATATGGGTAGTGTATGACTATGTTTTCAATAGTACTTTAAGATGTGAAACATGTCACTCCTCTACTGCTGTGTATGCTGCTGAGAATACATTATTTACAGTGACTCAGTGTGTAGAAGTTAAATATGGTAGGACAATTCTAACACCTTTAAAATAATATTCTGTCTGCATGTGCTTGGAAATGCTGCAAGTGCTCAGGCATGTACACAGAATCATGTAGAAATCTGCAATACGTTTTTCAGCTGTGCTCATTCGCAAATTGAGGGATTCAGAAATGAGGCAAGTCCTAATAAGCATAATCATCACACCCAGAGAGGAAAATCTACACAGTATAAGAATGAAAAAAAAAAGCCTAGAGCCTAATCCCACTACAGAATAAAATTTCACTATTCAGAGTTTGAATCCTGCTAAGGATATTTATGAAAATAATTTATTTTCAAAATGATATTTGCTTACATAAGGTAAGTGCTAGTTTTTACACTCCACTCCTTTGTACAATGTTAGGTTTTGGGCTCCTATTTACACTAACTGTCCAGACAATTGGGTGACAGACTGGTGCAGCAGATATTGTTGTCACCTCACAGTAAGAGGTTCACTGGTTTGATTCTCAGCTGGGGTACCTGCTGTGCAGAGTCTGCATATCCTCTCTTTGTTTGTGTGGGTTTCCTCCAGGTACTCCAGTTTTCTCCCACATTTCAAAGACATGCAGTAGGTGGATTGGATAGTCTAAATTGGCCGTTAGTGTGGTGTGTGGAAGAACTACTGTGGCAGGGCTAGCCACCTGGCAATGTAAACCATGTCTCTAGATATAATTGTCACTGCTGAAGTGACACCCTGACCCCCCCACCATGTACAAAAATGGGAAAAGGGGGTTGTGGATGGATGTACATTAAGGCCTTTAATGGATATCAATTTGTCAGTACTTCTAAATGTGTTGTCTAAAAAGTGTGTTAAGGGGTTCATTGCAGCTGTATTGGATATAGTAGCATTACCACACCTCTCAACTCTACAGATTTTTGCAGAATATCCAAATGTTTGCCTTGTATTTTTGGTCTGTTCTCAAAAAATGTATAGTTTTCTCCCAAACCACTGAGGAGTGAATTCACTGAATAATGACATACAGCTGAGTTTCAGACTGCAGATCCTTCAGAAAATATATGCTAACAAATCCTCTTATTCCAGCAACTTTTTAAGGAGCAATATTTAAAAGCTGACCCTATTTTTGGGCCTTTGGTCCCCCATCATTTTAGGTTTTGTCCAAATTTTTAGAGCTAAGATATTGAGAGATAAGAGCATTACATGAACACTTCATGTAATTGTATGGGAGTTCATGTCCTATGCCTGTGATTCCTTTGATAGATGGAATCACATACTGGATCTTGCAATGTCTTCTGGGTTGTCTGGCAAGGAAAAGGAGCCATCCTACTGACAGTCAGCTCCTATATCCACAGATGTTAGCCACCATAGCCGGGATGTGCGAGACCCTACTCCCACTGTGCTAGCACTTCCATAGCAATGTCTATTGTGAAGGTGTGTACTTCCAGGAGAGGGCATCCCCCTTGACTGTGGCCATTATCATACTGGCACATCTCCTAGAAGATTCTGGTTGTGGTCACATCTCACATCACTATCTATCCAGTGCTGTGGCAGAGCAAGGAAAGTAGAACTGTTTGCCATGTATGCTCTAGACCTGTCCAGTAGGCTGAGCCACTCTGCTGCTGTCTGTATACACATACACACACACACACGCACATACGCACACACACACGCACACACACACACACACACACACACACACACACACACACACACACACACACACACACACACACACACACACACACACACCACCACCACCACCACCACTTCCCCTTACCTGTCACCAGTAGCTGTAGCTATTGACTATGTCTCTCCCTGACATTCCCTCCATACAGGTTCTGACACTTCCCCTAAAAGCACTTTTTTTCCATACATATCAACACTCATTCTCATACACTTTCATGTGACAGACATACACCTGTACTCCCTTCACACCTGTTCAAAAGATATTAACTATACCCTGCCCTTTGTCCATTGTTACTTGTGTTGCCCATCTCTGATGCACAGTGTGGCCAGCCTGTGTATGGATGAGTACAGTCTGATGTTTTTGCATGCATCATTTTCACTGTATTTGCTTAACTTGTGTATGGTTATGTCATAACGTTGTGTGCAATCTGCTGCCTCTTTGCTAGTGTCAAGGCATACTTTGCCCACATCCATATGGCATAATCTCCCACCCTGCTGGCTCCTCCTCTGACTCCTCATCTATCTCAGCCTTCATTGCCTGTTGTGCTGGGAACTACTGGCCTTGCAAGCAGCCACCCTGTTATAACTGCTTCCTAAGTATAATGCTGTGTAACATCTCACACACACAGTAAGTACTTTGTTGGGCAGGTAAGCCCAGTAGACAAATTGTCCATTTTCAGGAGCAACGTAGGAACACTTTTTGCTTAAGTGTCTTGCTCAGAATCACAGAGTAGGCAACAGAATGTGAAAGGAGTCCAGTCCTGTACTCTGGGCACAGGAAGCTGCTCACAAACAGGGCAGAGCTCCTCTGTGCTGGCTGCTAGACTATTTCAGTAACTAGAATATGGGGATAAAATAGTAATTAGGCTGGGCTGCTGAGTATGATTAGTAGAGAAGTTAACATTTTACTTCATTATCTTTTTAAAAACTAAATGTAGATGTCACTAATTGTAAGCAGATGTAAATGCAACCTTCCAAATCAAGTGAAGTTAGGATAAGCCACAGAAACAATGCTTTTGCATTGTTAGCTTGAAAATATATCTGGAAGCTTGACTCACATCTTATTTTTTTTTCCTTCCTGATTCAATGTTGTAAGCCTTTATAGGAGTTTAGGGGCAGATCAAAGTTTATTTTAAGTTCTTTATTAAGTATAATAGGTCATTTGCAGGTGATTGAAAGGTTCAATTTGTTATGCACGACATCTTTGGGAGAAATATAGTTTATGACGGCAGGTTGTTGTGAGCATACACTGATGATTATGAATATTAGACATAAAAAGAGAACTGTTTCTTTTTTCTTTCTTTTTTGAGGATTTTTTTCTCCCTCTTTCATCATCCTACAGCTCCCTACTCACTGCCTACATCTGTTATCATGTCTATCAGCCTACTCTGTAACCACCTTCAGACTAACTATGTTGGGTGGGTTTGGGCCAGTGTGGAACTTGAAGATATCCTGGGGTCTGGCCATTCACATACATTGGGAGGGTTTTCATTTTTATGCCCTATGCCTGTTACTCCCCCCTGGCCCCTTTGTGGTATACCTGAGGGTTGTGTGTGTAATAGTGATGTTTAGCATATTGCCCACCTACAGGAGGCTCTACCCCTGTTACTTCCCCGCCTCCCTTTGGTCCCTTTGTGGTATGCCTGAGGGGTGGGTGTGCAGTGGTGATGTGTAGCATATTGCCCCACCTGCAGGAGACTCAGGCTTATCTCCACCCTCTTTCCTCCTTTTACACATGCCTCCTAGCATGATATTCCCAACCTCTACCTGGGATCATCACAGGAAATGCTCACACTACCACACACCTAGCGAGGGTGGTAACAACTATCCCTCCTTGCCACTCCATCAAGCACCTGAGATGCTAATCGAACCTGGGTTGCTGGGCTGTAATTAGGGCTTTATTCCTGTATGCCACCAGAGTGGTAAGTTAAATGTGTTATTATGGTATAGTTAGTTATTTCTTGCATCAGCTGTAATAAAATTACATCTGAATCTGTTAATGACACAGTCATAGGTGACTCTATAGTCAGGCACACTGATGTTCCACTCACCAGGCTAAACAAGGAGAAAGTTACTGTCAGCTGACTGTCGGGTGCCAGGATCCACCACATAACACACACACTCAGGTCACTCCACAACAAGTACAAATTTGACTGTCATTGTCCATGTTGGTGTGAATGACCTGAGACGTACCTCCTTGGACTACATGAAAAGAGACATGAAGGAGCTGTCCAATCTTGTAGCCCAGGCAGGTATGACCCTAGCCCTGAGTAGCATCCTGCCATCACCCAGAATGATACCACAGTACAAGGACAAAATGATTGACTTCAACAATTGGCTAAGCTTCTGGTACCATTCTAAGGGGATCCAGTATCTGTCTGCCTGGGATGACATGATCGACAGACCACGATGCTTTGCCAGAGATGGCCTGCACCTGTCACCCTTGGGATTCCGGATACTGGCTAAGGCTCTTGCTACCACTATAGTGCCTTTTTAGGCAAGGTTCAAATGACAAACTCACCACCGTAACGGGTATAAGCAAGCAAAATCTGAGGGTAATGCTACTCAATGCTAGAAGTCTAAACCTCAAAATGCACTCACTTGAGGCACTCCTTAAAATGGAGAACATCAACATCTGTGCAGTGACAGAGACCTGGTTCAAGAATCCAGAGAGCACCCCTGCATTACCATGCTGTAATTCATACCACACCTTTCGGCCACCTAAACTGTACCGAAACACTAAAGGCAGAGGTATGCCCATATTCATTAAGGATATCCACACCTCCAGGCCAGTTGCTCAGCATAATGCATCCAAGATTATCCAAGTGCAACTAACTCTGGGCAAGACCGCAATCCAAATTGTAGCTTGCTACAGATCCCCCACCATAGCCCAGGATTCCCACTCCTCATTTCTTGATACACTGGAAAATATTAGGATACAACCTAACACCCTAATAATGGGTGATTTCAACTACACCCACCATTAACTGGGAAAACTACTCATGTACCAACTCTTTTGCTCAATGTTTTCTGGAATTCATAAATTCCAGCACTTGGGATCAACTTATCCACACCCCCACCAGGGGTAGCAATATCCTAGACCTGGTCATTACTAGCATTGGCAACCAGTGTTCCACACCAGAAGTCACTTCCAAGTTGGTCAGATCTGACCACAAGCTAATCACCCTAGACATCCACATCCTGGCTTCACCCCCAATTAGGGAAAACACCGGAAAAAAAATTCTCCAAAGCCAACTTCACGCTTCTTAAGACAGAAGTGGCAAATGTCACGACACCCATGCAGACGGACAATAGAGGTACAAATACTGAATCCTACACAAATGCACTTTATAAGCACTTACAAAAGTGCTTGGATCATACAATCCCTAACAGAACCAAGATGCTTTCCTCAAAAAAAAAAAAGAAGCCAATCTGGCAGTCCTCTGCCATAAACAAACTCTACAACAGAAGAAAGAAACTGTTGCAAAAAAAAGAGTACAATCCCATGATTGGAGGAACTCCCTGGTCAGCCTCAGTAAAAGTTGAAATCCCTCATAAATCCTCCAAAGCTAGTTACGAAAATGAAATCACCACTGATTCTAAAGACAACCACAAAGCATTCTATAGCTATGTCAAGAATCTCAATAGCATCACTCAGATCTGCTCTGAGTTACAGCACAATGTCACTAAATATACAAAACCAACTGATATTGCCAACATCCTGGCAGATAGTTTCACTGCTAACTTTACCCTTCTCTCACCCCCTATAGGGCCCATCTCTGTACCGGAAGAATGCAAAGTTCCTGTAACCATGGCTGCACAGGTAAAAACCATACTCTCCAAAGCCAAGAACACAGCATCCATGGGACCTGACAACATCCCAGGCTGCGTTCTAAATGAACTACAGAACGAACTGGCACCCCACCTAAGTACCATGTTCAATCATAGCCTCACCTCAGGCTTTGTGCCCACTGAATGGTGCACAGCAACGGTTATCCCACTCCACAAAGGGGGAGCCACCATGGACCCCGGGAACTACCACCCCATTAGCCTGATGAGCCTGGTCTGCAAGGCTATGGAATGTATCATCATGGAACTTATAAACAATGTGACATTGGTAATGTCCAAACTCTGGACCCCACCCAGTTCGGGTTTGTAAAAGGCAGATTATGTCTCCTAAACCTGATAGACTTCTTTGAAGTGGTCACCAAAGCCATAGATGAGGGTAAGGTGGTTCACACAGCCTATCTAGATCTCGCCAAAGCTTTCGACACCATCCCCCACTCTGGAATTATAGATAAACTCACTAAACTAGGTATAAATCCCTATGTCACAAGATGGGTTGCCAGCTGGCTCACTGACAGAACCCACACTGTGAAAGTAGCAGACTCCAAATCTGACTTCAGACCAGTGACAAGTGGAGTACCACAGGGTTTAGTCCTGGGTCCTCTCCTGTTTGGTATCTACTTCTCAGAAGTACAGGCTAACACAGAAGGTCATTGGCTAACCAAGTCCGCAGATGACTGTAAGCTAGGAGCCATAAACAAAACTCCTAATGATGTGGACATCCTACAAAAGGGCCTCACTGAGACAGATGTCTGGTGACAAAGCCATGCCTCAAGCTCAATGCCAAAAAGTGTATTGTCATGCCTTTTGGTAAAAACTCTGTACCCATGAACTACCACATAGGTGGTAGTCTACTTAACGCCGAAAGTGTGATTACACCTTTGGACACAGGTGGACAGTAGTCTCTTCTTTGACAATCACATCGCCACAGTAGTCAGGAAATCTTTCTACGTGGCACACCTCATCACAAAAGGTTTCTCATCTAGGAAAAATGAGGTCATTGTTCCCCTCTACTCGTCACTCCTTAGACCCATTATAGAGTACAATGCCGCTTTTGGTGTGTACCTCACAAGACATCTACAACAACTAGAAAGGCAGCAGAAATACCTCACAAAGAGGATTACCGGCCTCAAACAGGTGCCCTACTCAAACCGTCTCAAAAAACTCCAGCTTTACTCCATTGCATATCGCCTACTCAGAGGTGATCTCAGCCTAATATACAAAGCTATGTCAAACCCAGAGCTGTTGGACATGCTCCACTTAAAGAAATCCCAATCCCTCTGAGCTACACACTCTAGGGACCAAAGCCTTGTTGGTACAATAAACAGAACATGCTGGAGGGATACATTCCTGTCCCAGAGGCTTCCCATCCTGTGGAACAAACTACCTATCTATATCAAACAAAGCTCCTCATTAGCACTTTTCAAGAAAAATCTTGATGACTGGATGGGAGATAGGAAATTCACCCCGGGGATCACTTCTGTGACTCTGCTTGACAGGGGCACAGGAAAATAATTTTCTTGGGTGGTGAAAGCCAAGGTACCTTTTTCTCTAGGCTTATATAGGCCCTAGGGCTGATAGCCTAGTACCTACCTATGAAGCTATATACTAATAAACTTGACTAAAAATGTCTGCATATGAGACTGAGTCATAGTGTGAGTATTTTTCATCAAGATCAAAGGTATGGCATGTTGAAATGAAGCATTATTTAAAGTTTTATTCTCTATTATTCATTGTGTCTTGATATTCTGTAAGAAGTGAAAGACTGTCCCCACAAATAAAGATATTTTCCTGTCAGGTTTATTTACTGGAATGTTTGTTGATGTTTTGACCGCATTTAGAAATATATTTGCTAAAAGACCAAGTGCGATTGCAAAGATCAGATGGAAAAACAAAACTCCACATATTTCAAAAACTGTAGAGTTAGATAAAGAGGGAATGTAAAAAAGGTTCAGTGCTTATTTGTTAGGACAACAATTCAAAGGGATATCACCAAAAGCCACTTTCAGAGATCCCTTAATTTTTAACTTTTCCTTGTTATTGTGCATTTATGGAGTTAGTATATTTAAGTCTGGAATGTGTATCTCCCTCCACATGAGGGATGGAGAGACTTGCTCCTACAAAAGAAGCATGTTCTGAGATTCAGATACAGCAGCTCTCTGTGATCATTTTTTGAGCTATTGCTGGTTGAGATAATGTTATTCAATTTATCAACATGAATTCAATGCTGACAGGCCTACTGAAAGATATGTGCATGTCAGTATAGATGTTAAAATAATTTGAAGAATGTTATATCAGATTCCATGAATTTTAATGCTTCAGATAAATATTTCCTAACTTCTGGTCAAAAGTCCTTTAGGTTCAAGACAATGATCAGCAGTAACATTGTATTAAAGACTGATGTTTCTGCTAAGGCAATGGCTCATTTTCTAGGATTTGCATAATTGTGATTAATTTTATATATTACACATTTACTCCAGTATAAAGGGTTGAAGTTTTTGGGCCCTATTCCAAAAGACTTGCTCTCAGAATAAGTGACAACTTACTCTGTGAGCAGTCTGAGAGTAGGTGTTTTGCAATCTGGACCCCATAGCAAGCCTGTTTATGGAGAGGCCTTACACTGAAGTAAGTCACTCGCACTGACAGGAAGTCTTTTAGAATCAGGGTAGAGTTACACTGAGAGCAATTTTTTTTGGAATCTAGCCTTTTATGCAACGGCAAACAAAATATTTGATGACCCAAGTTTAATAATGAAATTGGACTACAAATGGAACATTCTATATGGTTTTGTTTCACTTGGGCAGCGATGTTGTAGTATCGAACCTCTGTTAACTTGTAATTTCTTGAGTATCTAACACATATAATAGTGATAATTCTTTCATGGATAATTGATTACATACTTCTGCTACAGTACAGTAACATCATACCCTAAAACTTTGACTTCTGCTGTAATATAATTATTTCAGTTGTTACACTTTGAATTATGAGAACAGAAATCCCTGAAGCCTCATCTACTTGCCATATCAACTTTCTGCCTCTCTGACTACCACAGTGAAAGTAATAAAAGTAAATAATCATCTTCAAAAAATATATTGCTAGGAATGTTTCCTGTGTATCTTTAACTTGAGACAATCCTCGTATCCTAATTATGCTACTCGTGAAGTGACATCATTGTGGAGGAAAGGGATGTTTCATATCTAAGAGCTTTAAACAGATAAACTCAAGTAGAAATGTTTTATTCATGATGTGATTAGCAATGCTTAATAGAAAAATCACTGATGGTGAAAGTTTCCCAGATTAATATTTAATAAATAAGATAGTTGCATTTAATCTATATAGGGAATTAACTCAAGGATCAGTAAACATTCATGGTTAAAAAGACTGCATAGTGAACAAAAGTCACTGTTTTAGCACAGTCTTGAAGCAGAACTGTTACATACCTTAATGGATGAGAAGGACTCGTGATGGTTTGACTCTTTCTTTTTCACAGGCAGTGTTTATGTATTTTGATATGCAGAGTGATACTGAGAGAGTGGAACAATATTATCTGGCAGTGGTGATGAGGATAGATCTGATGGAGTGTGAGCAATGTATGTAAGCATAACCAAGAATTAAGTGCTGATCCTGTTGGCAGACAGACCTATGCAGTAGAATCAGCAATGATGGTAAAAGGAAGAAGTGATTAGAAGAGAGGAGTTAAAGAAAATGATAATGATGACTGGGGCCTTTATAAGCCTACCTGCTCGACCCAACCCAGTTATGTCCCTATGTATCCTGTGAGTTTATTAGAAGGAGGTATGTTAGTTTGGAAGTTTCTAAAGGTTATGTGGGGGGTATGTTAGTTTGGTCATAGTCATTATCTGCCTCTATCAATGAGAGACATGGGGGCTAGACCCAGGGTGATTTTTTGATTTCCCATCCACTGGTCAAGGTTATGCTTAAATAGGGTTAGAGATGGACTCTGCTTCACGTGGATGGGGAGCCTGTTCCAGAACAAGGGCATTCTCTGCAACACATATTAGTCTCACCAACATGTCCTGTTTAACTTGCAAGCAAAATTTAAATACTTGGATCTAGTGGTTCTGATGCTGTGTAACACAAGGGTTAGAAATGGGAGACTCTGGAGAAGAGACAGTGAATGATGATGTAATTGTAACCGAGGAAGAACGTGTTTTAAATTGGAAAAGGAAAATGTGAATTCACAACTCATAAAATGTAACTAAAACAGGAGGATAATTTAAAAGGGGTGTCAGTTGGAGGGAGGGTGAGAGATGTGAAAAGAAAGAATATTTTAGAAATAAAATCTGATAAAAATGAAGAACGTGGGTAACATTTCCATTTTCTTAGCAAATGTTAATGTTAAGATAAAGAAAGAAGACTTAAGATATTAAAGTAGTGCAGGAATGTGAATTTGTATGTTTAGTGGGTACGATAGAGAAATTAACCATGACGACAGAGAACAATTTAGGATACAGTGAAGACAGAGAGTTATGAGGAGTCTATGGAAAGATGTATGTTCTGGTATTGCAGTGTTATTTAATACATTAAATTGGACTGCATTATTTGTTTATTTATATGAATTTGTTAAATGGGCTAGAACCCTGATTACAATTAACTAATTTTAGTCTCAGCCTAGGGGGTATTATATTAAATGAAACAACTGTAGTTCCAGGACGATTAGTAGCAATAGACTGTTTTATTAAGAGAATGTTAATACATTTGTCAGTAATATATGTGTACAAAACAAAAAAAGTTAAATAAATATTTAAACTTTCAGAGGGATCTCTGAGGGTAACTATGCAAATTATATTGGTGTGTGATTTCAACTGTGATATAAGAAGAAAAATAAAACTGTAACACAATTTCAATATTTGAACAGACAATAAATGTAAATGAATTGGAGACAGCAAAGGAAAATAAATATACTTATAGAGGGAGTAATTTAAAAATCATAAATTGATTTCAGAGTATTTTCAGAAATTTGCAGAGAAATACATGGCTCCCTACTGAAATGTTGGCACACCAAATGCCAAAAGGAAATATGCTGAAAAAAATAGATTAAAATTGCAGGAGAAGAGTGAATGTCAAGCATTCTTGTCCCTTGTACCCCCTGATGTGGGGGACATGTTTAGATATGCTAACTCTGAGACTGCATATGTTGGAGAAAAGGGAATACCCCGAGGAACAGCCATCTTGGACTTAGTATATATAATTTCCTTTTTTTATCCATTCAATCGCTGTTTTATTCGAGACTTGCTCTGGCAGGTCTCGACATTTCAGATGGTTACAAAAATGTATAGGTCGATGAAGCCTACATGTCGAAAGCGTTTACCTGTCTCTTATGGTGTCGAATAAATACTCATATTTTTATTTTTTACGGAGTTGTTCATTCAGTATTTGCTTCGTGTGTCTTTTTGGATACTCGTGTTACAGTCTGCCCTAGAAAGGATAGTTGCTGTGATCGTTCCTGTGGATGTTACTTATTTCTACATGCATTTTTATCTTTTTCTTCGCCACAGGAACTTTTACTTCTTGGGGGTGCTTCGTTTTACTTTTATTTGTTGTTGCAGATTATTATAAATGAATTTTCAGACCATTTAGTAATTTGTTTAGTTTTGGAGAATATTTAGGTATAAGTAGAAGGGCAAGGTATGAAATGGTTAAGAGATTTATGCAACATTAAAAACTACAAAGTTAAAAAGGATACAGTTATACAGAAATTGCGTAGATATGTGGCAATTCTCTGCAAATTCAACGGAGTATAGGTTGGCCTGAAGAAGAATATCTGAAAGTAGAAAAAAAGTGGAGGCGTATTCAGTAAAAATTAGAACAAGCATGTTATGCTAAAGACTTACTACTGTTTAAAAAGAGAAATAAATATCTTAACTATGGAAACTGAAAATTATTGTGTTGAAAAGATAGAAGTATTTAAGGAACATGTACAGATAAATCATGTTTTAATGAACCCAGTCGAGGCTGATGAAAGTATACAGATAGAAGAAGAGAAAGAAAGTTGTAAAGTACTTAAAACATATCAGGGAATTAAGGCAAGTGTTCAGAAATATATAAAATGTCTGAAAAGGTAAGAAAAGAAGATTGGTATCGATGGAATGTTAAAAAGGTAAGCAGTGAAGTTAAGAAATTGTTGCAAGCAGATACAGCTGTGAAAGAATTACATAAGTTATTACGGAAAGGAAGTTCACTTCAGTACCAGGGAAAACTAGTTTAGATTATACTTAGAATAGCTATAGAAGACAGAAGGATTTGTTATATGCATTGAATGAATGCTTAAGTGAAATAAAGGATGAGAAAAGTACAGGTATAAAAAAGTTGCTATGGAAAAAAGATGAAAACATTTAAAAACATGGAGGCTGATTAATCTGTGTAATGATTACAAAATTATTTTGGCCATCTTGCTGGAAAAGTTTAATATTGTAGTTTGGGAAGTTATAGGAGAAGGAGTGTATGGTATTAAAGAGAAGGATAGCAGAAAATGTTATTTGTGATGATGGAAGTAGTGAATGGGATAAAAAAAGGAAAACTACAATGGAAGATAATAGCCTGTGATATTAAGAAATCATATGATAATGTTAGTCCTAAACAGTTATGGAAGCATATGAGATAAAAAACAATATTGTGGTGCAATCTATTAAATCAGTTTATGAACATTCATGGGTTTATTGGAAAGAAGGTCAGGATAGCAAAAGGAGTTAAGCAAGGGTTCCCTGAGATTTCATAGAGCAAGAAATAGAGGATGCAAGGTTACATTATAAGGACTGGGTAAACCTGCCACTTTTTATACCATCCAGATGATCTAGTAATTATGGGTTAAAGAAAAGCATGGATAGAAGTTGTCATGAATGAATGTGTTTAAAATGCATTAGAGAGGATAGGTTTGGTATTAATTGAAGAAAAAAAGTAAAACATTTGGAAGAGTAGCTAAAATAGAAGGTATATTGTTTGGTGGTAAACATGTGGTACTTAGACAACTGAATGAATCACTTAGGGAAATTAAAGGTTTAGAATGCATTTGGTGGACACATGAGTTGTCACTCTGAAAAAGTGTACCTTGTTCACTCAGTGGTAGAAGAAAGCTAAGACATACAGGAGGGCTTTTTATGTTACCTAGTTCATTAGAAAAAAAAGAAATAACAGAAATAAAATTATCTTATTTGGAGGTTAAGGCTTTATTCTATTAAATAGGTATTATTTATTGCAGTAAGTAGAAGAGAGGGCTAGGATTACTTAATACTGTACATTTAAGCATGATACTTTTGCACTGGATAATAGCAAAAATGACAAAGGAAGGTAAACACAGTATTAAAGATGTGTTAACAGAAAACATTATATTTGTAATAATTGTAGTCACAGGAAAAGGAAGAAGTTGAAATTAATGAGTTTAATAAGGTTGCAAGGGAATGGAACAGCTTTTACCCAGGTCTAGAAAAGAGTGGTATACCAATTTGATGAAAGAGTGTTTTAATAAATTCATGACATGACTTAAATGAAGTCAGAGAAGCTATTAGAGATAGAAAGAACAAATTTAAGACCATACGTAAACTTCTAACTAAAGCTATGAAGAAGTACATGCATACAGGGAAGAAGAAGCAATGGGGTCATTTTTTTAATGTAGGAGAATAACTTAAGTAATGAACTTTTGAAAGGAAATGTAATATATTTATGTTAGATATTATATTATATGGATTTTATGATAAAATGAATAAGAAAATGGTAGGTAGTATAGAAAAATATTTGCTTGTATTTGTAAAGTTTAGTTATCAAGGTAGAATGAATTATTATACAACAAAAGGTGGGATGAATATGACATTAAAAGAGAAACTGAGTTGTGGTTATTGATGAAAGGTTAAAATGTTAATGTATACCTTAAAAATATATTTATCATTGCATTTGAATGGATATATAATTAAGATGTATTTTTTTCTTTTTTAAATTAAATAAAGCCCCCCCCCGACTCTTTTTGATAAGTGTCATGGAATCTTTTTATATCCACCTGAGATAACACCAACTCAGGCAGATAATACCTCAGTTTAATGTCTTATTGAAAGGTTGGCAAACTCAGGAGTGTACCAACCCCACCTTTTTACTGCACTGCAGTGTCAATAATGGAAAACTGAGTCAAGCTCCTGGGGGTGGGAATACAGCCCACAACCTTCTACTCTACCAGCATCAAAGCTGAGTGTGCTGCCTGTTGAGCCACTGACACTATTTCTTAAATAGACAGGCTGTTTGGAAATGTGATCAATGGTGTCCTCCAAATCTGGCAAGAAGGTACAGAGGACAAGCGTTTTTTTGTGAAACGTGGGTGCACAGACAATGGACAGTTGAAGCTATATCCTATCACTTTCTATCCTTTCTTGAGATACAGTAAACTCTCAGTTAACTGGCACCCATAGGGGTTGGTAGATACCAGATAACTGTAGTTTCTGGTTGCTTGAGAATTACTGTTAAAAATAGGCCTGACTAATACTGTACCCTATACTATTTATTTGGTTTGACTTGTTCTCAGTTTGGGGAGAGAGGGAATTTATTTCTATCTTCCTTTTTAAAACTCTGAAATTGTAAAAATGTAAGGTATGCTTCTGTAGGGGGAAAACAAAGTACAACATATGACAATTGTACTGTAATTCTTCTTTTTTTTTTTTTTTTGCTGGTTGCTTGAGAGTGCCAGTTGCTTGAGTTCCGGTTAACTGAGACTTTACTGTAATATAATTATACAATATGTGAAGCACAGCAATATAGAACATTAGTTCAAGAAGACTAGTCACAAAAAAATGATACTATCCCTTAAATTATAAGTATTATATTTTTAATACTGTTTTTATGTGTAGGAAAAACCAAAAGACAGTTTCAGAAAATAATATATTTCTAAGGATAACCCCAATAATACAATGTGTAAACATGCACAGGATTGTGGCACTTTCTCAAACTTTTGGTTAGGTTTATTGGAAGTTGTTCCACACAATATTTGTGTTCTTTCTTGGGAAACAAGGATATAATATAAAGAACTAGCTTGGCAATTAAGACTGAATGCATCGACCAAACCTGGTTTAAATGAACAGGTCTCTGTTATTCCAGTTCTTAAACTTAGAGCTGCTAACTTATAAAATTTTATGTATCAGAAGGGTTTACTATTTATCCGTTATGGTGTGATAGTTTTATGGTAGATTTAAAGTGGGTTAAGTTTGATTGTGATATCTATTATGAATTTTCAATTTAATAATTTATTTTTTTCATATGATAACTTATTAACAGCTTTTTATCAACATGTTTTCTGTACTACCATGTTAAATAATTGATTTTGAATTAATTATAGTCACATGATTAATTTTGAAAGTACTTAAACTTAATTCAATTGTTCTATACAGTTCTAAAGAAGTTCCGCTGTTTTAAGGACGAAAGTGCTTAGCTGTTATACATTTATGCGCTCAGTCTTACATTGAGTGCGATTAAAGTTAGTGTTTTTCTATCATTCAACTTTCACTGTTTTTTCAAGATGGACATCACTTTTTATTTACTTTTTACATTACATTGATACCTTCTACTGGTTCGATATTACATGAGCTTTTTCTGGTTCATTAGTTTTGTTTTTGGCTGCATGTTCACACGTGTGTCCTTTGGGTTCTAAATTTTTTAATTTCTTAAAAGTAATACATGTTTTACTGTACTTATATGAGCATTGTTTTTATTCTTAGATTTTACATCATAAACATGCTTTTAAATATGCTGAGACAGTTTTCTAGTGGACTTCCCTGAATCGAAACTGGTGAAGCATATACATATACAGAAATACACAATGCCTTTACTAAACAATTACCTTTAGCACCTATAACCCTGTTAGTGACAGTTACTTTTATAATTATAGAAATTTATAATACCTACACTGTTTGCACATTCCACGTGGGAGAGTTAATGTTTCACAAAAATTGTTCACACAATTTATATTCGCCAGAAATGACTTCATATTCATACCCATCTTATTTACCAAACTGGCAGCATTACAACACTTTTGCCAGTTCAGTATTATCGAGCACAGCCTTCCAATTCTGATGAGTGATGATTTTACTACTCCAAGAATCCAATGAAAAAATCTGGAAGACTTCACTACTCTTACATGAAACTGTGCTGGTAACTACCTAAATCCGGTTTGTATTTATTATGCTCATCATTCACTTGCTCAATGTACTCTAAAGGGCATCTTCTTTTATGAAGCAGTTCATTAAGTATATAATTCCCTTAATCAAACATCTCAACTTCGGAATATAACCTAGCCAACTTCACAGATTGAACTTTGAACATTTCTATGTACAATAGATAAATACACTGAAATGGAAATAAAAATTTATGCAAAAGTTTTTTTCCTGTACTTTTTTGACTGGAATTTCCCAACTGTCTTATCTTACTTAAATTCTATATCACAATAATTAATGCATTCTGTATTTGTATAAACATAACATTTAAAAAAATCATGTGGTCTTATTCATTTCATGGAAAAGCAAACTTAAGTTATCATGGGTGCCTTGTCAAAAAAAGATCACTGAACTAACTTTTGCTGAATGTCCCTTTATAATTATTAATCCCTGGAACACATTTTAGCAAAAAAGTGATTTCAAATTAGATGAATGCAGTTGTAATTCTGTTAAAATTTAAATAGAAGATAATCCTTCTGGGAAAAAAACTCAAGAGCTTTTTCTAATATGTCCAGCTGTGTGCTGGAAATAAAAGTGAAACCACTTAAACTGTATATTTGAAAGATTTTACTTCTACTGTTTAATTCTGACAGCAGCAACCTCTTGTTTGGCCACTCTGTATCTCTTGGCCCCTGGTGGACATACATAGAAACTTAATTTAATACTCTTTAGTGGAATTGCCAAAAGGTTAATGACCAACTGGTTCTTTAAAATTCTGTGTATGTAAAGGAGTGCTACTTGGGCTCTTTTCCATTAACTTGGATGATCTCTGATGGAGGACATCACTGATGCTGGTTATATAAAAAAAATTGCAATCACTGGAACTTGTACTGGGTTAGTTTTCTTGGACTGTATGCCTCAACAAACAACAAAAATGGTTTCTTTAGAAACATAGTAAAAGTGGTACTTTCATATTGTTTTGCCCCATTATACTTTTTAGTTTTTTTTCTTGTTTCTTTCAAAAATTATCAAATTAAACTATTCTGTCTAAACTTTGGGTTAAAGAGGGAAATCTGCAGATAGATGGGCATAGGAATTATGTGGGCAATGATTTTTCCCTTTCAATAAGAACAAAGTGAAAAAGAAGTTTTGTACTCACTATAACATTCCATCTGTGTTGTCCATTTTCATTCTACTTCAACTGTTTGGTTCGGATCCAGTTCTCAGATCTGACTCACCCGTTACTAAAGCTCGTGTTAATCAAAAAGCTCTCAAGCTTCTCCCTTACATATAATGCACGAACCCTAACATACCTCAGATCTTGTTTGCTGATTTTACCAGTAGTAGTTCACATTAACATGCATAAATAAAGGATACATAAAATTGTACATGTCCTGTAGAGGAGACTATATCAGGAGCTCAGTCAAAAGGACAGTGGTGTCCTTATAACACCTCATTCATCTAGAAGTTTGTAGACATAAGGGATGGGGGTTGGTGGGTGGGAAGCTGAGGAAGATTGAAAATGGACTACACAAATGGAACGTTATAGTGAGCACATAACTTCTTTACCTGATGTTGTCAATTTTCATTCTATCCTCAACTGAAGGGACAGAGTCCCCAGGTACCTAAAATCACAGGTGGACTCGAAGGATATTCCTGAGCACAGTTGAACAAAATGATGCTCTACCCCTCAAGGCCAGGTCTAATTTGTAATGCATAATAAAGGTATGAGGATTGGCCCAAGTTGTTGCTGCACATGTGACGTCCATGGAAGCTCTGATTGGCCCAAGTTGTTGCTGCACATGTGATGTCCATGGAAGCTCTGGTTAGAAAGAAGAAGTTGCCATAGATCTAGTTTAGTGGGCTTTGACAGGTTTTGGTAAGGTAAAACCCAATGTGTTATAGATAAAAGAAATACAATCAGCTAAAGTCACTTTTGCAACTGGTTTATCCAATTTCAAATCTGCAAAGGAAACAAACAACTGGTCTGTTTTTTTTTATTTCTTTTGTTCTGTGCAAGTAAAAGCATAAGTCTGTGAACATCCAATAAATGCAACATGTATTCACCCTTATTTGCAAATTTAGGAAAGAATACTGGCAAATTAATGGATTGATTGATATTGGATAGTGGCACTGCCTTGGGAAGGAAAGAAGCATTTGTTTGCAGCATAACTCTATCCTTATGAAAAATCAAATATGTAAGTTTTAAAGACAAGGCTTGAATTTCTGAAATTCTTCTAGCTGAGGTAATTGCTACTACAAAGACAGTTTTCCAAGTAATAAATTTAAGTTCACATTTAGCCACTGATTTAAAGGGGGAATGTGTTAATGCCTGAAGTACCAAGCTCAGGACCCATGGTGGAGTAAGGTATTTAAACAGAGGTGTCAAAAGCAGAGTGCCTCGCAAGAAAGCTGTGCACAGTTTAGCAGAGGCTACTAAAGAGCATTCAAATCCAATATGGAAATTAGATATTGCTGCTAACTGAACATTAATGGTAGAGGAACTAGCTCCTTCTTTAAAAAGTAAAGCTAAAATTTCAAATATGCTATGTATTGGAGCTGAAAAGGGATCCATATTATTTTGTTGTGCCCAGCACAGAAATCTTTTCCATTTACTTGAACAGAGTTTTCGTGTTGAGGGTTTATGGGAAGATAAAAGGATATGATGGACAGGGGAAGAGAGCATTGTTTGTTTGGCTGCTAATGGAATTAGAGAAACCAGGCTGTAAGCTTATGGTTTAAGATGTCTGGGTGAATCATGCCTGTCGGGTGAGACAGGAGGTCTGGAATCAGATCCAGAATCCAAGGTTGGTAAATTAGATGAGGCCATAGGAAGAGGACCCAAACTTGTTGAGGCCAATAAGGTGCAATGAAGATGACTTTGTTCTTCAACCTGGTAGCTTTCAGCAGAAATTTCAGAATTAATGGAATTTGTGGGTAGATGTAAAGCAAACCGGGAGACCAATCATAAAGTAGAGCATTCCTTGGTGATTCCCCTTGTGGGAGGGATTAGGACAAAGTAGTTTTGGCATTTGTTGTTTAGAGGAGAAGCAAAAAGATTGCAGCAAGGCGGGTCCCATTGACAAAAAATCATATTTGTCACTTTCTTGTTGAGAGACCACTCATGAAGTAGAAGAATGAACCTGCTCAATTTGTCTGCTACTACATTGGACTTCCCTGGAATGTACATTGCTATGAGAAAGTGGTTGGATAAGATCACCCATTGCCATACATTGAGTGCTTCTTGACACAAGGGGTATGATTTGGTCCCTCCTTGTTTGTTGATGTACCAAACTACTGACATACTGTCTGTTTGAACAGCAATTGTCCCTGAAGGGAGAACATTCTAGAAGGCCTGCATTTCTAAGAGCACTCCTGTCATCTCTAGGACATTTATATGCAAGTTGGCCTCTTTAGGGGACCGAGTACCTTGGACTGTTTTCCCCAGAAAGTTCCTCCCCTCATCCAGCTGGGAAGCGTCCATGGTCACTATGGCCTGGGGCTGAGGGAAAATAAATGGATGGCCTTGTAGAACCTAATCTGATTGACTCCACTTCCTGAGATCTCTCCTGCATGCCTGAGTGATTATTTGTGCTGACATGGGTTGGTAAAGGATTGACCACTGTGTTGCTAGCATCTATTGAAGAATTCTGATATGAAATCTGGGTAGAGGTGCTAAGAATATTGCTGCTGACATTGATCCTAGAGCTTGAAGGACCAAATAGGCTGAGATCTTGGTACTGCAAATTATTTTTCTGACCTGTAATCTAATAGTCTGTACTCTTGAAAAAGGAAGAGAAACTATCACTGACTTTGTTTTAAAAAGTGCTCATATGAATTCTAAATTTTGAGTTGGTTGTAAGTGAGACTTGTAATTTATGGTTATCCCCAGATAAGAGCAAATCTGGAGTACCTGATTTCTTGCCCTTATTAAGAGATGCCTGGTTGGGGTGGTATTGAGCCAGTCATCTAGGTATGGAAACATCCAGAATCCCTGCAGTCTCAAATGAACTGCTTCTACTGCCATGCATTTGGTGAACACCCTGGGGGCTGTGGTAAGGTCAAAGGGAAGAGCTCTGTACTGCTAGTGGCTGGCTCCTAACCGGAAGCATAGATACCCTCTGGACTGTCTGTTCATCTTTATGTGATAGTACACATCTTGAAGATCTGTCGAGCACAACCAGTCGTCCTTGCCCAGAAAAGGGAGAATGGACTGAACTGAGACCATCCAAAACTTTGTGTGTTGAACTGACTTGTTTGAGTTGCTGAGATCCAAAATTGGTCTCCAGGTCTCCAGTTCCCTGTTTCCTTTAGCACTAAAAAGAATCTTGAGTAAGCTCCAGATTCTGTCTGGTCTGGCGAGACCTCTTAGATGACTCTTTCTTTTCTAGCAGCCTTTGTATAAGAATTGCTGCTTCTTTCCTCTGATTGGGTGGAATTTCAGGATTTTTTGTGGGGTGGAAGTGGAAGGGAAAAGAGAATTATATAACCTCCGGAAATTATCCTCTGCACCCAAGTATCTTTTGTTATGTCTAGCCATGCTCTCTGGTGCAGGGATAGTTGACCCCTGATTGCCTCCAGAGGTGGTCAATTGGGTTTCCTTTCAGGAGCACAAGTTGAATCTATCAGATAAAGTCTCTCTGGGCCCCTGTTTTCTTGTGGGACTCCTCTGCCACAGTGATGGCATCAACCATTAGAGTTCCCCCTCTTACCCTAGGGGAAAGGACCCTGGGTCTTCCTGAACCACAACTTCCGACTACCTCATTGATTCCTCAAAAAGAATAATGTGCCCTTCACTTTGGGGCCAAACAAGGAAGTGCCATCAAATGGAGCATTGACGAATGAGGACTTGAGGTGCCCTGCAAAATCACATAAGTGCATCCAGGCATGCCTCCTGATGGAAATGCCTGAACCCTCTGCCCTTGAGGTGCTTTTGGCTGCATGCAAAATAAGCCTCATGGATGAATTTGAAATTGATTGAAAAATGGCCAACTCATAAGCCACAGTTGATTGTGCTTCTGCAGAAATGGTTCCTGAAATGGAAGTTGAAAGTTCATTGATCAAATCCCTTTGTAACCTCGCAAAATGTGCCAAATAGTTCAGTGACCTAAAGAGCAAAGGTCACTGAAGCAAAGACATGCTTCCCAAACCAGTTAGTTGCCCTAGACTCCCTGTTAAGGGGATGAACAGAGGAGCTTTGTTCAGCAAGTTTCTTCTTGATGACCACTGCCATGACCACGGCATCCACTGATACCCCTTTAGCCCAAAACTCCTTCCCTGAATGTGGAGCTAGAATCCTATCTGGCTAATTGTGTCAGGCTCTTTCCATGCCCACTGAGAGACCAATTCAATGAGCTCCTCAGCAGGCAGAGTAACCCAGGAGGTAGATGGGCAAGCTCCGAATGCCTCCAGAAATACTGACTCTTCATGTGAAGGGTTGCTGAGAGTCCAACCACCTCTCTGTTTCAGGATCTTAAGGATGTCCTTGAATGAGACATTTTCTAGAGGTAATCATGGAGATCCTTCACCTTCATCAAAGTCCATATCCTCAGTGACTAAGTGCCTCCTTTTACACCTCCTCTTCCTAGGGGCCTCTTCAATGGGGTGTTCCTTAAGGTGTCGAAAGAGACTATAATACCCTACTGAGTAGTCTGGAGGTCTCATGCTGCCTGCCCCTGAGTTGTCAAATGATGAGGCTCTAAGCACACAGACATCTGGGAGGTGGACTGGAAATCCAAGGGGGTTGGATCTGGTAGTCCTGTCATACCAGAGAAAACCCTCTTCACAACCTTGAAGGCCAACTACCCCAGAGAGAGGACCCTGGAACCAAGAAGGCTGGCTTCTGGACCATTGTCCCCTCCTGCCCTGAAAACAGTCTCCCTGAGGAGGAAGTCAGAGCTTAGCTATCCAATGAAGCACCAAGGTGCAGAGATGGTTCTGAAACCCTCGGAGTTGACTCCAATGCCTCAGCTCTGACATGGAGCCAATGGCTCTGAGAGTCCTCTGGATTTGAAAAAGTTGGAGCTGGGGCACTCAGCATCAGCTTTGGATCTGACAGTAAAGTTATTCTCTGATCCAAACCTGATGGACCAGGAAACATAGATCCAGGGACTCTGAAGAAACAAAGGAAATCAGAGAAGGAGTGAGGGGTGGTGGAGTGGCCAATGGATGGGCTACCTGACCCGAACTGGTAGGTGCTGATAACACACCCATCTGGATCTGCACAGAGAGAAACTTCCTCATCATCCAATCTACATCTTCTTTGGTCAAACTCCTAGATGAATGAGATGATGCCAGGAAGGGAATTTTGCATGGGGCCTCTCTAGGAAAGGGGAAGGCAGCCTATAAGGCACAGGATTGACTGACAGGTTCATAGGATGATGCTAGGCTATTGGTCCAGAGGCCCTTATAAGCCTAGCAAAGAATTTAGCCCATTTTCCCACAAAGTCTGCACCTGTTTCCCCCTGTCCAGCAGGGAAACAGATGGGATCCAGGGGTGTATTTTATGTTTCCCATCCAGTTGTCCAGGGAGGGCTGCTTGACATGGAGAGGGAGTCTATTCCACAGATGGAGTCTTTCGGACACAAATCTATCCTGCACACAAGTTCTGTTAATGTGACAGACCAGGTTGAGGCCTTGTATGCAGGTTGCGCGAGTCGAGTTTGACTTACGGGTATGCAGTAACTCCATTAAGGCTGGGTCTGAGATGGCCTTGTATGCCAGACACAGGTCACTTCTGAGCAGTCTGTATGAGACTGAGTAGAGGGACAGGGCTTTAGCCTATCTGTATAAGATATGTGTTTGAGACTTTGCATTTTCCTGGTCAGGAACCTCTGTGGTCTCTCCAGCTGCTGCATGTGATTAGCAAGGTGCATGCTGAAGGGGACATTTAACTTGGTAATGGGTCTGATAAGGAAAGAGTACAAGGATGTTATGACCTCCTTGTTCCTGGATGAAAAACACTTACTTATAAGGCCATTCTGTACAATGGAGGCAACGTGGTGGTCAAAAGTCAGGCTGCTATCAACCTGGGTGCTCAAGTCCCTCATGAGTGATTGCATGCTTAGGACATTGTTATTAATCTGATATTTAGTGGGGATGCCATTCCCCAAAGGGGATAATGATGCATTTCTTGACATTCAGTGTGAGACCATGCTTCTGGGACCAGTGATTAGTTTGGGTAAGGCCCTCTTAGAGGATGTTCACATCACTATGGGAATTTAAGACAGCATCCAACTTGTAGTCATCTAAAAACATGGTCAGCCACAAACCACTGCCTCGGTTGGTGGATGCTCCACCTTTGTGTAGAGGGATGACAGTGGTTGTCCTCCATTTGGCTGGGATGAAGCTGGTGCTCAGACTTTGGTTGAATTGGGTACCTAATGGTGCTATGAGCTCTTGCCTGAGTTCATGTAGGATGCAGCCAGAGATGTTGTCGGGTCCCATGGAAGCTGTATTTTTTGCCTTTGAGAGGGCATTAAAGACCTGCTCTCTGGTGAAGAGGGGAGGGGGCAGGTGCTGGGGATGTCCTGCTTTACTAATGGGGGACAGGGAGGTGAGGTTTTCACTGAACCTGTCTGCCAGCAGTTTGGCTATATCTATGGCATTTGTGTATGTGGTGTTCTTGACCACCAGTTCAGAACAGATTTGGGTGTTTGATTAAGATTGCGGATGTATGTCAAGAAGGCCTTGTGATTGTCCTTGGTGGATGTGGCCAATCTGGACTCGAAGTTAGCCTTAGAGGATTTCACCAGTGAACTTATTTGCTTGTTCACACAAAGGAGAGAGTGCTTCCAACTTGGCAAATGCTCCTTCTTAGTCATGGACAGCAATTTTCTCCTTTTATTATAGTGTTTGTTTGTTGTGGCTGTCCACCAGACAGGTTTACTCTTCCTTGAAGAAGATGATTTGGTTCTCTCAGGTATTACTGAGTCCATGCAGCAATGTAGATGCTCATATAGTTTGTTGGTGTAGGCTTGGACATTAGTGCTAGTTCCAACTGAAGGGATGGTGGCTGTGAAACTGCTTATACCTGCTCTCAGGCGGTTGTAGACAACTTTAGAAAAGTTTTTCGTTTGACCCTGGCAGGGGGGGGGGGAGGTCAGGAGAGATTGTGACTTCAAAAGTAATCACTTTATGGTCAGATCTTATGAAGGAGGATGACACTGTAGGGGTGCTACAGTGGCTATTCATGCTGGTTAATACCAGGCCCAGGATATTTTCACCTCTAGTGGGGGTGTCGACCAGCTGATCCAATGTATTGGCATTGACAAAGTCGAGGAATATTTGGACGTTCATGTTTGGGCTAGAATAGGTCTTTCTCTCTGTGGTTAGTCAGTTAAAGTAACCCAGGATCAGGGTAGAGGGTGGAATCTTAATGAATTCAAGTAAGTCCAGATAGGTGGAGTGGGCATCCTGAGTCATGGTTGGGGGACTGTAGCTACCTATGATTTGAATAGGTGTTTTGTCAACAGTTAACTGCACCTGGAGGTCCTCCTGTGCATCATACTGTTTGACCAGCCTGGAGGTGTGCATGTCTTTGGTAAATATTGAAACTCCACCTCCTTTGGCTTTGTAGCCCTCTGTTTGAGGTCTGAAAGTATGGTAAAATGAGCAATCTGGTAAGGCTGAGTTGCTCTCTGCATCTTTGAACCAGGTTTCAGTGCCTGCACAAATGTCAGCATCTTTCAGGGTGAAGAATTGTATTTATTTAACATTTGTTAACCAGGAAAGTTCAACTTGGAACAAAGCCAATTTTCAGTGAAGGCCAAGGGAGAAATGCTCAACATGCATGTCTTTGTAACATGGGAGAAATCCAGAGCACCCACAGAAAAGCCACACGAATGCAGGGAGGGCATACAAACTCCACACAGAAAGCACCCCAGCCAAGAATTGAACCAGAGAACCTCTTTCTGTGGGGCGACAATGCTACCGGTGCACCACTGTGTTGTCCAATGCTTGCAGTGAGTGCAGTTTCATGTTAAGACTCCTAATGTTTAGCAGCATGACCTTTAAATTTCACTTAGAAGACGTTTTCACGTTGATAGTTTTGTCTTCATGACTTTGCCTAAAAAAGGCACTATTGGGGTGGCAAGAGCCTTTGCCAGAAGCCAGAAGCCTGAAGCCCAGGAGAGACAGACGAAGGCCATCTCTGGCAAAGCATCGTGGTCTGCCAGTCATGTCCTCCCAGGCTGTCAGGTACTGGATCCCCTTGGAATGACACCAGAAACTAAACCAATTATTAAAGTCAATCATTTTCTGTTTGTATTGAGGCATCAGTCTGGGTGACAGTGGGATGCTGCTTAAGGCTAGGGATATACCTGCCTAGGACACATATTCAGTGAGCTCAATCATGTCTCTTCATATAGTCCACAGAGGTATATCTCATGTCATTCAGACCAACATAGACTATGACAGAGTCATATAAGTACCTATTGTTGAGAGACTTGAGTGCGTGCGTGATATGGCGGATTCTAGCACCTGCCAAGCAACTTACTATGACTTTTTCCTTGCCTAAATGGTGAGGGACACATCTGTGTCTCATGATAGAGCATTCTATGACTAGTATGTTGAGTTTGTGGCTGGGGCCTTAGAGGCTGTGAGACACAGACGTGTTTACTATGTGTGGTGTTTGGTGCTGTGGGTTGTAATGTGCGTGTTTGCTTTTGCCTTGGAGGTCTCTTTTATTTAGTGATGTTTTTGAGAACCTCCACATATATGGGAGTGTGCTGTACAGATATGGATGGTGTTAGAAGTCTGGTGTTTGAGCAGACAACCTTCTCAGTGCCAGATCTACTAGCTTGTAATTGAGACAGCAAGGATTCTAGGTTCTTAGTGTAATTGCATCTATCACATGTTGTGTTTCTAGGTGGTAGTAGTTGAGGGTTGTCCGTGTACATGAGACAGTTGCTACACTGTCTCAGGATGCCTATATCAACCAGACTAGCAGGAGAAACCACAGGAAATTGTCCATCCATGGTTGTCAGAATCTGTGGAAGAGAGATCAGGGATAGTAGAGTGGCTACTGTCTGAGAAGAGGAATTATAGATGTGAGTAGGGCTGGATAAAGTCAATGCAGTAGCTGCAAGGGAGGGCCTCACTTACACAGGAGTGCTGATAAGGGACAAAATACAGCAGAGATACCTCGCAAAGGGTTAAAACAGCACAGCAGCAGTGCACAACACGCAGACAAGCACAAACTCACACAAACACGGGGTTTAAGTACCGCAGAAACAAAAGTAAAATAGAAGCACTGGAACTGACCAATCAACCCTTGTCTCCAAGCTCTTAGCTAAACACCCTATGCCAGACCAATTCCAACTAGTTCAAATACTCCCACTAAGTGCAGGTAGGCCCCAAGCAACACAAGGTGGCATAGCAAGAAACACAGGACTCACACAAACAGATTTCATACAGCAAAACCTGTAACCAGACTATGCTAAAGATATTTAATTTCTGTTTAGGTTGATTTAACACAGGAGAACAGATACCCACTTAAATATAACAGCAGAACAGTTCCCACTCAGTTAATTAAACAGTTTAACAGCCAAACAGTGAAAAAATACAGCTCAGATGTAATTCAGGTTAATAAAACAGCACAGTTAATCAAATGCAAGTGCAGTATGTCAGAATAAATTGAAAAATGGCACTTAGTTTTGTAAATTCTCTCAGCAGCTTTGAAAGCACCACAGGGTAGATGCAGAATGCTTACCACCTTGTAGCTTGACTAAAACAAACAAGTACCACAAAACAAAAGTAAACTAGAAACACTGGAATTGACCAATCCACCATTATCCCTGAGCTCTTAGCTAAACACCCTATGCCAGACCAGTTCTAACCAGGTCACTTGCTCCCAGTAAGTGCAGATAGGCCCCAGCCAACATAAGATGGGTAATATTGGGACATAACCAGTTGGACCCAACAGTTTTGGCCAGATCTGAGGATGTAAAATCAGGCAAAATCTTTCTTTTTGGATCCAAGAGGAAAAGGTATGAGGCCTCCTCAAATCTGATTTGGACCTTTTCCTGGAAAGCTCGAAGGATGGAACTGAGGAAGTTGAAGGAGCAGGAGATTTCATCTCCTTAGCCTTCTGCTTGGGGGATTCAGCCCCTTCAATAGCTTCTCCAAAGAAAGAAGCCAACATACCTTTTTATATTAATTTATTTTTTCTATCCACCAATGCTTGTTGATTAAAGTTATGACAGATAGTGCAGTCTTCCTGAAAGTGTTGCTGGCATAAGCAATAGACAGAGAGACTGTGGGCATCCAAAATAGGTAATTTATATCCATATTTGGAACACTTTTTAAAACTTGAAGGTACCTACTTAGCCACCTAATGGCAAAAGAGAAACAGAAAAAGAAATTATATATATGTGTGTGTGTGTGTGTGTGTGTGTGTGTGTGTGTGTGTGTGTGTGTGTGTGTGTGTGTGTGTGTGTGTATATATATATATATATATATATATATATATATATATATATATATATAGATATATATATATATATATATATATGTACATACAAATATATATATATATATATATATATATATATATATATATATATATATATATATATATATATATATATATTCCCGAAATAGAAAAAGATGAAAAAGGGAATAGCAATTACCAGCAATAGTAATGCAGAGTATACTACTGTGTAGAGGAAAAGGGAGAAAAATATACCAACAATGGTAATAGTAGAAATACTAATAGTACAAGGGTGAGAGACAATAGAAAAAGACTAACTTTAAGGAAAAAAATGTAACATCTGAAATACTGAACCATGAAACTCAAGAGTTATTGGCAACCATGTCTTTCACGAAAAGCGGCAAACGAGATCTGAGGTATGCTACAGGTTGGTGCATTATGGGTAAGGGAGAAGCTCAAGAGCTTTTTGGTTACCACAAGCTTTAGTAATGGCCAAGATGGATCCAAGGATCGGATCCAACCCCAACAGTTGAGGATAGAATGAAAATTAGGAACATCAGATACAAGGATATCCCTGGGCGGCTGCAGTGGTGCAGCGGTTAGAGTTGCCACCTCACTGCAAGAGGTTCTCTGGTTCGATTCTCGGCTGGGGTGCCTTCTGTGCGGAGTCTGCATGTCCTCCCTGTGTTTGCGTGGGTTTCGTCCGGGTGCTCCGGTTTCCTCCCACATCCCAAAGATATGCTTTAGGTGGATTGGACACACTAAATTGGCCCGAGGTGTGAGTGCGTGCATGTGTGTGCCTTCTGTGGAAGGTTGGGCGCTGGGCTGGCAACTCAACACAACATAAAAACTCCACTGCCAATCATGAGCTGACAGGTGAAAATACAAGGATATCCCTGTATTCAGATCTATAAAACAGAAACATTTTAAATTTAAATTGTTATATATAGCTACACTTAGAATATTTTCCTGTTAGGGGACAAAGACCTTCTTAAACCCTGAGCAGGTACTTCTTGTGGTAGCTAAATATCTACAAGAAAGATACCAGACAAAACCAAGTATGTATATAAGAAGCCAGGCAGGAATGCATGAAGTTAAGGTTGGAGACCATGCAGAGAGGAGGCATGTAAAACCTTTTCCAGTCTCCAAAAGAAAATTGGAAAAAAAAATGAAGAAAGTTTCTGAAAGGATTCTATCAGCAATCTTAGCAAAAAATCTGATACATCTGCATTTAGGAGGACTTCAGGAAGTAGAAAGAAATAATACATATTGGACTAATAATGTGCAAAGGTATGCAAGGGGTGTGTAAATATTGAATTACTGGTAATAGAAAATTGCTAAAGAAATGGCAGAAATAGAGCATGTCTGCCATTAAAATTGCTAAAAAGCGAGTGTTACTCTGAAAGTATAGGGTCTGCTCATTAACAGCTGGCATACTCACATTATAAAAGTTCACACTGAAAAATGGTACAGATTCCAGAGGGGTGGAAACACCAAAGGATTTTTATTAAAGAAGAGGTAAACCATGAATGATGTAAGTAGATAAGGGAGTAGCACTTTTTAGGAACTTCTGAGATCTGAAATGCAGCAGATGATTGCTTTAGGAAATGCTATTAATTAGATACTTAAAGACTTAATGGGATGGCATGTATTTTAATCTGCACAAATATTATAATAAGAAAATGTTTAATATATTCAACAGAATGAATATATAAAAGCACATTATCTGGGGGGTGAGTAAGAGGGAAAAGAAAAGAAAAGAACAGGATAACAGTGCAGGCTGAATATAAATGATGAAGAGAAAAGGGAAAAGCATCAATAAAGCACATGAAACAGAGATAAGCACATTTATGGGACAGGAGAAGGATATAACAGAAGTGAATGGTGCGGATTAGCAATTTGGTGTTAGGTAAGGTGTAGGTGTATTATGAGCTATGTTCATGTTTCTGTGAAGGGAAGGATTCAGTGTACATAGTTGTCATATCAGCTTGTTGATTTTTTAACTTGTTAAGAGCTAACTAATAGGGACACAAAATGCAAGGTGCTATGCAATGGAAGGCAATTAGAGATCATAATTAAAAGCAAATTGTCAAAAAAAAGCAACTAAGATGGGTTTAAGAGTGTTACTGTGGAATGTGAATGGTTTTATGTACAATGCAAAAGCTATAAAGATTCTAACCTATATTAGGATGAACAAAGACCATATAAATATGTTTCAAGAGGTACATTTAAACAGTGAGGAACATAAGAAACTAAGAGAGACTAAACAGAGGAGGATATGCAACTCCATATCATGGATCAAGGAAAGGGGGAGCAGTAATTTTCATAAAAAGAGATTGTATACTAGAAATAGATGAGGTAAAAATGGGTACAGAAAAAAATATTCAACTGCTCCAGAAGACTACCAAAGTAGTAGGTCTGCCTTGGTAAATACATATAGATAAACAGACAGATAAACATACCACAAAAAGTGGGTAGCAGGTAGGTGGACAAAATAGCGTTCTATGTTTACATCAGGACCTATTATTAACAGTTGGGAACTGGACCACAGTTACAGACAGACTAAATGTAGACAGTAATATAAGGAGAACTGAGAAAGAAGATAGAGGATTTTATGACAGGATTAAATTTGACAGCAGGGAGGAAGTACAAGTGCTTGTGCAAAGTATTATTCTAGAACTGGTTAAGAACCAGGTAAATCAGCAAGTAATAGGGTAATCCCCAAGATCAGAAATAACTATGGAAAGAGGGGGACATTGATTGAAATTTGGGAACAACTTAATAGTGTCCTGTTTAATCAAGAAAAACTAAGTTGTGGAATAAGATAATACTAACAGTTATATTAATGCAAAGTTAAAAAAAAAAACAGCTAAAGTGTCTTCCTATAGACCAACATCAGTTTTAAAACATGACTATAAAATGTTTATGCTCATTATGGGAAGTAAAGTGGCCAGCCTAATGAATGTTGTTGGTCTTTCGGCTTTTCCTGGTTAGGGGTCGCCACAGCGGAACTCTGGTCTGCTAATGATTGGCAGTAGATTTTCACAGTGCCGAGTTGCCAGCTTGACGCCCAACCTTCAACGAAGACACGCCCATTCACGCATGCCTTTCGGAACGCCACTCGACCCGCGGGGAGGACATGCAGACTCCACACAGAAGGCACTCTGCACTCCAGCCGAGAATCAAATGGGAGAACCTCTTGCTGTGAGGCAGCAATGCTACCGTTGCACCACCGTGGGCCAGCCTAATGAATACACTTATAAATTTGGGTTTATGTGAATTTCTGGCAAGTAAATAAGTGACAGTATATTTAGAGCACACATATATATTTATGTATATGAGGAAGCTGAAACAAACATATTCTGCTGCTCTTAGTGAGTTTGGATATTTAGAATGTCTTTAATAGAGAACATTGGGGCAGTCTCAGAGAGGTTTTGAGAAGATTTGACATTGTGGATCAAGGTGTAGTTAAGGTGAACTATTTCAGTGAAGGAGCAGAGGCAAAAATAAAGTTAAATGACATACTGATGGGAGAGTCACTTGCACTGAGAAATGGAATGAGGCAATGATATTGTATCTATATTATAAGCATGAAAGCTCTAAATAGTGAATACATCAACATCGACACATAAAAGTAGATGTACAAAAAGCGAAATACGTAATCGGCGAAAATGAAAACGCTGAACATATTTGGTCAACCTACAGCGCCATGCAGGTAAGCTCAAACTAACAAAATAAAATTAAATTAACACACATTTGCAGGGGGGCAAGCCCCCCTGCACCGCCCCCACACCCTTTCCTGCTTAAATATACCAACTCTGGAACCACACTAAAGTGGGGAAAAGGATATATTTCCTCATCCCCATGATAGCCCTACTGGCCAAGCAAATGCGTTCAGCATTTTCATTTTCGCCGATTACGTATTTCACTCTTTGTACATCAACCTTTATGTGTCGATGTAGATGTATTCGCTATTTTCAGCTTTCGTGTTTATAATATAGACCCAAAAATTTACCCACTTTTGCCCTTGCTGTTTACCCTGTATCTAATGCCATTAGCACAGAAAATATGACTAAGTAATATTCAAGATTTTAACCAGAAGAATAAACAGAAAAATAACCCTATTTGCAGACAATTTCATTTTATATTTTTATATTTTTCTTCATCATATTCACAAACAACCTCAGTACAGCAACCCAACATGCCTCCATACAGTACAGTATGCAGATGATGCTACCCTTATCTGCTTTGCCCCCTCACCCCAAGAACTTCAACTAAAAATGCAATCTTCTTTTCATGACATTAATTTATTAATTATTATTTATTAATTTATTAGTTTATTGTTTTGTACAAACTCTGGAACACCCTACCAGACACAATAACAAAAAATCCAGTACATAACCAATTCAAATCACTCCGAAAGGAACATCTTACCAGTCACTGCCTGTGCTCCTGCCTTTCCCGAGGTTAATCCACTTCCCCACCTTTAGCTACCTTTATCACCAATCCATCTAACATCCCTTTTGAAAACTTTAATTTGTATACTATCTACTGTTTTTTCTCTTGTAAAGTCCTACTGATTGTATTATTATTATATTTACTGCTACTGGCTTGTTCCTGCAATTATAATGGTACAGTTCTGCTGACTGTATTATATTTACTGCTACTTGTTTGTGTTTGTACTACTGTGGAGTTTTCCCCTGGGTCTCCACTAGTTAAAGGTACCTTGAGTTGCACTGTTTCTAGATGCTGTAAAATAAGTCTATTGTACTGTTTACTGTTAGTATGTTTTGTATATTGTCATATATTACTGTGGAGGTTTTCTCCCCGGGTCTCTGCTGAAAATGGGCCCCTGGCCCAGTCAGACATACCTGGTCAACAAATGTAATAAATAAATAATAAATAAATAAATATTTAACTGATCCAGTGGAATCACTGTCTAACCATTTCCTGGTTCTGAAAGAATTTGTGGTGATAGCAGTATGTAAAGTGAAGGGAAGTGAAGTGAGGAAAAGGCTTACGGCTATCCTAATAAGCTATGCTTCGACAGAGCAGTTGTTACAGAACTTCTCATTTTATGGGGACATTTTAGAATAAAAATACTTACAGATATGGTTAGCAAAGAAAAGGAAAGAGTCACCCAGTGAAACACAGGAAAAAATTAAAACAGGATCCTAAAGACATTGAGAAACTGAAAATTAATTTCCCTGGACATGAAAAATATGATACAAGCCTCGAAAACATTGTTTTTAAAAACATATGGGGGACAAGCAGTTTTATTTTTTTTTTTTCAAAAAAAAATTTTTATTGGCAATTTTGTTTTAATACAATAAGAACCAAACAAGTTATAACAAGATAAATAAAATACACAGTATACTAATAAAAATCACAAAATTTCAACAAGCAACCCCACAAGCTGTCAGAAAAACATAATATAACAGTAATTAAATAGTACTAAATATTGGAATTAAAACTACAAACCACTGAATTAAATCAAGAAGAAATAAGGAGAAGTGTATTAACTTTGGAGCAAATTTTTAGATAAAGGGCATTCTTCTTAGGACTCTTACTAATAAATTTGTGAGCAGCCATGTATGTAAATACCAATGATTTAAAGTTATTCCAACAAAGCTTAGTACGATCCATCCAATTTCTAGAGATGTACAGTTTCATGAGAGAACATAAAAAGACCAAAACATGGGTATCAACTAAAGAAAGAGTACACATAGGTATGTGAAGGATGGCTAGTTCCCAACAAAGGGTTGATTTGTGGTATCCCATTTTTTGAAGACGGACCTTTAACGAAGTCCAAAGTTTATGAGTATGATAACAGGACCAAAAGATATGAAATAAGTCAGCATAGGGTGCTGAGCAGCAGGAGCAAGAAGGAGATTTATTGGAGTCAATTTTTGCTAGTCTAGCTGGAGTAAAATATGTATTATTGTTAATCATCAATTGAGTGTAAAAAAGATTCTTAAATGGGGAGAAATTGATAGTGTTTTTTATAGACAAAAGCTTCTGATCATGTGAAAGAAGAGGGTGATAACTATTCCAATAGTTTGAAAAAAGACATGGACTATTATTTATCATAGATGATATAAGTTTATATGAATTAGAAACCATTTTCTTGGGTAGAGTAAGATTATGCAAAACAGATTCTAATAAGGATATATTTTGTCCATTATCAAAAAGGTGTATAAATTTATACTTAATAATATCTCTCAATTGTCTGATTATCGATAAATATTTTTTATTTATCTTCAATATCACACATAGGTTAGAAAATGATTCATTATTATGTTTAAGTAAATCCCAGACCACAAAGCTTTTAATTTCCGGGAATTTAGAAAGATTAACAGGAAGATTATTAATTGTAATATTAGGATTTAGATGTAAGGGTTGAAGTAAGGGAAGGGTTTTATCCAAATTTATAAGTTTCATTAAGTTTTGAAAAATAATAATCTTATGTTTTAAATTATTTGAGAGTTTGAGATTTTTAAAGGAATCTTTTACGAGAAAAGGGAGGGCCTCAGTTCAAATTCAGACTTATAACATGTTGAAACCATATTTTAGACCATAAGGGATAAGAATTATAATCCACTAACTTAAATTTGGAAATACATAATAACCTACTTGCCGAAATGATGAAGTAGTATAATTGAAAATTTGGCAGTCCCAGTCCTCCACCCGATTTGGGAATAGTTAGTTTATTATATGCAATTCTCACAGATTTTGGATACCAGATAAATTTAGATAAATCCCTACATATTTTAGTCAAAAAAGACTTTGGTATTACCTGATCTACAGAATTGAATTGAAAGAGAATTTTAGGTAGAATATTCATTTTAATTATAGCAGCTTTAGACAAGAGAGATAATTTCAACTTCTGCCACCTAAGAATATCGAGAGTTATTTTGGACCATGATTTAAGGAGATTATTTTGAAATGTAGATGAAACATTATGATTAAAGGAAATCCCTAAATATTTAATATCGAAAGTAATTTTAAAGGAAGACAAGGGAAAATAACTTGGATTATACCCTGAGGATTTATAGGAAAGATGTGAGATTTCTGAAAATTGACTTGATAATCTGAAGCTTTAGAAAAGGCCTCAATGGAGGATTCAATCTTATGAAGATCAGTGTTAGGAAGTTGAAAGTAAATAATTAAATCATCAGCAAAAGCTGACAAAGGAACTATAGTATTCATTACTCTAGGAATCACATGAACTGTATTTGATTTTATATAAAGAAATAGGGGTTCAATGAATATATTAAAAAGGAAAGGAGATAGCGGACAACCCTGTCTAGTACCATTAGTTATTCGTATTGGTATTGATAAAATTTTGTTTATCCACAAGCAAGTCGAGGAGTTATTATATAAAACTTTAATCATATCTATGAAAGAAGGGGGAATATTGAAATATGATAAGGAAAGAAAAAGAAACATCCAGTTAACCCTATCAAAAGCCTTAAAAGCATCTAATATCAAGGCATAAATTGGATTTTTGTCTTTTTCAGAATATGCATTAATGAATCTAAAGTTAAGGTATTATCCCAAGTATGTTTACCTGACATAAAGCCTGATTGTTCCTTGGATATTATAGAAGGAAGAATTTTCCTAAGCCTATTAGCTAAAAGAGAGGCTAAAATTTTAATGTCAATATTAATCAAAGAAATGGGGCGATAATTGTGCGGATCTGATTTGTCCTTTTGATTTTTTAAAATTAAAATCGTTTTCGAAGTATTCCAATAAAGATCTGAGATACCATGTTTTATTACATAATTATATACTTTTAATAATATAGAAGAAATCAATAAGTTATAAGTTTTAAAGAATTCAGCTGTAAATCCGTCAGGACCAGGTGATTTCCCTGTCTTAAGATTCGAGATAGCTTCTTGAATTTCTTGTAGGCTTATAGGAGCTGAAAGCAAGTCACCTTGACTTTTACTTATGGAGGGAAATTTAATAGAATTAAGAAACTCAATCATATTTTTATGCGTAGTATTACTTGTATTTCCATTAGAATATATGTCAGAAAAAAGGTTAGAAAAAAGTTGTACTATTTCTTGGTCAGAGTTATAAATCTTATTATTAAGGTGTAGCCGAGATATCTTAGGAGGTTCTTGATTGTTTCTAATTAATTTTGCAAGAAATTTAGATGGAGTTTGTGCCCATTCAGAGTAGGTTGCAATCATCCTTTGTTCAAAAATAGTTAGGTTCTGTTTATATAGTTGAAGTAATTGGAATTGTAAGTCATTTATTAAATTATCTCTATTGGGATCTACATTTATTTTTTGTTGTTTTTCTAGTTCGAGAAGTTTATTTTTAAGCTCCATTTCTTTGTCTTTATATTTCCTTTTAAGAAAAGAGGCTTTATTAATTAAAATACCTCTCATATAAGCTTTACAGGCTGCCCATTGTATATCTAAGGGTATATCAGAACTATCCAGATTAAGAATAAGATTAGATAGTATTTCATTAATTTCCTGAATAATGTCTTTATTACGAAGTAAGTTATTATTGAGTGTCCAAATATTATATTTAGAGGGGGAATTTTTTTTTTGAATAGGGTTAATATTTATTGAAATCTTAGAGTGATCAGAGATGGATCTCGGATCCAAGAATAGAACAATATCAAAGTGTGTAAGAAATTCCGAGATTAAAAAGAAGTCCAATCTTGACCAAGATTTGGAGCATTTTGAATAATAAGTGTATAACTCCTCTTTCGTTATCTGGTCCTTCAAAGAAACAGGGTCAGTAAGACTAAGGTCAAACATCAAATCCTCCAAGGCAGAGGAGGATTGGGTATTGTACCAATAATAGGAGGATTTATTAGAACGATCTACAATAGGATCAATAACAGCATTCCAATCACCCCAGCTATAATATAATGGTCTTTAAAGGTTGCTAAAATATTATGAATTTCTGCAATAAAAATATATTGCTGAGAACACGGGCCATATAAATTAAAAAATAGAATAGGTTTATTAATATTAGGAAATTGAGATGTGAAAAAACACCATCTACCATTTACATCAGACCTTGTATTAAGTATGATACCCTGGAAAGATTTTTTAATAATTATCGCTACTCCTCTAGCACTAGAACTATTACCTGAAGAAATAATAAGTTTCACCCATTTCTTTTCTCTTACTCCTGCCCAATCCCTATCATACAAATGTGTTTCTTGAAGGAAACATATATTAGCATATGATTTAAAAATCAAGTGACAGATAAGCGCCCTTTTAGACTTATTTTGCAACCCTCTAATATTCCACGAATCTATATATAAAGTCATAATACAATAAGCTTAGTAGGCCTAGTATACACCTAATATAGAAGAAAGGAAAAGCCTAAAAAAAAATAAAGACAGTGACTTTGTAAAAACCAAAAGCACTCATTTTTATTCATAAATACATAGCTGACTTTTATTTTCAGTCTTCTCCTATATTTTCCATACTTTCCTTTATCTATAATCACAAAATGACAGTGGCAAGAGTAGAAAAGGGACAAGGAAAAAAACAAAATATGACAGCAGAGAGAATCCTTCCATACCTCCCCAGTGCCTACCCACCCCACAAAACTAATGGAAGGAAATAATATGTAATACATCTGTGAAGCTTTTGAAATGCTAGCAAAATAATTATTGTTATAACAAAAGAAAGAATAAAAATTAAGTAACAAACAAATAGTCCAACAATATGTACATATATACATCACACATTGTTTCCAAGACACAGCCATGTTAGAACCCATAAACCAACACCCACGAGATCATATTCAGAACAATGAAATTAGCCATAAATAAAAGAAAAGATGAAGTTAGCTTAACTAACTATAACCTATAAATATGCGATTTTTCAGAAAAAAATTAAAACTAAAAAAAAAAATATTATTTATAAAATGTAAACATTTTTATGGTACATACCTGGAATAACTTTAAGATTATATTTTAAATTTTAAGATTATATTTTAGTGCGTATTCAACAACGCTAGTAAAAATTAAAAATTTAAGATAAAGAATCGACATATAAGCAGTCTGGACACAATACATGCACATACTGAACAAAGTTGCAAATACCCCAAGAAAAAAAACTGTGAGAAGCATTTATATCTTAACTGAGTCATGTAAACCAGACCCCACCGCATGTATTAAGACAGACATTAACAAGTAGTACATTAGATATATATTAAATTATACCACCATTTCTTAAATAACTACAGAATAAAGTCCAGAACAATGAACTGTCATTGTAGGAAACCTCATGAAGTGAGAACCTCATGAAGCGAAGCATATCAGCATCTCAGCGACAGAATCATACGCAGAAGTTCCACCTTTTACAGTTAAATTAGAGCCAGAATTCTCACGCAACTCCACACGTAGAAAATGTATCCACCATTTCTTAAATAACTAGAGAATGAAGTCCAGAACAATGAACTGTCACTGTAGGAAACTACATGCAGTGAGAACCGCATGAAGCAAAGCATATCAGCATCTCAGCGAGAGAATCATAAGCAGTAGTTCCGCCTTTTACAGTTAAATGAGAGCCAGAATTCTCACGCAACTCCACACGGAGGAAATGTATCAGGAAAATAATCTCCAGAACTAATCATGACACCATTTACAGTCACCAATTCCGGAACACCATGTTGTTTACTGGCATCTGAAAAATCATACAGTCATCCAACGTCTATTCGAGTTTTCTCACTTTATAGTTCAAGTTAACAAGAAATCATGCCACACCAAAACCAGTGTTAAACCAACAGCAAGGCTTACTTACTTTGTTTGTATATTCGCCAAAAGATAAATCTTGACAGCCTAGATAAATAGTCCTTGAACAACCACTCATGCTGAACAAATGGTTACTCGCATAAAACACTTGCATATATCAGCACTTGTAAACGAACAGCATTTCTCCACAGCGCAATTGTAAGGCAAACTAAAAGCTAACCAAATACATTTTTATAACACTGGATAAGAATTGAAGGCTTTAATAAAAGCATCTTTAGCTTCAGACGGTGTACTCGCTGAATATTTAGTCTCTTTATATGTAAATAAAAGGACACTCGGGTATCTCATCTGAAACCTTATATTTCTTTTAATTAAATCAGCACAAAAGGGAGCTAACCTCTGCCTATTCAATTTTATTTGGTGTGGCAAGTCTTGAGTAAAAGTAATTTTATGACTGTTCCATACCAATATTTTTTGCTTTCTTGCTGACTGTAGAATATTTTGAACATCCTGAAAGTTCAATAGTTTGGTATAGATGATGCGAGGGATTTGTGAATCCTGTCTACGTCTAATAGCTCTATGTGCCCTCTCAATTATTATTTTATCAGCTGTAAAACTCGGACCCAAAAGTGCACTGAAAATCTGACCACAAATTAAAATAAGGTTTTGGTTATCATATGTTTCAGGTAGCCCCCTAATAATAATATTATTACGCCGGCTTCTCGCTCAAGATCTGTTAGTTTAGTTTGTAATTCCTCAATAAGCACAGAATTATTTTTTGTTGCATCAGACACTTGACTAATTTTAAAGTCATTATTTTGTGTTTTTTGCTCTAGCATGTCCATTCTTTGTACTAACTGGTTAATAGATTTAGTAAGACCAGACATTTGGTCAGATATAACCTGGATAGCATCCTGAATTGGTTGAAGCGCTGTTTTCAGATCGTCGATGTGAAGATTCGGTTCAGTTTTTGTCTTCGCATTTGTTTTATTATTTGAAGAACTACTACTCTCCACAACTGTTTTTGAAGTTCTCAACCTTTTACAAGTGTTATCTTTCTCAGGGGAAAGAATTGAGGAGATTTTTGCCTTGGTACTCTGGGCATCCATAATCTCCGCACTTTCTGTCATACCTGGATACCGATGTACAGAACAGAAGTAAGGAGCGCCAACTGCTAGAAGCGCGAATCCTGTCAGGCACCAAATTTTCACACAGGCCTCTCGAATATTCGTACTCCTTATCCCAGAAACTGGTTAAAGGTAAAAAATACAATTTTTACCAGAGAACAGACCACCAAACGACTTCAGGTATATTATATTAGCCTCTTATATCAGCGAGTAATAATTACTACCATTAAGAAACAGTTAAGGCTACATAAAATAAAAATTAACGGTAGGAGCTCGTGGTTAGGGTGCTAACTAGCCGACCACCATCTTGGAATCCCAAGACAAGCAGTTTTATACAAAATGGAACAAGGAATGTGGGCATGCTTAGAGAAGCAACTAACAATATATTTGGGGGATGGGGATAAGAGCTCAAGAGTAAGTAAGGAAAAGATGATAATTCCAATGGACCAGGGGGTTTGGAGTGCATCCATCCTCAGAGGTTATTTCAAGGTTACCCAGTTAAGGTGGGCATAATTGTTTTAAAATGACAAATGTGGTACAGGTTGGAATCAGCGGGCCATTACTCAAGGAGGGGAGAATAGGGAAGCTATGCAGATCAATCTTTGGTCACAACACTCAATTCAGGATGGAAATAAGCAGATCCTGAAAAAACAGTAACAAATTTAGTGATATTGTTTAAGAACAGGGCTTGTGAGGTTTATTGGCTAGAACATACCAAATCCTATGCAAGGGGGAATGCACGGTCCAACCCAAGTATCAAAATCACCAAATAGACCAGCAAGGCAGAACGGAGTTAGATATTCTTTTTATTTTTCGTACTCAAACAAACTAGTTTCGGCAAAGATGCCTTCTTCAGTGTAGGACAGTACAATCAAGTTCCTTGTCATCATCCATTTAAATACAGACCAAGAGCCAATAAGGCAGATAGGTTCATCAATATTAATGAGATGAGAAAACTTTTTTATAAAATCTTTGTAACACAACATACAAAGTGTAATACAACAGTAAAAAATTGTGAAAATTGAGGACATAGCAACCATTGAAAAATATGAATGAATAAAATGAAATTTGAATGCTGTAATGTAACATATATATGTAAGAACATATATATTTTGAACATAGGCAAAAACTGATGAACAAATATTAGTCCATACAAACAGTAATGATTTCACAAGTCTACAACCTATGTTGCATTAATTCAGTTACCTAAACCCCCTATATTAAACTTAGTAGTAATTTCGCAAACCCATGTAGCCAGGTGTCAACAACATGAATCAACCAAGGCAAAATAAAGATACATATATATTTTTGGCATACACAAATATAACTGGATTCATTAGATCAAAATAACCCAAACCCTACAACAAAGTAGGTCTGAAGGGTTACTATAATATGCACATAATCTCTTATAAGTGATCATTTAGACCCGGATAGAACAGACCCCCCCAGGGTTGTAATCCAATATTTTTCTTTTTGATCCAATAAACCATGCCAACCTTGTTTGTTAGTTCTATCTCCAGAAATACGATCAATGACCATGAAACTAAATTTAGCCTGTGGATGTTTATGTGTATGCTGATATAGGGCACTCGTCTCCTTATGGTTCCTGACATCACTACGATGTTCATTCATTCTATATCTCAATGCTCTGGAAGTTTGGCCCACATAAAATGCCCCACAATAACAGGAAGCCAGGTACACCACCCAATCGCTACTGCAATTACCAAAGATCTTTATGTTGAATATCCTACTGGTTACGACTGGAGAATTCTTTAGATTTGGGCATATCTGAGCATGAGCCACAATGACCACAGAACGAACGAAAAGTTCATCACCATGTAGTGTGAGTTGTTTGTAAATAGTACCCCACTTGCCATATGTTTAAAATGTGACAGGTAGGAGCCTAGAGTTTTCCGCTTGTATGAAAATTGACACGTGGCCCCAAAATGGTTAGCCTATCATTAGCCAGTAAAATATTCCAATGTTTATTGATAATGTTCCTGATCATATTGATGTTTCTCCCATAAGTTGTGATGAACCTGATCCCAGTACCAGAAGATGACTTATTTTTGTTTTTGTATTGTAACAATTCTTCCCTCTCTATACAATTTGCTCTACTTTGGGCAAAAGCAATATCATGTTGGTCATATCCTCTGTTTGTGAACCTCTGGCTAAGATCCCTGCTGGCTAGTTGGTATTCCTCTTCATTCGAACTGAGATGTTTAATACGAATAAATTGAGATATTGGAATACTTCTAATGGTATGACGAGGATGTAAACTCGAGGCATGTAACAAGGTGTTATATTGTGGGTACTTGCGGAAAACTTTAGTAGACAAGGTATGATCTGGGTTCCTGTAAATCGTGACATCCAAAAATTGATAGTATTTTATCATAAGTCACAGAAAATTCAAGTCCCCATACATTGTCATTAAGATATTCTACAAATTCCTGCAAGTAACCCATCCGCCACACTAGCCAACAGTCGTCAGATAACGTCTCAGATGTCCATCTCAACCTGAAAAATGTTATGTGATGTATCATATATCATGTATTCCTCAACATAGGCCATGAAAGGTCAGCATATATCGAGCAAAGATGCTCATAGCTGTTCCTTGTAACTGCCAATAACATTGGCCTTGGAAATACAAAACATTCTTGTTGAGAACATGTTCAGACATACAGATCAATAGGGTGTTAAACCCAGGTGTGTACAAATTTGCCCTTTCTAACCAGTATTGGATAGATTGCAACCCAGCCAATGTGGTATGCCGTGTATAGTGATTTTACATCTAATGTGCATAAATACCAATCAGGTTCAGTTGAGTATCCTGATTAGCTGCAAAAATTGGGTGGTGTCCTGCAATCTAGATCTTATAAGACCTAATAATGGCTTGAGATATTTGGTAAGGAAGGCCGATAAGGGTTCAGTCAAGGAGCCTATTCCAGAGACAATTGGTCTACCAGGTGGTTTTGTTAGGGACTTGTGAATTTTTGGTAAAAGATATAATATTTGTTTAGAAGGTTCAGAAACCATGAGTGAAGCCAAACACTTTTTATTGATAATGCCCTCCTCACAGGCTAAGGAGGAGGGCATTATCAATAAAAAGTGTTTGGCTTCACTCATGGTTTCTGAACCTTCTAAACAAATATTGTATCTTTTACCAAAAATTCACAAGTCCCTAACAAAACCACCTGGTAGACCAATTGTCTCTGGAATAGGCTCCTTGACTGAACCCTTATCGGCCTTCCTTACCAAATATCTCAAGCCATTATTAGGTCTTATAAGATCTAGATTGCAGGACACCACCCAATTTTTGCAGCTAATCAGGGATACTCAACTGGAACCTGATTGGTATTTATGCACATTAGATGTAAAATCACTATACACGAGCATACCACATTGGGCTGGGTTGCAATCTATCCAATACTGGTTAGAAAGGGCAAATTTGTACACACCTGGGTTTAACACCCTATTGATCTGTATGTCTGAACATGTTCTCAACAAGAATGTTTTGTATTTCCAAGGCCAATGTTATTGGCAGTTACAAGGAACAGCTATGGGAGCATCTTTTGCTCCGATATATGCTGACCTTTTCATGGCCTATGTTGAGGAATACATGATATATGATACATCACATAACATTTTTCAGGTTGAGATGGACATCTGGAGACGTTATCTGGACGACTGTTGGCTAGTGTGGCGTGCGGATGTGGGTTACTTGCAGGAATTTGTAGAATATCTTAATGACAATGTATGGGGACTTGAATTTTCTGTGACTTATGATAAAAATACTATCAATTTTTTGGATGTCACGATTTACAGGAACCCAGATCATACCTTGTCTACTAAAGTTTTCCGCAAGTACCCACAATATAACACCTTGTTACATGCCTCGAGTTTTCATCCTCGTCATACCATTAGAAGTATTCCAATATCTCAATTTATTCGTATTAAACGTCTCAGTTCGAATGAAGAGGAATACCAACTAGCCAGCAGGGATCTTAGCCAGAGGTTCACAAACAGAGGATATGACCAACATGATATTGCTTTTGCCCAAAGTAGAGCAAATTGTATAGAGAGGGAAGAATTGTTACAATACAAAAACAAAAATAAGTCATCTTCTGGTACTGGGATCAGGTTCATCACAACTTATGGGAGAAACATCAATATGATCAGGAACATTATCAATAAACATTGGAATATTTTACTGGCTAATGATAGGCTGCGAACCATTTTGGGGCCACGTTGTCAATTTTCATACAAGCGAGGAAAAACTCTAGGCTCCTACCTGTCACATTTTAAACATATGGCAAGTGGGGGTACTATTTACAAACAACTCACACTACATGGTGATGAACTTTTCGGTTCGTTTCCCTGTGGTCATTGTGGCTCATGCTCGTATATGCCCAAATCTAAAGAATTCTCCAGTCGTAACACCAGTAGGATATTCAACATAAAGATCTTTGGTAATTGCAGTAGCGATTGGGTGGTGTACCTGGCTTCCTGTTATTGTGGGGCATTTTATGTGGGCCAAACTTCCAGAGCATTGAGATATAGAATGAATGAACATCGTAGTGATGTCAGGAACCATAAGGAGACGAGTGCCCTATATCACCATACACATAAACATCCACAGGCTAAATTTAGTTTCATGGTCATTGATCGTATTTCTGGAGATAGAACTAACAAACAAGGTTGGCATGGTTTATTGGATCAAAAAGAAAAATATTGGATTACAACCCTGGGGGGTCTGTTCTATCCGGGTCTAAATGATCACTTATAAGAGATTATGTGCATATTATAGTAACCCTTCAGACCTACTTTGTTGTAGGGTTTGGGTTATTTTGATCTAATGAATCCAGTTATATTTGCGTATGCCAAAAATATATATGTATCTTTATTTTGCCTTGGTTGATTCATGTTGTTGACACCTGGCTACATGGGTTTGCGAAATTACTACTAAGTTTAATATAGGGGGTTTAGGTAACTGAATTAATGCAACATAGGTTGTAGACTTGTGAAATCATTACTGTTTGTATGGACTAATATTTGTTCATCAGTTTTTGCCTATGTTCAAAATATATATGTTCTTACATATATATGTTACATTACAGCATTCAAATTTCATTTTATTCATTCATATTTTTCAATGGTTGCTATGTCCTCAATTTTCACAATTTTTTACTGTTGTATTACACTTTGTATGTTGTGTTACAAAGATTTTATAAAAAAGTTTTCTCATCTCATTAATATTGATGAACCTATCTGCCTTATTGGCTCTTGGTCTGTATTTAAATGGATGATGACAAGGAACTTGATTGTACTGTCCTACACTGAAGAAGGCATCTTTGCCGAAACTAGTTTGTTTGAGTACGAAAAATAAAAAGAATATCTAACTCCGTTCTGCCTTGCTGGTCTATTTGGTGATTTTGTTTATTGGCTAGAAGACATACATACTTCCCACTGAAAAAGATAAGAGGGCAGCAATAGGGAATGCAAAGATACAGAAATGGCATAGAATAGAATATGGAGTAAAATATTCTGAAAGCTTGGAGAAAAGGGAAGAGATACTGAAATAGGCATCAAGAAAACAATGTTTTCTACTGAAAAAGACCATTTCAGATATAAGTCTATGTTTCAGTACTTATTAAGCACAGGTGAGAATAGAAGTCCAAAGTGGTAGAAACTGTAGGAATAGTGATGAAAACGGAGACTGAGGCAGGAACTGTGAATGCTACCATGAAAGAGTTAGAATTTATAATGGGCTCCTTCCTAGAGGACAACATAAAGAAAGTAGTTAAGTGGAAGAAAGATTGGGAGACAACACTGGATAAACAATTTAGAAGAGGAATGGCAGAAAATCCTATCACACATTCAGACCCCAAACTGTGGGCAGCAAAGCTAATGGAGGTGGAGTTTCAATATATATTAAAGACACACACACCTCCAGGTTGGTTAAGCAGTATGATGCACAGGAGACACAGTAGGAGCAGTTAACCATTGACAAGACCCCTATTCAAATTATACCTAGCTACAGGCCCCCACATTTGACTCAAGATGTCCACTCCACCTATCTGGACCTGTTTGTCTATCAAGATTCAAATCTTTACTCTGATCCTAGGTTACTGTAATTACCCAACCATAGACTAGAAAAACTTGTGCCGGAACACAAATGCTCAGAGATTTCCCAATTTTATCAATGCGAATGCCTTGGAACAGCTAGTCAATATCTCCACAATAGGTAATAATATCTTGGACTTGGTATTAACCAACATGAGCAGCACCCCTACAGTATCATCCTCCCTGGTAAGATCCACCCATAAAGTGGTTACTTTCAAAGTCACCATCTCCCCTGACCCCCCCCCCCATAGCTAGGGTCAAACAAACAAATTCTCCAAAGCTGATTACAACTTCCTGAGGGATGGTATAAACAGCTTCACAGCCCTCTTCCTCATTGTAGGAACTGGCACCAATGTCCAAATCTACACCAAAGTACTATACAAGCATTTATATAGATGCATTGAATCAGGAATACCCAACAGGAGAAAATCATCCTCCACAAGGAAGAGTAAACCTGTCTGGTGATCATGTGCAATAAATAAATTCTATAACAAAAGGCAAAAATTACTGTCCAGGACCAAGAAGGAGCAGATGCCGCATTGAAAGCAATCTCTCTTTAGCCTGAACAAGCAAATAAGAGCACTAGTAAAGTCCTGTAAAGCCAACTTTGAGTCCAAATTGGCCACATCTACTAGAGACAGTTATAAGGCCTTCTTCACATATGTCCGAAATCTCAAAAGAAGCACCCAGATCTGTTCAAATCAGGGCCAATAGCCTAGTAGCCTCCTATGATCCTACGAAATACGCCTAGCAGCAATAAAAGCAAGAAGATCTAGACACATGAGAATCTTTGGTTGGAAAAGTTTACATAAATGTTTTTACACACCACTGAGGTTACAGAGAATGTTCCTGACAGTGAGTACAGAGGTGTTGAAGATGTCAAGGAGAGTTTGTTAGGGACTGGGACCAAATGTTTTGGCCTTATCACAAATTAGACCAATTGAGGCAGATCTGGAATTATTACTAAAAAATATAATATGCAGAAAATAGCTTAAACAACAGAAACTGTTATGTTAAACTGAGTATGCAAACAGAAGATACCAGAATAGTCTAGAAGACTGAAAAATCTGATTTGCTTAGTATCTAAGAAGGAATTAAGGTTGTGGAAATCTGATAAAACATCACACGTCAAAACATGTGTAGATATAAGAGAAAGAAATGTTGAATGATAAGGGAAAGGAAGAAATAATAAAAAATGAAGTAATAAGTAGGAAATGGGAACAACTGTAGATGGGTACTAAACCTCTTTTTATTTAGAATTTGCAGTAGTAAAAGGATGAACACAATCAGTATTAAAATGAGTTAAATATTGTTCAAAAGATGTATGCCTAAACTAGGAAGAGTGGATAGACACACAGTCAGAGAAGTAAATCGGAAAGGCTATGTCCCTGATCATAATTATTTCTATATTCACTGATATTGTTTAAGAATGAGTAATAATGTAAATGTGCACACTGATAATTGAATCTAGCATTATATGATGTGTAAAGTTCAGTCAAGTTCCTTTTCTCAAACAGAAATAGGATGCATACTGAAAAAAAAATCTCTAGATTTCAGTTCCCTGCCTAGCTTACTACAGAAATACTGATCCTAGATAAATAACTAGTACTCGCTAATGGTTTCAGGGTGGCCATGGTGGTGCAGCGGTTAGTGTTGTCACCTCACAGCATGAGGTTTTCTGGTTTGATCCTCGGCTGGGGTGCCTTCTGTGTGGAGTCTGCATGTCCTCCCTGTGGTTGCGCAGGTTTCCTCCAGGTGCTCCGGTTTCCTTCCAAAGACATGCTGTAGGTGGATTGGACACTCTAAATTGGCCCTAGGTGTGAATGTGTGCCTTCTGTGGAAGGTTGGGTGCTGGGCTGGCAACCTGACACTGTAAAAACTCCACTGCCAATCATGAGTGGACAGGTGATCCGCTGTAGCAACCCCTAACCGGGAAAAGCCAGAAGAAAAAGACTCACTAATGGTTTCACATAAACAAGACAACATCAACATCATTTTTTCCTGTCAGCATTCACAATTATATAAAACATCCTTTCATCAGTCCCAGTGTCTATGGCATCATCATCATGTTGCTGGGAAAACCATTGTAGCTGTAACCAGTATATAATCACATCTATTTTCCTTCAATCCTGATTCCCCCAGGATGGTTTCATTATAAGTCATTATATCCATTACATTCTACTGTTTTTTTTTTCATTTTTGTTTGTAGCATTATCAAGAGGTGCCAGCATGTCTGGAGATTAACCATATTTCACAACCACTCACTGTACTTTCACATTTAGTAGCTCAGCAAGTAACACACTTGCTTATAGTGCTTGAAAATAAAATGGCTGTGGGTTCTGTTCCCATCGGAGGTAGTTTTAGTCTAGCAGTTGGTATAGAGGGTTAAAGCTATGAGCTGTAGTTAGGAAGGTACAGGGTTTTATTCCCTCAGCCCTCATTTGCCTACTGTTTCACCTTGAGCAAGTAATTTAACCAGACAGTGCGTAGCGGCAGCTGAGAATTTGGGATAGTCTTCTCAATGGCCCCCTGGACTTTAAGTCTAGTAACTACCTATGATTCAGAAAAGCAACATTTTGTATCCCTGCCATGTGAACAACTTACTGCAGATGAGAATAAGAGAGAAAGAGAGAAAAGAAAAATGAATATACTGTTTTATTTAGCTTGGCATCACCCCTGGTTTTTATATTTCCTTTACTTAAAAACAACAAGTGTGGTCTTTGGAGACATCCCTCAAGTTAACAAAGCTTGAGTTAAGGGTGAAGTAATTTAGAATTGTATTCCATATCTTTTATATATAACTCATCTGAGCTACTGTTGAAAATGCTACAGTGATGATGGATAGTCATGTTATAGGACTGCAATACTAAACTCCATCTAAGAAACTTCTGTTCTGTCCACTATTTTATGTGAACTTTCTACCATACAGCTAGGTTATTGTTTATGCAAAGCCCAGACTACATACAGACAGTCTTTCTCTATGGCTAAACCAAAGAGTAGGTGGTGCAATAGTGCTCTGAGAAAACAGTTAAACCAACAAATAAAGCACTATTGTTGTGAGTCACAAAACAATCTTTTATTGTTACAAGAATTAAGCGCTTTCGTCAATCCACTTTGACTTCATCAGAATTAACCTGAACAACAGTTAAAAAAGCATTTTTATACTATCAACTTGCTGATGATTGGTGAAATGTTTCCCAATGGTAAGCAAGCATTTAAAACAATTGATATTTAAAAGAATACCAAGTAATATCTTGTTAAAAAATAAATATTTTTCTAAAAGGAATGTTTTTCAAACACAGTTCCAAGTCTAGAAATAAATTTTTATGTATATATTCCTTTCATTATGCTCAACTACTTTAATTTTTTTTTTTAAAACATAAACATACTTGCTACAAGGAATATTTAAATATGCTCTGCTTTTTCCTTGAGAACAGGTAATAAACTTAGATAATCATTTAAACCAGGGGGGAAATTTGCTGCTAACCTCAATTGCCACAACAGTTCTTTTTTATATAATGCATTCTGCCAATCCCCACCCCTAGCTTCTATGTTTATTAAATCAAAAATAGCAAATTTAAAACCTGTGTAACCATCACATTGGGTACTGTGTTTATACAGAGCATTGGTGTCCCTTTTGTTCTTTATATCATACAAATGCTCGTATATTCTAGTCTTGAATAACCATTCTGTCTTCCCAATGTAGTAGGAAGTGCAGGTGTTGCACCTAGAAATGTATACCAACTTGCTGGAATAACAATTACCTCTTTTTAAGTAGACCACACTTTTATTTTTATTGTCTAAACAAATCATGTTTTCTTGTAGAATGTAGGAACAATAACTACATCTACCACAGGGTCTACTACCATTTGTTGTTTCACTTTTTGTTAAATTGTGATGTTTGTTTTCTAGAATTCTTTTAATATTGGGGCCAATTTTTGTAGTAAAAACAGTTTTTTTTCCCACCACTTGGTAAATATCATTGTCAACTTTAAAGATGCTCCGGTTCTTATGTATTACTTCCTTTACTTGTTGATATAAAGGACTATACTGTACAATACAGGTTTGTTCAAAATTAATATCACTCACATTTTCAACATTTTCCCCAAGGTCCGCAATTTTATTCAGTCCCTTGCCTGAAAGGGGGGTATATTTTTAACCCCATTCTTTTAAAACTTCATTAAGTATATTGTCAAGTATATCTAGGGGGTAGCCTCTATCTAAAAACATACCTTTCAAAAAGTAAAATTCACTAAGGACATCTTCCTTTAAAGATGTCATTCTAGCTATTCTAATAGCCTGTCCTTTAATAATACTCCTCTTCTGTGATACCGGTTGGTAACTATCAAAGTGTAAGTAATTATTACAAAAGTTTTTTTTACGGTATATCCTGGATATAAATTTTTCTTTATCTTTAATAATTTTAATATCCACGAAACTAATATCCTGAGAATGAAATTGAAAGGTGAACTTCAAAAATTCAGTAGTATGATTGAGGTATTGGATGAATAAAGGAATGCTCTCTACAGTTCCCTTCCACAAAATAAAAATATCATCCAAAAACCTACAATAAAAAGTTATATTAGCAAAGAATTCACTTTTAAATACATGCTCTCTTTCCCATCCTAGGAGTACCAGCTTTGCATAAGTTGGGGCGCATGCTGCTCCCATTGCTACACCCCTGACTTTTTGGAAATATTCACACTCAAAAAAGATATAGTTGTTTTCCAAAATAAGTCCCATTATTTCACATATTAGGCGAACCTCATCACAGTGTAGTTTAGACAAACTAAAAAGTGTCTCTTCAAAATAGATTAAACCTTCTTGTTTGGGAATACAAGTAAACAAGTCTACTACATCAATAGTCAAAAGATACCCTTCAGCACACCACAAATCATTCTTTAGTTGTCCAAGAGAGTCCCAAGAATCCTTAACTAAATGTGGGCATAACTCAACATGTTTAATCTTTCTATCCACATATACAGATAGGTTGTGAGTTTTTGATCCAGCAGCCGCTACAATGGGCCGGAAAGGTGGGTGTTCTAGACTTTTATGTATTTTGGGTATGCCGAAAATGACCTGAATTTTTGGGTGCATATTCAATAAATAGTCATAATCTGACCTGGTAATCCTCTGGTCCATTAGATATTCATACAAAAAGCTGTCAATTCTCTGGTAAGCAATGTGTATCTGGTTCCTGGAACAAGTAGAGTAATTTGTGCCATTAAATAATATTGTTTGCATAACATTAGTGTAGTCATCACTATTGTATAGGACAATACCACCCCCTTTATTGGGTACCATAACCCGTATACTCCTATCATCCCTTAGACTCTGTAGTAAATTTCTCTCATTAATGTTAAGGTTATAGAAATTTTTTTTTGTTTACCTCACAAATTTTATAGGTATCATCTTTAATAACCTTTTCAAATGTACTAATAAGGGGATGTAGTGGGGGGTTGAAAGTACTACTTTTTTCATACCTACTATTGATTGATGTTTATTACCTTTTCCATTTTTCACATACATGAGTTTTAAATTCAGTTTTCTAAAATAAAGTTGTAAGTCTACTAGGGTGTCGGCTATATCAGGAATTTTTGTAGGTACAAATTTAAAACCCCTTTGAAAACAGGGAAAAATGTTCCGGTAAAATTTCTTTGTCTGTATAATTATAAATATGAAACCCATTCAAGGTATACTGTATATTGTTCAAAAAAAGAATTTAAATTAGGTTTTACAACCACCTGGGTGAACCCCTATGTTTTTGCACCACATTGCTGTATGTAGGGAAATTCGCTTGCTTGCGACTTGCTATTCTTTTGGAGCGTCTTGGTAGGGGAAAATCCTGATAACCTAGATGTTGATCTCCCTCTTCCTCAGTAAACCATTCTTCCTCATCTATAACTTCAAAATCTATAGGGTTTGAAACAAACTCACCACCTATCACATCATTAAAGTTATCACTGTTCCCTTTATCATAAGAAATTAGTCTCTCTGTGGGATACACCTTTCCATATTTATACTGTTTTACATCTCTGTCTAGCTTCTTGGCCTTTTTGTTAAAAACATCATCACATTTCTTGTCTACCCTGTTTAGTATTTTATTATATAATCCCTGATACTGGTCAAACAGCATGTCAGTAATAATTATCTGGTTAAGTTGGTCAATCTCCTTTTGCAATTTTACTTCCATTTTTTCATAGAGTGTTACACTTCTAGCAAGTAATTCGAGTCCCCACTCGTCAAACATAGATGTAAATTCACAAACATTTTCTTTGTTATAATGTATTCCAAAAGGGAATTTAAAAATTCTAAGACCCTGTGGCACAATTGTTTTGTAAATGCATTCATTCAAATAACATATTTCTATTTGGCACATTTTATATTTAAAAAGTCTTTTTTCAAAAATATAAATCATGTCCTTTAGAGATTTAAAACTATTAGAAACATTTTCTTTTCCTTTGTAAACAGTTTTGTTAACACCAGCTGCATTGGAAAAGGAATAATGCTTTTGAATTATGACACCGTATTGTTCATTGGGCTTGTCAAGAGCAGTATTTCATCTGTCCCTATTGGTATTCTGGCAGGAACCCAGCGATGTAACCATTTCTCGATTTTTAATTCTGTCTCTGTCTTTGGAACGAGAATTTCTCTCAAGGCAGACATTTGCTTCTATATTATTTTCATTAGAGTAAGTCATACCTTTGTTTGTTGTAGCGTTACACCATTTGTTGCATATTGCCTCGTTCCCACCAGTTTCGGTATCAGGATCAATGCCAGCCTCCATTAGCACCACACAATTGGATCTGTTGGTCGTTTTTGTTGAGAAAGAAGCCGAACCGTTTCCACCATCAGAGGATTGAATTAAAACAGCCGAGGAAGTGCGTTCTGGCTCAGCATGATGAACTTGTGCAACCACAATTAGCGCCCTACGCTTGTTAAGGTGGAACGTAGGGGATTCTGGACTGAAACCATCATTAGGCTTATGCGGTTTTTGCTGGTCATCCTTAAAAAGGCCAATACATGGGGAGGAGTGGTAGTTCATTGAATGAGGCTGGGAAACCATTTCAATGAGCCGAATAAGCTCTCCTTTAAGTTCAGCTACATCTCTTTTCACCGAAAGGATTTCAGCATTCTGCCCAGAGTCCAAGATGGGTGAAAGATTAATGGAGGTTTCGGACTCCATAACAACCAGCACCACTGAATAAACTAGTAAACCAAAGAGTAGGTGGTGCAATAGTGCTCTGAGAAAACAGATAAACCAAAAAAATAAAGCACTATTGTTGCGAGTCACAAAACACTCTTTTATTGTTACAAGAATTAAGCGCTTTCGTCAATCCACTTTAACTTCATCAGAATTAACCTGAACAGTTAAAAAGCATTTTCATCAGAATTAACCTGAACAACAGTTAAAGATAAAGAAAAATTTATATCCAGGTTATACCGTAAAAAAAACTTTTGTAATAATTACTTACACTTTGATAGTTACCACCCGTTATTACAGAAGAGGAGTATTATTAAAGGACAGGCTATTAGAATAGCTAGAATAACATCTTTAAAGGAAGATGTCCTTAGTGAATTTTACTTTTTGAAAGGTATGTTTTTAGATAGAGGCTACCCCCTAGATATAGTTGACAATATACTTAATGAAGTTTTAAAAGAATGGGGTAAAAATATACCCCCCTTTTAGGCAAGGGACTGAATAAAATCGCAGACCTTGGGGAAAATGTTGAAAATGTGAGTGATATTAATTTTGAACAAACCTGTATTGTACAGTATAGTCCTTTATATCAACAAGTAAAGGAATTAATACATAAGAACTGGAGCATCTTTAAAGTTGACAATGATATTTACCAAGTGGTGGGAGAAAAAACTGTTTTTACTACAAAAATTGGCCCCAGTATTAAAAGAATTCTAGAAAACAAACATCACAATTTAACAAAAAGTGAAACAACAAATGGTAGTAGACCCTGTGGTAGATGTAGTTATTGTTCCTACATTCCGCAAGAAAACATGATTTGTTTAGACAATAAAAATAAAAGTGTGGTCTACTTAAAAAGAGGTAATTGTTATTCCAGCAAGTTGGTATACATTGCTAGGTGCAACACCTGTACTTCCTACTACATTGGGAAGACTGAAAGGTTATTCAAGACTAGAATATACGAGCATTTGTATGATATAAGGAACAAAAGGGACACCAATGCTCTGTATAAACACAGTACCCAATGTGATGGTTACACAAGTTTTAAATTTGCTATTCTTGATTTAATAAACATAGAAGCTAGGGGTGGGGATTGGCCGAATGCATTATATAAAAAAGAACTGTTGCGGCAATTGAGGTTAGCAGAAAATTTCCCCCCTGGTTTAAATGATTATCTAAGTTTATTACCTGTTCTCAAGGAAAAAGCAGAGCATATTTAAATGTTCCTTGTAGCAAGTATGTTTGTGTTTTAAAAAAAAAAAATTAAAGTAGTTGAGCATATTGAAATGAATATATACATAAAAATTTCTTCCTAGACTTGGAACTGTGTTTGAAAAACATTCCTTTTAGAAAAATATTTCTTTTTTAACAAGATATTACTTGGTATTCTTTTAAATGTCAATTGTTTTAAATGCTTGTTTACCATTGGAAAACATTTAACCAATCATCGGCAAGTTGATAGTATAAAAATGCTTTTTAACTGTTGTTCAGGTTAATTCTGATGAAGTCAAAGTGGACTGACGAAAGCGCTTAATTCTTGTAACAATAAAAGAGTGTTTTGTGACTCGCAACGATAGTGCTTTATTTTTTGGTTTATCTGCTTTCTCTATGGCTGCATAAGATGCCTCCCTGGGTTGAAGTCTGTGGTTCAAGTACATAATTTTGTGCTCTTCTCCCCCGAGGAAACCCAGCAAACTACAGCCCCACCTCACAGTTAGAAGCATCTACTTGCAATATGAATTATTGACTACAATCAGGACTGGCTATTACAGGGGGTCTGCATATGGCCTACCTGAGCTTTTGAAATGCCTGCTCACAGGCTGGTGTCCAGACAACTTTATCTGGTCTATTTCTTAATAAGAAATGTAAGGGAAGTACGTATTGTACTGTGCTGTGAAATAAATTTCCAATAGTACCCTGCTGTCCATATGATTGCTGGTATTTGTTTCTTGGAAGTATGGGTGCCTGAACTACCCCAACTTTGGCAGGTTCTGGCCTAATCTTTCCACCACCCACTCTGTGGCCCAGGTAAGTTGCCTCTGCCATACCCATTAGCCTTGATAATCATCCCAAACCTTCCCTGATATGTTACACATATTTTGCCTATTTACCTGTAGTAAATGCTCCTGATACCATCAAATGAACCTCCTAAACCTAGTCTGGAGGCTTAGGACATACTTCAGACCAGACTCCTTGTGTGAACTACACTTACCCTCCCACTCATCACAAGTTAAATTCAGGGGCCCACTTACCATACAATAGCTCATAGGATGAAAAAATGTATAATACTGAGGCACCTCCCTGTATGCAAAGAGACAATGGGGTAAATAATTGTCCCACTGCCACTTTAATTGGTCTATAAATGCCTTTAATATGGTCTTTAGTATAGGGTAAAACCTCAACACCAGATTATTTCTCTATGGGTGGTATGGGTTGTTTATTTAGGTGATTTATTCTACAGCACTTCAGCAAATATGGCAGCAGGTCTGACATAAAGTTGGCATCTCTATTAGTCAGTAGTTCACTAGGAAAACCTACACTGCTGAAACTGTCTAGCAAAGCATTTGCTACAAAACCTACCCTGCTGAAGCTGTCAAAGCAATTGCTACCTTCTCTACTTCAATGGAAAACAGAACCACTGCTTCCAGGTAACTGATGGTACAATCCACCACTACCGGGATATATTTCTTACCTGTGGAACTTGTAATCAGAGATCTCACAATATCCATAGTTGCACTCTGAAATGGTTCCATTATTAAAAGCAAAGGTATCAAAGCATTTTTGGGTTCATTTCTAGCCTTCCCAGCCTTCTGGCACTGCTCACAGATGCTGTGGTACCTTGTTACATCTTTGCAAACATAGGCCAATAAAAATTCCACTATAGCCACCTTAATAGTGCACTTTAAGCCCAAATGGCATGCAAAGGTGTTATGTGGAGAAGTGTTAGCCAGTAGGCCATGGATACAATTAACTGCTGTATTATTTCTTCCTGTATTCTCCCTTCAGGGGGTCCATTCTTGCTCCCCTTCCAAAAACCTTTGTACCATCTACTAGTGGTGCCTCAAGTTCCTGCTGGCTACTATCACTCACCTTTCCCCTGGAAATATTACCTTCCAAGGGAAGCCCAGTATCTTCCCCTGCTGTGGCTCTGATCTGAGGTCACTGCTCACCACCAGCTCCTGTCTGAATACATCACCAGCCCAAGATGGATTTGTGGGCTCTGCCCTGGTCTCCCCACTACAGGATCCACCATACTTTTACTTCTATTCCTGGCTGAGTGTAACAGCATGCAGTGAAGGTATTATACTGCTAAAGATATTCCTTCTTAGGAAAACAGCTGGAATGTCCTCAGACACAGGCTCCTACTTACTAGCTTGCTCCTTTCCCAGTTCAGAGACTTTATACAAAGATATCTAGAACGGTTTCCAGCTAAGGCTCTAACTGGACTGGATGGCTTGCAAGTAGTGCTCCTGTCTGACCATTGCTGGTTTGAATATGGTTATGTCTGAAGCAGTGTTCCTTTTAGTAAAGGCCTACCCCCTTCTACCAGGATAGGATAGGATAAGCTAGGATAGGATATATACTGTTTTGACACTTAGCTACATCTGCTGTCTCTAAATAATCCACCACATGCATAGTGCTAGTCTTACTTGGTGCTTCCTGAGATTTTTGTACTCCCACTGCCTTAGTGCGTAATGACACCATATAAGCCCCATTTGGTTACATTTAAGACAGCTAACACAAAAACCTGGGAATGTGCCCAAACCTTCTAGGATGGCTTAGGCTGCCTCCCATGGGTTCTCCTATACACCGTGCAGTACTGGCTCCCCATCATATGCAGTGGCAACCTGCCATTTAGGTAAAGGTCACCTTTTCTCTCTGCTAACAAAATCCTCATAACCTTGGGCATAATACTAAAGGTATTTTCCCTGTCCAGAAGATCTGCAAACATTTCACATGAGGTGTCCTTATACCCACTCACTCATCTGTACAAATAAGTGCTGATTTCTGCAATATACTAAGTCAAACTTTCATCTGCCTTTTTCTTGTATTCTCTAAATGCTTTTCTATATAGCTTTACTGTTAGCTTATAACAAGTAAGCAACATTTGACACAATTTAAACCATCAACATTACTTAGTTTAGAAACAGCATACTTTACCTGTGAGTAAGAGAGTTAAAAACCTCATCCACTGCCCTTGGTCAAAGTGATGCTGAATACATACCCTTTTAAAGGTGGTTATGAAAACAATACATATCATCCCCTTCCTTACACTGAGTAAATGTTTTGCAGTGATGTGAAGATAGGCGAAGGCTGCCAGCCTAGCCAAATATAATTTTGTAGATAATTCTGTCATTTGTAAATATCAATATAAGCCACAGGCTTGTTCTCTTAAATGGAAGAAAATGGTGTTAAACGTGGAACTGCAAAATTGTAACAACTCTGCACTCTGCTGTAGGAAAGCTGATAAGTCAAGCAATGTGTAATTGTTTGATCACAAAACCCGGAGCTGAGATGTCTGGATGAAGAAATTCTTGCTTTTGTTTTGAGACCAGAATTAATTGCTAAAATTTGTATGTATAATGTATTTTATTGCTGTAGCTTCCTGACCAGGTGCAAGATCAAAAAGGCTGTTACACTCTGAGCTTCTGTTAGCCCAGGAAACAGAAAATAATGATGTAATCTGAAATGAGTCAGTGGTACTGTGTTATCAATTTAAGGACAGATAGACTCAGAGCATTTTGCATTTGTCTTGAGAACATCCAGCATCACCAGCACTCTGCCTATGCTCTAAATGTAAGTTTATTTTAGAACTGTGTTTTCTCTTAGATATGGCTAGGAAATAGGAAGATTAGATTAGTTTTTTCTGTATTGATTTCAGAACTTTTCTACTGTATTATTTTAAGTATTTCTCTGTGATCTCTGAACTCTTGACTATCACTATGTAGTAAGACGTGTTGTCTTGTGCTTTTATTATTTATTATTAAATATTTGTAAACCTTTCAACTGTGGCTGTTTTGTGTAGAGATAATTTAAGCTCTAGAGTACATTCCATGTATATAGTGATACTGTCCAAGTCACTCCAATAAGCTTTGCTGCTCAGTCACACTTACCATTTGGATAATAATATTGCATGGTAGAATTAGACACTCTTTGATAAGTCCTTTTTGGTAGCTGATAAATATTATTGGGAGGTGGCAGTGATTTCTACCATATAGTCTGGGTAAAAGGGACACAGCTGGAGAACCTGTGCCAGCCTTCCCCAGGAGTGTCTGTGTGGTTGTATATGACTCTTATCTCAAAGTGTGTGTGTGTCAGCTACTTGGGCAGGGACACAAAGCACTGATTGGACAGATAGGGTGCTGGAGGTTTTAGCTTGCCCAGTAGGCTGCGATCTGGACCCTATAGCTGTGCCAGTGGGGAGTCTTATTGGGGATCTGGAGAGAAAGGGAGAAACCAGTCCCAGACTGACTGTGATCTCTGTGTGCTCTTAAGGGAAATTGTACTTTACTGTGTGTGTATTTGTTACCCTCCCCTATGTGGACACTCCTCACTGGTGTTAGTGGTGAGGATTGAGGTTCCTTGATTGATGGGCCAGTGCACAAGTGTCACAAATGACATGCGCTTCCTGGGTGTGATTTTCTTCCTTACCATGATTCCCGTGTCTCTGGCACAGGACAATCATCTCATTTTCAAGATAACATTTCTTTTCTCTGCTTCCATTCATTTAATTCACTCAGCTGTTTTGAGTTCCACGTGTTTAATTTCCACTGCCAGTCTCTGCAATTTCATTTGGGACTATCCTTATTTGCGTTTGATTTCTAGCAGATTATTTCCATGCTTAGGGTTGGGAGATGGCATAATGCTTAAAGTGTTTTCATCACAGACACAGTACAGAGTTTGATTATCACTTTGGAGAGAAATTGGTTAGACTTAAAATGGCCTACAAGGGCAGCTAGCCTAATGCTTACCTATGAACCTATGCTGCATTCTGCACAAAGCTGCCACAACTTCCTCTGTGAACATATTATTCTGCTGGCACTTGAATAGCCTTACATTCTTTTGCCAGCTGAACTACTAACATTTTAGCATACTTGAAATAAGAGCTTATTTTCTGCTTGTACCTAAACTTAGCTGACTTAAAAATAAATAACTGTTGTGCATAACCAGATCTCTGTATCTTTTACCTTGTGGCTGCGAGGGTTACACACACACACACACACACACACACACACACACACGCACGCACACACACACACACACACACACACACACACACACACACACACACACACACACACACACACACACACACACACACACACACACACACACACACACACCTTTGGTAACAAACACTGTTTTACTATAAATAACTTCAGTTCTGTTATCCTCACCACTGCACACCATATGTAAAGGTGAGCTTTATCCACTACCAGCAAATGTTGAGGTGGAGAAGTACTTGGCACAAAATGTGAAGGTTGACTGTAACCATTGCCAACAAATGTGATTCTGGAATGGCACCTGTGAGGTTTGCATCCCAGCACTGCCAACCAAGGATGAAGTAATAGAATCAATGTGCACACAATTCTGTTTCAATAGCTAGTTTACAGAGCACAAAGGGAATATGCACTGTGTCCTGGGCATCAGCTTCCAACACCCAAACCAACAATAGAACAAGCCACTTACAGAGATGATTGTTTTACAACTCTCTCTGTATGTAAACGATTGTGTTCTAGTGTCTCTTTAACTATAGAATCTGCCTTTCACATAAAATATTACTTACACACACACACACACACACACACACACACACACACACACACACACACACACACACACACACACAGAAAATTCAGAGGAGAAATACACTCAGAATTATCCAATTCCATATTGGTTTTCTTCCTGATGTGATACTACTGCAACCACTCTGAAAACATCAGACTCTCAGGTGTCAGTCACTCCAAAATCAAGCCAAATACGCAATGCACCAATCAATTGCTTTTTCACTGGTAGTACTTAGACAATACAGTTTGCTACTAAACATTTTAAATAATGATTACCAACTTGTCAGATAAAAAACGTTGCAAAAAGATACTTATAATATAGAAACACCATCCATAAGACCTTACAGGTAAGCGAATGAGCTTCACTTAAATAATAAGGAAAATAGTGCACATGCAGAGTAAAACACACTGTGGAACAAATAAAAGGCAACAAAAACAGGATACATATAGAAGAAAAAAGAAAATAAACTCCCAATATACAAGTCCCCTGGCCAGCTCATGTTCTACCCCTGCCTAAGTGCCTGTGCCATCACCATACAAATCTAAAGTTTCCAACCTCTACTCTAGGAACTTCTTATATTTATATAACAGTTTCTTGTTTTTCAACAATATTATCTTTCTCTTTATTCCTTCATTTTAACTCCTGTCCCATATATACTCCACTTGTCTTTACCCTACGCCTGACTATTGCTTTTTCCTAATCTTTCCTCTTAGCTACTTACGTCTAAATCACAGTCTTATCATTCAACCTTAAATTACTCCTCTCTCCACTTATAGAACTTGCAAACTATTGACTCCGGTTTACTTTTTCTCAGCCTCCCTGAACTCTCTTTCTCTCTTCCTTTTTTTCAGCCTCCCTGAACTCTCTTTCTCTCATCTGCTTACTCCTCACATCTCCCTCCTTACCAAAGTAATGAATCCTGCTAGCTCTCTCCACGGTTCAGTTTCTGTTAGGTAATCTTATGTTTCTTCCTGTTGACAAGGATACTACTCCTACTTGCTATATCTGCTGACTTTGTTCTGTTTACACTGAAAACAAGAAAAGAAATTTATACTCCCTCTGTGCATACCTCTCAACCTCTTAGTGCAAGAAATCTGGACAAAGGCCTAAAAATAGGGACATATTTTAAATATTGCTCAACTTAGAAAGTTGCTAGAGTAACAGGGTTTGTGTTGATATACAATTTCTGTAGGGACTGAAGTCTGAAACTCAAATGTAGGTCATTGCTTAGTGACTTCAGTCCTCAGATCATCCCAGTGATTTCCCAGAAAACCACAAATTTTATGAGGAACAGACCAAAAATATGTGCCAAAAATCTGGACAGTCTGCGAAAATCTGTACAGTAGAGAGGTATGCCTATGTGTTGTTAAACTCCCTATTAAATGTAACCAGAATTTCACTTTTATTGTGTTTTATGTCTAACCATGTCTACCATGGATCTCTCCCTATGTATGACTGTTTGAACATATTTGGTCTAGTGTTATGTTTTCGAGATTTTCTCCCTGGGCCTCTACTGAAAAGAGGAACTTTTCATGCCCAGTCGGACTATCCTGGTAAACAAATGCAGCAGAAATATTGACAGTAGATAAATAACTTGTAATCATTGATAGTTCTGCACAAACAGGACAACTTCAATATCAATTACTTTTCTTTTCAACATACACAGTCATATAAAATGTCCTTATCCCAGGGACCAATGTCCTTAACATTTTCTCCCAAAAGAAATATTACTTTCTATATCCAATATACAGCCTTATCTGTTTTCCTTGAATCCTGAATTTCCAGTGTTTCTCAGTAGCAAATCATTAAAGCCGTTACATCCCACCGGTCTTTCATCTTTGTTTATTACATTAACAAGAGGTGCCAGCACATGTGGAAGATTCAGCACATTTCACAGACTTTCCCTCTTGTTTGGCATTCAAACAACATTTCACATTCCTGCCATTAGAATATAGTGCAGATAAACATGAGAGGGAAGGAAAAAAGGGAAAATAAAAAAAGAATACATTCTGTTTCACAAAGCCTGGCATTACTCTTGGTTGCACAATAATATGTATGAGAGGCAGACTTGATTATACAAGTATCTGTATGGTTTTAGGACAGAAAACTATAGAACAAACTGTGTTACTTAATGGTATAAATGTACATTACAGAGTAGCTACACAAAAAGAGTTGTTGAAACTGCTGGAAAATGTTGGCTGCACGAGAAAATGGATACAGTATAACAGAGAAGTTAGGTTTTAAAAATGACAGAAATTGTAAATATGACACCAGATATGCTAGAAGTGTTACTGTTAAGGCTGCTTAAATCAGTATATTCCAGGCCTGAACAGGCTCTACCAGTGCTTCTGAAATACCCTTCAGCACCAGATTTACAGAGTGAGTTCCAAGCATTTTAAACTTTCAAGATGTGTATCAAGCTTACACACACAATAAGTATGCAATAAGTACAATCATTTCTGAACTGTATCCCAGCACATAATTCAATCTGTTTTTTTACCAGTTTTAGCATTCCCATCCCAGATTCATTAAACATGTTTTTCAAATATGTTAGTCAAATGGCATCAGAAATACTCATTCTACGGATCTAAACCTCTAATACAACATCAACAGAATGGTTTGGAGGGACAGTTATATCTTGCAGAGGATGCTGTGGAACAGACTCGCCAGCCACATAAATCAAGGTTCATCACCATATTCAAGTGTAATATAGACTCATGAATGGGTAACAGAAAATTTACCCCAGGACTGCCCTGTACTACTAATGGACAGAGGCAGCTCCTCATGTGTGGGTCCCCTCAAATTATCTATGGCATGATCTCAGTTATTATCGTTAGGGGTAATGTAAAATTATTGACCATGAGATGGGTAAGGCCAATCTACAACCCAATGGGATAGGTTAGTTCCAGTGGAAAAAGGGAAACTGGCTAGGCTTAAAATGGCCCACAAGGGTAGCTAGCCTAGTACTTACCTATGAACTTATGAAATATTAAACTTTTCAATAACTGTTTACAAAGAAGAATGTGCTTTAGCAGCCAGTGCTAGCTCACCTATCCTGGGGGAGGGAGGCCCATCGCACTGGCAGCACTTAGGGGTGTGTAGGCAGTTACCTGCAGAAGAGACCAGACAAGTGGATGCTGCCATCAGTACATGTGCCACACCTCACTAGAAGAAGTAGGAGTGCATGCAAGTGCACACTAGCTACACATGCTATTGTGAGCTAGTGAGACACATAGGAAAAATGATGGGTGGTTCCTCAGTAGGACCTACAGACTAACCCACTCTCTACCACTTGTCTCTTGTCTCATGAGAAATGGATAGGCCATTTAGGCTTCCTTAGCAGAAATGGGCCACGGAGCTCTCTCAGTCTGGAGATGTCCAACTCTCCCCCAGTAAATGGGCTCACTGAATGTAGATACAGACAGTCAAGTCATTGCATTTGGGTCATGCAGAGGTTTAAGAGGGAGATAATAACTGTTTATAAATTATTTGAAGTAAGGAAGTTATGTATTGGACACAGAGACGTATAGCTAAAATGAAAACAAGACCAAAACTGAGGTAGAATGAAAGGAGACTGCATGCTGAATGAAAATTTATGGAGCAAGGGGGGTGATGTAGTCAGTATGGGGAGGAAATTTCTGTCAGGGAGTTTTGGGATAGCACAGAATGTGGAGTTTGCATGAGGAAGAGGATCCTCAGAGAAGATACCAGTAGCTATACATGATAGTGAGATGGCTATGTAGTGAGAAACAGCAGAGATAAACTGGAGTGGAAGGAAACTAAAGTTATACCATATTAGATCATATTAGTAACCAATGTGAGCAATATGAGTAGGAAGATAAGGAACTGCAAGCAGTGACGCATGAGGTAAGAGTTTGTTACTTCTGTTACTGAAACATGGACCACTGTCAAGAGAAGATGAACCATGAAAGTGCCATGCTACAGACTATTCTGGAATAGCAGAGTCGATAAGGGTGGATGGGGAGTAATCTAGGTAAAGGGGGTAATCGAGTGTAAGGCCAGGCAGCAGAAGGCATAAAGCCCCGTTTAGTTTGCAAGAGAGACAGGAGGGCAGAAACTATGGTAAGCAACCTGGTAGTTCAGCAAACAAAAGGAGAGCTGGGGAGATCACCTTAGCATATGGACCACAAGGAATACCGAAGGAGGAGGAGGATAAAAACTGGGAATAGATAAGTGTGGCATGGGATAGAAGGAAGAGGGGTAACTGTAAGGGGGTGCTCTGATCCTATCAAAAGCAAAGTAGGATATTTCCAGCTTTAGCATACAGAAAGAATGGTAGCTTGGTAGTTAAAGAATATCTTGGGTAATGATTGATTAAACTAGCTGGTATAAAACTGCACTTGAAAGAACAGAATTCTAGATGTGATCCTGCACGAGTTGGGGAGTTCAGAGATGCTCATGTAAAGCTTTTTGTTTACCATTAGTGATTGCACCATTGTGTGGTTTAGAGTGGGAAAATACAGAATAAAAAATGGTGGTATGGTGTTCACAGGGTGGATTATGCAGAGGTGAGTGAAAATGGTAAATAAGAGTTAGAGGTCAGAAGGGAAAATGAAACAGAGAACAAGTTATTAAGCTGGAAAGGAGGATTCTAAATTATGGACAATGGATTTGGTAAGAATGAAACTGGGAAGAGGAAAAGACCATTGGGGTGTGTACTATATAATGATAGTAAGGGGAGCAAAAGTTAGGGTGTACAAAAGTTAGAAGGAAGGAGCAATGAGGTGGAAGAATCAGAGTACAAGGAGTCAGTCAGATTAGCAACAGAAGAGGTGAAATCAACAAATGTTTAAGGTAAACTGGTGTTGGAAAATGGGGTCAAGCAGGAGAACAACGACCTTAAAAGACCCTTTGTGCATAGAGCAGAAATGAAGAGTAGCGGTGCACACCTGGCCTGGATAGCGGTGCACACCTGGCCTGGCCAGTCAAGCATATGAGGGAGATTACAGTGATGAAGAATAGTAGGGATATTGACTGAACACTTTGATACTTTGTGTCAATCTTCTTAAAAGAAAAGGAGGAGAGGATGTCGTGCTGGAAAGGTCATGGGTTAGACTGAAATTTAGTGATTAGGTTAACTGCTCAGACTACATGGTCACAGATATACACAGCTTATCAAATGTTTTCAGCTGTGTCCCAGTTTATCGAATGATGGAAGTTCTCAAAAACGGTTGTTATTGCATTAAAAGGTGCTGGTAAGTATTGCTGACAGTGTCAGCTGTGGATTGGAAGGTGCTAGCTTTTAGTTTATGCAAGATCAAGATATAGAGGAGATATGGAATATGTCCTATCCCACCTGCTGCGTGATCTTTGAGTTGATACATATAATTAGTAAGGGGTATGTGGGCACACCCTTCCTGCATGGTGGTGCTGGGAGGCTTGCCATCTTCAAGAAACACTGATTTTAGTGCTTTTGTGCGTGCTGCTATGTGTTGTATTTAAGTGTGCTTGTGTGTGACTGTGGCTCAATTGAAAGCACTTTGCTTTGTGTGTGTACAATAGAGTGTTTACTGTGTTTAAAATACCTGAGTTCTGATGGTTCTTTCATTAGATTAAACAACATAGACTTTGTGTGTGTGTGTGTGTGTGTGTGTGTGTGGTGCATATACATATGTGAGAAAAAGAGTAATACAAAAAATATTTAGTCTGGGTTCATGTTCTAATATGTTTATACATGTTTGTGTAGTTTTGTCATTGTTATTTGGGGTGGCATTTTTACATTAAGAGCAAGAATGAGCAAATGGGATACTTCTTTAAAGAGCTATTTTGCTTATGTTTATGCATTTTATTTCATTTTTCAATTTTTATTGCACTTTAATTCTATTTTTAGCTAGATTGGAATTCATATTGTTGTTGAGATATTTATATTTTCCTTGTTGTTGTTGTTTAGAATGTGAGCACAGTTTACATAACTTTTCCCCTTCACAGCTTTCTTTAAGTTTATGTGCTGCTGCTTTTAAGCTGAGTTCATACTGAAGGTATAGACACACTACTACTGATTACATTTGTCTTACTTATTGATATGATGCTCATATACTGAAGGTATAAACACACTGTACTGCTGATTATATTTGTCTTATGTTTTGATGTGATGCTCATATATTGAAGGTATAAACACACTGTACTGCTGATTACATTTGTGTTACGTTTTAATATGATGCTCATATACTGAAGGTATAAACACACTGTACTGCTGATTACATTTGTGTTACATTTTGATATGATGCTCATATACTGAAGGTATAAACATACTGTACTGCTGATTACATTTGTGTTACATTTTGATATGATGCTCATATACTGAAGGTATAAACACACTGTACTGCTGATTACATTTGCCTTACATTTTGATGTGATGCTCATAGTTATTTTTAATACTCTATAAGCATATCTTTTAACTTTTAATTTATTTTCTTGTGGGGGGTTGAATTAATGATCACAACTATTGGTGTGTGTGAAGGGTATTCTACTTAAAACTATATACCAATTTTTTACTTCTTTTGTTAATTTGTATTCAGGGAGTTATGTGATCAGAGTAATGAGGTTCACAGATGACCCAGGATTTGCAGTTTTGACCTCCTGGGTTAGCTGCAGTTTCAGATTATATGATTTGTACTCTTAGCCTTTTTTATTAATTAAATGTTAGATCGTATATAAGAAATAATACCTAGTATGTGCATACTGTAAAACATTTGGACTAGAAAAAACTATATAATGATACATAGCCGATCAATAAAACATTTAAAGCTAGAATTTATTGTTCTGTGACCATTTTGAGTCCACATCAAAATCCTATGTTGTTTGTGTTCCTTTTCAAACCATTCATTTGCAATAACATAACAAAACTCTCTAACACTTTTAATTATTTCCTGTTTCTGAAATGTATTTTTCCCTCAGGGAGGTCCTTACATAGACTTCTTTCAAGTGATTGTATTGTATGGAATTTTAATTAATGACATTTTGATTTAAAAAAATGCAAGTTATTTTGGTAAACTACTGTGATTTACCCTATTAAAAAACTATAAAGCATTAATTCTACATTGTTTTCTTTTAATGATTATATGAAGAAATTAATGGAAATGAGAAAAATAATCATTTACTTATAGTTTAGCTGGATCAAGAATATTTGAACAGTGAGATTCGAAGGCATGAGTTGTACTGCATAAAACAACTATATAAAAATGAAGGAAAACTAAGTCTTGGTGCAGAGACAAATGCAACAGTATCCCTGTGACCTGATAGCTTGCTGTACAACAGGCACATACCAGGTCCTGCACATCATCAGTGACATCATTTAGAGACAATAGTATTGTACACCACCAAAGGTATCTATAGCAGCTATAGTACATCATAGTCACAGAACTGTTACAGAAGAACAGAGTCCACTTTGCTCTTGTTGATGTAGAAGTATATGACGTCTCATCTACAAGCCACCCTTCCAATGTACATATATGGTGCAGTAATTGGATGAGGTTTTCATCCTGACTCCTTCTTGGAATTGATATATATTCTAATATATCTGCCATCCCAGCTACTGTATGAAGGAATGTCATTTCTGCCACTAGTACCAAGATGACATTCTTTTAATTACTACCCAAAGCACATTACAGTAAGAGATGATGTAGACATAGGCTAACAAATAAAAGTGACAGCTTCGTCCTGTAATTCTGTTCTTGGTTCAACACCACAAGCCAGTAAAACACCTGCAGTAATGTTGCCACTGTACACAAAAGTGGTCATAGACCTGATCCCCTCTACCATCATTCTCAAATAAACTCGCCAAATACTTACATTTCATCACATCGGGTAATCCTCCCCCTTATTTGTAGATAACAATCCAGTCTTTTCTTGAGGGAATTATGATTTTTTTTTTAATTTGGAGATGATGATGTTATCTCAGTTGCATCTTACTCAACAACAAACTGCATTGCTACATGCTGGGGAGCACTGTTGCTAGAAGCTAAGAGAACATCAACTGTAAATATCAATGGGCTGGAGGGTTGGCATAGTGGTTAAAGTGTTTTCCTTATAGACCCAAGCACAGGGTTTGATTCTCACCACTGAGTGAAACTGCAAAGGCTCAAAATGGCCACAACTTTAGCTACCCTAACACTAACCTATGAACCCTAATATGCAGTCCTCACATCCTCAGAGTGAACACTGTATTCCTAGCTGTGTCTTGGTGTCATGCCTATGAAAACCATGAAGAAAAACAAAAGCAAAATGCATCTCTGATGAAATCCTACTCCCATCTTGAATGCAACCTTTGCTCCTCAAATGCATGAAATAAATGGCGTGCAGCAACAACTTTGTGACTGCCCACAATGCTTTCCTGGGTACAAAACGTATGTCTTCTCCAGATGAACAAAACACATCTAAGTAGTACTAGAAAACGTGTCTACTCCAATATCTGTGCAAATAATATGCAGATAGCCAAATGTTCCATGGTTGGAGTAGAATCTGAATCACAGTCTCAGCTGTCACACTTCATCTCTGCTAGCTAAGCAAATACCTTTACAAGCTAATGAGATAGGTACACTGATTAGCATCTCATAAAGTACATAGAAATTGCATTCATATCAGGATGAAAACAGACCTTGCTGAAGATACACCACATCTACTCTAAGGCCGAAAACAGGCAAGCATTGCAAAGACTTCTAGGAAAGATGGAGTATCTTGCAAAGTTTGACCTAATATATCTGAGACAACACTACCTGTAAATAAAACTGTGAGAACAAGATTTAGCCTAAGAACAGAAAGCAAAAAGAGTGTAAAGTGCTCAAGAAACTAGTTGTTGATGTACCAACATTAATATGCTGTCATGTGAATAAGCAAGTTATAGTTTAAGTTAGATTGGTAAAAGAGCTGTGACAATACAAGAAAATAAGTATGTTTGCTTAAAGGTCAGAAGTATTTTCAGTTGCACAAAAGGGATATGCTGAGATAGAAAATACTAACAATAATGTGGAGAAGTAAAAAAATTCCATAAATGACATTTTGATGGAAGCAGAAAAAAAATCTTCACAAAACATATTCTGCTCAGCCCAGTCCCTACCCAAACTGCAAAAAGTCACACAGGAAGCCTTTTCCTCTGTTGAAACATGGTTATCCGATGCCCAATTAATACTCAACCCAAACAAAACTAAACTACTCATCTTCCAACCCACCAAACATACTCAAAACAACTCTCACTTTAACATCACAGCAAAAGACAACACCACTATATACCCAACTGAACACACCAAATTGCTAGGAGTGGAAATAGACAATAAACTAAAATTTGACATTCACATATCCATGACCATAAAAAGTCCACAAAAAAATAGGAGCATTATACAGAAATAAACAATTTCTCACCAAAGCAGCAAAGATTTCAATAGCAAATTCCCACCTTATCTCCACCCTACTTTATGCCTCTCCAGTATATACCAACCTAAGGCAATGTGATCTAAACAAGCTAGAGACCTGCTACAACAAAATCGCAAAATTCGCCACAGGGGCATCCTACCGTAGTCACCACTGTCTCTCACTTGCTGAACTGGGCTGGCTTGAACTCCCTCACCTCCTTCAATGGTATCAACTCTCACTCACCCACAAACTAGTAAACCATCCACTAAATGTCCCATCCCTCCAGAATCAACTCCAACCCTATCGCACCACTAGACCACTAAGATCCAGCAACAAAAATCACTTGCAGATCACTAAAGCCAGTAACTCTGCTGGTGAAGCACTATTCTCTTGTGCCATAGCCAAATTATGGAACTCACTCCCACCCACAATTACCTCCGTACCATCATGCACCAACTTCAAAACTTTATTAAAAGCGCACCTAAAAACATGCTGGCTATGCCCTTGCAACTCCCACTCTAATATCATCCACCCCATCCAACTACTACCTTTCTTTCACCTCCACTAACTACCTTGATGATAGCAAGCTCAGATGCTCATAAGCCTAGTACTTATTATACAGCAGGAACTTCTCATTGTTACATTTGTTAATGCCTGTTATGTACTTCACAGATAAAGATTCTAGTTGTCTACTGATGTACTATGTTCTTCATCTGTAAATATGTTGTAAGTAATTTCTGTGTTAAATTGTTAATCACTATGTAATCCAATGTAACTACTGTCTGTTTATTTCACTGTGGAGCTTTTCTCCCCGGGCATCCGCTGAAAATGGACCCACGTCCAGTCGGACACTCCCGGTCAACAAATTTAAATAAATAAATAATAAATAAAATAAATAATATTCAATAGTAATTCTAAGCATCCTAAATTTCCCACTGCCAAGCCTCTTCCTCCCTGCTACACTTTCTGCCTTTATACTCACCTATTGCCTCTCTATTTCACTGATTGTCTTTCTTGATACAGAACTCCTTGTCTCATCCTGCTCCATTCGCCCTGCGGGCTCACTCCGCTCTCCTACCCTGCCCCCAATTCTTACCCGCCCCCTCTAACGTTGCACCAATACCACTGCTCACATCATTATTTCACCACACCTCATACAACACCATATTAATAGTCACGCCCACCTCCAACTAACTCTGTTGTTCACTCCCACCTCCATAGACACCACTACACTGACTTACCTACCACACCACTCATTCGACTCCCATCTATTAACTCCACAATGCCAACATCTCCCACATAACTCTTAATTCAACTACTTCTCTTAATCATGCTACTTCCTTCTCTTTTTACTACCTATCTTTTAGCCTCTTATGAACAACCACTTCACTCCTCCACCCCCTTTCCCTCTAAACATACATCTACATTACCACTAGCCACTACTCCAAACTCCCTAAACATTACATCCACACCCAACTACATACTTCCCAAATATCACAGACTAGCACCCATTAAATATACCAATCCCAATAATAAAAAACTACCTAACTATTCTTACAAGTTACTTTACCATAAACACATCACATAACTTCACTCCCTACTAGATGGAGACATACACCCAAACCCTGGTCCAAACCATACCTCTACCACTGATAAATGTACTCTAATTACCAGTAGCTCCATAACCCCTTCCAAGCCAGCTAACTCTCTCCTTATAGCACATCTTAATATATGCAGCATTAATAATAAAATCCCACACCTACATGCCCTCCTAGATGTCCACCAATTTGATATCCTATGCCTATCTGAAACTTGGCTTAAACCAACAGTCAAAGATAATGAAGTAACCCCTCCAGGTTATAATATCATCAGAAAAGACCGTACTACCAAAAAGGGAGGAGGGGTCGCAATCCTCTACAAAACCAAACTACAAATCAGCACCATTGACCTTAACCCACCTTTAGACAATAAAGCCGAAATACTCATCACTAAACTTCAGGTCAACCCTAGTAAAGCTATTAATGTCATCTGTTTATACCTTCCACCAGAAAACAATATTAATACCCTTGAAAATATCCTGAATTGTCTTACTATCAACCTCCCACAAGAAACTATAATTTTAGGAGATGTCAATATTGATTGGCAGTCCTGTAATAGTATACACCCTTCCACCCATATTAACTTATATGGCTTTACACAAACTATTAACTCCTCTACCAGAACTCACAAACCCAACAACAAAGAAACTACCTTGGACTGGATACTTACTAATAATCCTCTACAAACCTACAAAGTAGGGACCCTCCCAGATGATCTAAGTGACCACTCCCTAACCTACTTTATTAGATCTAAAACCAACCTCACTCATCCCAACACTGTCAGAACTGTTCGCTGCAAAAAACAATTTAACCACGATCTATTCCTGACAGAACTTAAACAATGTAATTGGTCACCATTAAAATATCTTCCACTTCATGAAGTTGTAGCCTATTTTAATACCACATTCTTAACCATCCTGAACCACCATGCACCATTATGCTCTATTAGATGCAAAGCTAAACCAGCACCCTGACTCTCAAACACTACAAGGCATAAAATCCATCTGAGAAACAAAGCCTGGGTTAAATGGCGTACTACTAAAAACCCATTAGATCACTTAATTTTCAGACAGCTAAGAAATAATACTAAAAAAGCCATAGCGCTAGATAAAAATAACTTTTACCTCCAAATACAGCAAACCCATCGAAATAAACCTCAAAAGTTTTGGAACAGTATTAACAAACTTCTTCACCCAGGACAATCAACCACCCCTAACCCTCTAGGCTCCAACCCAGATAATCCCATTCACACTGCCAACTCCTTTAATTCCTTCTTTACCAATGCCATCCAATCTCTTGCTAGCCATCTTTCACCAGACACCACAAATCTGCCTAATTCATCTTTAAATCCTCCTCCATCCTTTCAATTGCAACCAGTGTCTACTTCTAGTATATGCTCTCTTCTACTAAAACTTAAACCTTCCACCACTTCTGCTGACTAACTCCCAGGAGAATACCTCCAAATTGGAGCCAAATCCATTGCCTACCCTGTATCTATCCTTAATAGAACCATTAGTGAAGGAAATATCCCGTCCATCTGGAAAATTTCTTATATTATTCCTCTACACAAAGGTGGGAACTCTAATGAATTCTCTAACTTTCGTCCTATAGCCTTGCTATCTCCTCTGGCAAAAATTATGGAAAAATGTATCCAGAAGCAACTTCTAAACCACCTTCTCCAAAATAAGCTACTGGCAAACTGTCAACATGGTTTCAGACCTTACCACAGTACCACCACTGCCCTGCTATCATATACAGATTGTATTAACAATAATCGTAACAACAGCTTTCTTTCTTCTGCAGTATTCATTGATTTATCCAAAGCTTTCGACATGGTTCATCACCAGCTACTCTTGCATATTATGAAATCTCTATCACTAGACCCATTAGCCATTAACTGGTTCAAATCTTACCTTGATAACAGAAAACAAGCGGTACTCTGGCACAATAATCTTTCTAATCTCCTTCCCATCTCCCTTGGTGTCCCTTGGGGCTCCATATTAGGGCCGCTCCTATTTTCCATCTATATTAATGATCTTCAGTCAGCAATTCCACATTCTACCTGCATTCAGTATGCAGATGACTCCACTATTATCTGTTCAGCTACTTCTCAAATTGAACTGCAGACCATCACCCAGAATGCATTTAATACTGTTGAACAATGGTTTACAAACCGCTGCCTCCTACTAAATCCAAAGAAAACTAAACTGCTACTCTTCTCCCCAACCCGCAAGTCCACCCCTACACATTTTACACTTACATCTAACAATGGTACTATTATCTCTCCAGACCTAAATACCAAACTCCTAGGAATATCTATAGACAACAACCTCAACTTTGACACACATATTAACAGTACAATAAAAACAGTCAACAAGAAACTTGGATCCCTCTATAGAATCAAACCCTTTCTTACTCCAGCAGCCAGGACTGCTATAGCCAGAACTCATCTCATCCCTACTCTACTCTATGCCTCACCCATTTATACAAACCTTTCTAAAGCCAACATTAACAAGTTGACTGTATCCTATAATAATATTGGCAGATTTGCTGCTGCCACTCCTTTCCGTACCCATCACTGTCTAAATCTTAAACAACTTGATTGGTTAGAGTTTCTACACCATCTGCACTTTTCACAGCTTACTATTGCCCACAAAACCCTGTATCAACCCTCCAATATTCCTATTCTTTCAAGCCTACTTACCCTCTACCACAATCCTAAAAACTTACGCTCTTCTAATAAACTTGTGTTTAACACCTGCAGATCCAACAATTTAGCAGGTGACTCCCTCTTCTGTAATAACATTGGTAAGCTATGGACTCTACTACCCATTGAACTCACAACTCTCTGCTCTCATACACGTTTCAAAAAGAAGCTCAAGCTTCATCTCATGACACACTGGCTATGTTCCTGTACTATCCCTGACTAACTGCTGCTTCTTCTCACTAATAACCACCTGCCTCAACTAGCCTTCCCTACGAGATCTGCTTATTATGTATCTTTGACTGAATTCTTCATATATACACCTATATCTCATCATTGTTTACTGCTCTTGCCATGCTTAGTGGTAGTATAGCAGTTTAACATTGCAAATAAAAGAAAAACAAAAACTGTTTTCCCCTATACTATACAAATCAGCTCTAATCAATACTATTTTCTATATTGTTTTTAGTGTACAACTTATTGGTACTTCTTCCTTGATTGTATTTTGCATGTGTTCTCCTGTATACTTTTTCAAGTTTGTACTTAATATGGGTTTTTATTGTATATTGTTTTATTGTATATTGCTTGTTGTGTTGCACATGGAGCTTTTCTCCCCGGGCCTCTACTGAAAATGGACATGTATCCAGCTAGACTAGCCCGGTCAACAAATGTAAAATAAAATAAAATAAAATAGTATTTGTATGAGGCACATCTAATACTACAAAGGAATCTGCAGAAGTATGATTTGAAAGTGATATGTACAGACCAAGCAAGGGACTGCATATACCATACAAGGTAAGAAGAGCACATATAATAAGCATGAAGAATTACTAGAGAAGAAGAGATTATTTGGGTAATACCAAAGGAATGACAGAAGATAAATCAAGTGAATTTCAGGGGTGGGCTAATAGTGACTTAGAAATGCAGCTAATGAAAGCTGTCACAGTGAAGGAATGACTTGTACAAAACTGCACTTTACCATATATCTACAAAGGATGCCAAGTAATTAGCCTTTCTCTTTCTCCCTAGAAGCTCTGATCAGTTTTTCTTCCATTTCATATATCTTCCTTGTTTTAATTACTGTATTAACCCTGTTAGGTTCCTATTAACAAAGTACAATTTCCCCAGTTACAGTTTCAGTCCATTACCTATCTTAGGAGTTCCATTTGTATTCTAATTTTTCCCTTTTTCCCCTTAAGGCTGCTCCTGAAGTGAACTGAACCCCTTGTCAGAAAACTACTACTCTAGCTTCCAGGTTTTCAATCATTCTTGGAATGGCCAGATTTCCCCAAAGTCCTTCCTATATCCAATGTGTTTCTCATATCCCAGTGCAAATTACTGACTCACAGGCAAACAGCATTCCAAATTAAAATTAACTGAAAAAAATGAAACCTTAGTTAAATATGTCACCTTCCATGATTGCAGTGATTTGACATTTTTATTTATTCTTTACGGAAGCAATAAGCTTGAGTTTATATCTAGAGTGTCTGATTCTGACATTATCATTAATGGCTGGCTAACATTTATGGAACATTTGTCATAGTTAAAGAGCCATGGTTAAGTCACCATGTTTTCATTTGAGGAATATGTCAATAATTAGGTACTTGATACTCACAAAGGATCTCACTGTGATAATGTATGTCGTGATTTCCTCTTGCCTCATTTATTGAGACATGTTTCACACTGGGCTTCCAACACTAACACTAACCAATTACAGCTCATCCAAAACTCTGCAGAATGGTTGTTTACTAGTACACACCATTAGCAGTGCATTTCCACCATGCTTCAGTGATGGCACTGACTCCCAGGCTGATTTCATAGGATTTCAAAATTCTTGACCCCAGATTCACTAATCTTCCATGCAGGACTAATGTAGTCCTGCACGGAAGCGCCCATGTAAGAACAGGATGGCAGCGCTCCATGCATAATAATGAAGGCGCACTGCCTGAGCTCCTAGGCTTACATGGAGCGTGTATGAGTGCAGGGGGGGTGTTTGAGAGCAAAGCTCTCAGAATAAACATGCCCCTGCAATGTAGAACAGCAGAAGATGTTAAGAAATGATCAAGATCACTCATAGGTATCCTCATATCCCCACCAACATTCCCCCATGTGTACAACAGCAACAGGACATATAAATGAAAATAAGAAACTCTTTCATTTATTTTTTTTAAATCCGAGTACAGCTAACCATAGGTGCACGGGTGTGCCCATTGCTTAGCTATGGTTATAGCAGCTTAAAAGGCTGAAGAGGATAACAAGGAAGATATATGCAAATGAAGCAGCACAGCAATACTTTAGTGGGTAGAGCATTTGTCTAATGAGCAGACATTCCCGGTTTGAGTCAACCTGCAGCACAGTCTGTTTTACACGGCAAAGCACGTTATAACCAATAGTTGTGTTGCAAAATCTACCAAATAACACATATTTATGAACTGGAGTACTGCAGGAAATGCACATGTGAAGTATCAGTGTAAAAATGAATAAGGCACTAGTAAGCAGGTTTAAGCACAAATAAGCAGTAGTAAGCATATGTAAGCACTAGTAAGTGTGTTTAAGCGCGTCTGCATGGGGGTAAGCACTGCCTACACAGATTAAGCAATATGGAATCCAACTGAGTAGAAGAAAGAGTAACTGGAAGTTAGCAGTGCTTAGCTCCGTGCAAACCCATGCACACCCGCTTACAACTGCTTTAAAGTGCCTTAATCACTCTGTATCTAACAGCCCGTGTTCTGCCCAGCAACAAAATAAACAGCCTCTGCAAGTCTTGAACCCAGGACCCAGTACACCACACACAAAGTGATTTACCACTAAGCCATGACATATATACATAACTCTGATGTTTTCACAAACATATCATCCAGCACAATTATTCAACAGTACAGGAAATATAGTAATATCATATCACACAACCTCTTAATGCAAGAATTCTGGAAAAAGTGTGCCAAAATGTGGGTACAAATAGGGATATATGTCAAATACTGCTCTTATACACCTAAAAAAATAACTAGTTAAACAGTTACATGTATTAAAACACATATTTTGAAGGAGATGTCTGAAACACAAAAGTGTCGGCATTAGTTACTGACTTCAGTCGATCATCCATGTCAATTGCCAAGCGAATGAGGTACAGGCCAAAATTATGAGCCGAACATGCATGGACATGTGGACAAATATGTATCTGTAAATGTAGACAGACAGCTATATGTATATATATATATATATATATATATATATATATATATATATATATATATGACTCACAAATAATCATATAACATCAATTGTATGTTAAATATGTTCATATGTATATATATGTGTATATATATATATATATATATATATATATATATATATATATATATATATATATATATATATATATATATATACACATACACATACATATATATATATATATATATATATATATATATATATATATATATATGTGTGTGTGTGTGTGTATATATATGTATGTGTATATACATATATATATATATATATATATATATATATATATATATATATATATATATATAGGGGGTTTACATATATTATTATGTAGATACACACACACACATATATATATATATATATATATATATATATATATATATATATATATGTATATATCTACAGATAGAAATGTGTATAGCATTTCCACATGGGAACAAAATCCTGATCCACTCACTACAACATAACAGACCATAAGCATTGTTAATGGGGGTGAGTGCTCAAATGAGGGATACCTGGTAATTAGTGCTATGTTACCCCCCTCCACAGCCCTAATGGATATGCTGTCTGCTTTATCCAGCACATGCAGTTCTTGATTTCAGGACCCTCCACAACACAGCTATAATGCTTTAACAGTAAGCCAATTCTCCTGAAAAATGTCAGGGCAATATCTGTAACATATTATGCAGAAAAGTCATTCTACCGTAGGGAATGTACAATGTGGAAGGAGTACACATTACAATGGTGCAGATATGCACACACATCTATACATTGACAAATATGTTCATATATATATATATATATATATATATATATATATATATATATATATATATATATATATATATATATATATATATATATACATAGGTATATACACATATACACAGACAAAAGGTATTAGTAGCCATACATATGTAGAAGTAGTGTGGAAGCACTGGTTGCAAAGTATATCCCTTAGCCACAAGCCCTGTAACTGGCACCTGTGAAATGTGTAGTGTGGCAACCATTCCCACAAATGAGAAAACTTACATTAAACATATACTCATTCACAATTCAAAGGACATGACACCACACACAGGTATGCATACACAGAAAACCTTTATTTGTGTACTATACAATAATGTATGCCATTACTTACAGCACATACATTTTAAAATATGTAATCAGTGATGAATGCAAGGCCCACACAAAGCAGTAGATGCATGCAATGTGGATGTATAACATACTATGCTGCCCAGGCCAAGGCCTTCAATTAGTACAACAGTAGACAAAGGATTTGCCTTCAAGATAAGTAACAATCAACAATTACAGATGTAGTTCAGCAGCCTCCAATTACACCCTGTATTCAAGTCCTAGGTGGAAATGTATTAGTTGTGGTAATGTCAATGTATCTGTCACATGTATGGACCCTGACCAACGTATTTTGTGGGAGTTCACGATATGACTGGGATGTTAACAGGAATGCTTAGCAGTAAATAATGTTAGGCCATTACCTAACAACCCCTGACTGTATCACAGCAGGACAAAGCCTGCCATATATGTGGAGGACAGAGGCAGGAACACAGGGCCATATTTGCAATATTGCTGTTACACACCCAGAAAATTGCTGGTGTTACAGGATTTGTTGCAACATACCCTTATGCAGGAATAAGACATCAGAAACACAAATGTATGTAGCCATGTATTGATAGCACGCAACAGACAGACTTCCAGTGATATATCTAGGACAAGACTTGTGTGGTGCACAGACAAAACCAAACAGACAATCCACTGGCCATCATGTGGATAGGCCCACAGTTGAAAGCTATGCAAACAGACTGCATTCCATCCTAAACTATGATGTACACACAAACACTGCAAGACCAGCAATATACATAACAACACTACTTACTCTGTAGGTCTGGAACCTTATACAAATGTGTAGTTGGCCTGTGTCTGCAAGTCCTGCTGTAAGAGGTATTGCAACCTGTTGTCTGTAACACTGCTGTCCACATACAGGAAGGATGTCCTCCATACTGGAAAGGTTAAGGGACAATGCCCACATGAGTCAGTATTTTATAGTACTGGGTTGCCATGACAGTGGTTATCCGAAGTAATACACAGCAGGATGCATGCAGTTAGCAACTGTTGCACACTGATTGGTGCAGAGCCCATCACCTGATCATGTGCATCACCTACAAAAGCCATGCTGCAATATCTGTGCTTGGTATGTTAGTGTGGGCAATAGCTGGTGGTGGAAGTACTGCCTTCGTGATAGACACATGGGTGTCAGAGCACACCACTTGCAGGACAGTCATGGTAATGTGTAATATAGCATGCACAAATCCCGAAAATGCATTTCACTGAAAACCCATTTGGTCGAATTCCATTTGGTCGAAAATGGAATATAACCCCTGCCCCACTGCAGTGCGACACTAGAGTGAGAATATAAAGCAAGGGGGGTGTATTGGGTGGTATGGGGGGAGTAGCCCCTGACATAATTGCAGTGTATGCACTATTATATACATGTATATCCATTAAAAATACATTGAAACATATAACATCACTAAAAACTAGTTGCTGTGCCCCCCACACCCCCCTTACTTTATATTCTCACTCCAGGGTAGCTCTGCAGTGGGGCAGGGGCTATATTCCATTTTCAACCAAATGGAATTCAACCAAATGAGCTTTCAATCAAATGAGCTTTCAGTGAAGTGGGCTGCCTGAAATCATTTTTGACCAAATGTAATTTGACCAAAAGCAGTAGACCCATATATACATATAACCAGTATTCAAGGCACTTAACAGGGATTTGCCCCCCTCCCCAATGTTGTGCGACCCTGGAGTTGATATATATATATAGTTAGGGGGTGATTGTTTTGTTGTATTTTCATGTTTTAAATGGTGCCCCCCCACCCTCCTAACTATATATATCAACTCCAGGGTCGCACAACATTGCGGGCGGGGGCAATTCCCAGGTTTTGCCTTGAATAGTGGTTGTTGATCAAATGAGCTGTCGACCAAATGAATGTCGATCAAATGGTCTGTCGATCTTATGACGTAGACCCATATATATATATATATATATATATATATATATATATATATATATATATATATATACACACACACACACATATACATATACATGTAAATGCATGTCCCCTTCCATGATATCTGTGTGAGAAGATCAAACATATCAATAGACAACATATATATACAGCAGTACATGGGTGCAAAATAGGCTTTGATATGTGGTGTGTAAACCATGTTGAGAACACATAGCATTTGTTTGAGTAGGTGGGATTTGTATGTTGGTGAAGGCTAGTAGGCAAATTGTGGTATGTAGGTTGGGTCTGCAGACAGAAAAGACAGCATACAGGGCTGGTATATGACACATGTGGTGTGTAAACACCGTGGAGGGGGAGTGTTATTTGGAATGTGTATGCCATTGAGCCCCCATATGGAAGCAATGGGACCAAGGTCCCCACCCATGGACAGTCATGACAGCATCTACATGATCATAAAGGTGCTGGGCTGTTGGCTGTGCAGGAGTAGCAAGCATGTCCACCCTGTGTATGTCTAATGCAGGGCCCCAGGTGATGTAGCAAATCCCCCATGTCTTTGTGGAGCCCTCTATGCACCAGACCCTGGGCCTGACTTTGGGTGACAGGGTTGTGCCTGCGTGTGCTCGTGGGGGGGGACACCATCTCCTGAGGTGGTTCCACCTGAAGGTAGTGCAGGACCAGTAGATGATAAAGTCTCATGGTGGGTCCCAGATGCGATGTGGCCTGGTAACATGGCCAGATGAGGTGGGAGAGGTGGTTCTGCTGGCAACTAACCCCTACACATGCTACTGTGTCACTGTTATGGAACATATGTGGGCAGTTAATAGTCCACACAATCCTGGAACATGTCCAACACCATGCATAGATATCCCCAATAACACAGAATGGCAGATGTGCAGCAATCGCATACCACATGCACATGTGGAACCATAGTGGCACTGACAATGGCATGCAGATGAAATAGTCTGTAACAGGCCAGCAAAGATAGTGTCCCCACAGGGAACATGGCTACAAACACATAGCACAAAGCGTGGTACAACACAACATATGTCCTAATGGTAGGTAAGCTGTCAACATACCAATTGTATTGTGTGAACAATTTGTTGTAGCTGATATGGTGGGGGGAGACAGAGATGTGTATTATGAACTATGGTAACCCTGTTGTATGAGTTGCTCAGACCTGTTTCCATCTTTATGTCTCCAGGGAAGATGGCTCACACAAGACTGCCATCATTCAGTGCTGCAGAAATGGATGTAATTGTGGAACACATGATACAGCACTACCCACTGCTTTTTGGCCGGACAGCCCATGATCAGCAGGAGAGGACTGCCCTGTGGAACGATCTAGTCCACAGGGTCAATGATGTTGGCCTGCAGAACCACAGTTATGAGCAGGTCCAGCATCATTGAACTGACCTGCTTCGCCATGTATGTCACGTGCAGCTGTCGTACTGGGGGGATCACCTCACAATGGGAGTGCATGCTGTCCATCCACCCCTCACCCATGTGGAGGAGCTTCTCAGCAGCCTTGTGGCACCTGCCTGCCTGCAGAACTAACAACAGGCAGGGAGAATTGTGGAGGTGGGTGTCACCAACACACTGGCTGAGGAGCATGCAGGTAAGGTTCCAGGGCACATCATTAGACCAATCTTGTGTAAGCATCCGCATCTGTACAGGTAGATCATGCATATCTGCGATGTCATATACATAGTCTGTTGCTGTGTAGTAGTAACAGTTGTGCATAAGCTGTAGTATTGTGAACTTCTACTGTTGATGTACCATAATGCTGCACTCACCCTTTATGAATGCCACAGCTGTGGCCACTGACATCAACTCTCTCACACTCTTATGTAGGTCCCTCCAGAATACTACCAAGGCAGAAGCCTGTAGCCAGTGAATATGGTTCATGTTCATGCTTGACAATACACTGGGCATGTAATAGCTATGGGATATTCCATGCACACATCTAACACACCTACCCATACTGCATGATGTACACGTTCACGTTTCATTGCTGTGAAATGCACTGCATCACAGTGGAGACCATGATGGGGTATCGGAAGGGTACATCAGACACATGCAAGATAACTAACATCCTCTCATTGTGAAATGTGTCCACAGGGATGAGAAGTATGGCAGGACACATGGCCTACAGTAGGGACATGTGTGAAACAACACCCTCATATGGTGCTACAACTGCAAATATACCTGTATTACAATAGCAACCATTACAGATCGACACTATGTCATAACATAGTACTGTGGTCCACATAATTAGCTGGTAGTAGGCTGTTGCATGTAGTGTCCCATTCTTGGGACACTGCAAACTGACACACGTGTAGGCCATAGTTGTCAAGCATTTGCAAAAAGGCTGGAGGTGGGGAGGGTGTGTCATCCTGACACAGCAGTGCACTGCAGCAGGGATCCTACATAAGCTAAGAATGGCTGTATCTACACACAATTAGGTTAAGTAACTGTGGCAGACGTAACCCTGACTCTACGGCAATAGTGACAGCAGTGTGTGAACTCCAAGGGATGTGCACATGAGTAGACCTTGCAACCATGCAGAGTTGTGAGACATGTGTAGGGTACCCCCCATAGCCATGGTAAGGTCTGACGGTTGTCAGTGTAATAGTCTTGTATTGGTCATACATGCACCACTGATGTTGTGATCTGTAAAGCAGACATCAGGCATTCACAAATGACATCTTCTCACATATCATCCCAGGTATGAGTTGCTCTAACACATAGGGGCTGTGAGCATTGGAGCTGACATAACTGACACAGTACTACACATGCAACAATGGTTTGTACACCTGTGAGGTATGGCGCACAGTACAAGGCAGGGTGCAGAACAAGTCCACAGTAACACTTTGTACATGGGTGCAGTGTTATCAAGGGGAAGGGCCATCACCTACCAACACAGCCCATGCATCACACACATGTATACTGGCACTAGCATGAAGTCATTATAGTAGCACTGCATGCTGTTGAGTACCATATGTAATGCATGCTGACAGAAGGGTACTGGGAGGGCTGTGTGTGCAAAAGTTGTGCAACCTCATATGTAGGTGTGTGTGTGTGTGTGTGTGTGTGTGTGTGTGGGGGGGTGTTGATTGTGTCTGTAAGTGCAATCTGGTGGAGTGGAGTGTGGTCGATGCATGTCATATGTGTGTGTACATGTGTGTCTATTTGTGTGGGTGTTCATGTATGCACAGGTGATTGTGGGGTTGATCACATGGCAGCACTTCTCCTTGGGATTGTGCCGTACATGTACATGGAGTGACACATGAGACACCAGGACAACCTGTCTGATATGTGAACACAGGACAGCTGAAAGCATAACAAGGTCTGTAGCATGGAATATGCATTGGGAGGGGAAAGTACACACCAGGTATACACATCATATTGCCAGCAGCAGATAGATTACTGGCTACCCATGTATGCAGCACTACTAATGCAATGGGGAGTTACCAGAGCACACTAGTGAGTGTATCCAGATATTACTGTTGTACACATGATAGGTTGATTGTGCAGAAGATGTGGCATGGACTGAGCAAGACTGTAGTATGAGACTCCAGTGTATGACATATGTAGTAAATGTAGCAGCCCCAACCATATAAAGGGCATGTACTCCATGACTGGACATACACAGGGTAACACTGGATGACAGCAGTGAGGCCATGTACAACCTACTCCACTGAAGTCAGGGAGGTGATGGAGTAACAGGTCATGTGTTGTGATCACACGTGTAGGCATGGAGAGGAATGATATGTTAATGGATAGTATTAATGAGTGTATGTTAGCAAGTGCCATGCAGGATGGGGAACATATGTAACTGAATGTGGAACTGTCTGTAAACCCAGGGACAGGGAGATAGTAAGGTGGACTGTCAGTGTGTGTGGGTGTGTGTGTGTGTGTGTGTGTGTGTGTGTGTGTGTGTGTGTGTGTGTGTGTGTGTGTGTGTGTGTGTGTGTGTGTGTAAATGTGTGTACTGTTATGCAATGCTGTACAGGTCTTAAAGTGTGTGTTTGTTTCTCCCACAGGTGGCGAGGTGGGTCAGGGTCCCTCCTGCATGCAATCTGAGGTTGGTGACTGTACAGACACTGATGATGATGATGATGGTACTGTTGAGGTACAGGAGGGGATGTTAGATGCTGACACTGTTCCATCATTTGCCATCACTCTCCTAGCCACCCCAAGCCCACACACAGTTACAGTGGCCATACAAACCCCATCACAAGTGGGCATAGCAGAGGGACAGTTGGCAGTTGATGCCGGTGACCTGGAAAGTGTGGTTTTCATGACGACTGTGTTGGGTCACAGTCAGCATAGCCAGATATCCAGCAGGGCACCACATCGGCAGATGTACCATGGTGCTCATGGGAGGGCCGCTGGTCATCATGCCCCTAGCAGAGGCGCCACAACTGGTACCACCAGGAGCATGTTTCAGGCTGTCATGGAGGCACAGGCACATATGGAAATGTACACCAGACAGGGCCTGAGGCTACAGAGGGCTACTTTCTCATCTGTAAGTGACAACATCCGTGAACTTGCTGCTGCCCTCCGTGAACATAACAAGATCATAGACAGATGGTGGGGTGAGATGGTGGGCCTCCTCCACCGTGGTATGTCCATGCTTGCACACATGATGGGAGTGGTGTGACGGCCACGTGGATGTAGGCCAGAAACACCAGCGGCTGGTGGTCAACGTGGACATGCTAGGATGCCAAGCCGCTCCTGTAGTGGCAGTACCAGCCCCAGCATACCACTGGGGGTGCTGTTCACACCACAGCAGGCCTCGTGCACATGGCCCTGGCCATTCCCTGGTGGGACATGGTTCAAGCGGACATCTGTCATCATCAGGAGAGAGTAGCACCTCAAGGTCTGTACCTGCATGTGCCCATGGAACCCCTGGCAGTCACAGTCAATGTGTCCATGGCCGGAGGTGGTGAACTGCACACCCTGACAGGTATGGTCCACACACTATGCAACCACACCTAGGGCAACCCCATACTGACACCACATCACCATGCCCCGATCAAAGAACTAAACCCCTCACCCACATACATGGTGAAAAATGTATGGACCATCCTCGGCCTCTGGCAAACCAACAACACACCCTGTGCATATGATGATACCTGTGCCACATCCCTGTCATCTATAGCATCGATGCAGGGACAGGCTAACATGGTTCTGATGCACACGGTGATTGTAATAGAGAACTGCAATGTACTGCAGTGTAAGATGTTGTCAGGGGTAATGTGTAATGCATACATGTCAGGTAGTGTAGCCATCCAGCTATGATGCATTTCAGCTGTTAGTAACACTGATTGATTGTGATCTCCATAATTTTATCCATTTGTGTTGTAGGTGTACATGTGTCAGCAGGAGGATGATCTGCAGTCATATTCCACAAGGGTTATGGCACTGTGGTGACACCATGGCCATGACATATCTGGTGTACAGTTGCAGACATGTCACAGGTTTGTATAACAGTTATTGCCTGTGCCACATTGACAGGTGACCTGCTGGGACATGTATAATCTGCAACCTTATTTCAACCCATCCACATACACACACATCCTTACTTGGCAACACTGTGACTAGACCCCTACCTAGGTATGTAGTGCTACTGAACTGTGTGGGTTTCATTGCACACCACACAACATTTAGGGTGAGGTGTGTACCTGGTTACATGTTACATGCAGAACATCCACAGGCATGTACAATATGGTAATGGGGGATTTAATGGTTGTATATGGAGAATACATAATGTGTCATACCATCATATACACATTGACAGACACATAACAGGCAGACACACATCTTAGAGACCTGGTCTTATTGGTGCTAACTAACTAGTCCATGTGTGCAATGTGTTACAGATAGGCTGCACACAGCACATGCGTAACTGGGCTGTATTGTGTTTTCAATTACCTGTATGGTTGATGGTGACAGTGGTCAGAAAGTGGTACGTGGGACATATATCAGATGTACAATGGTGTAAAGACAGTGTACACAGCACCCACTTCCCCAATGGATATTTTATACACTGGAACCCATTATGATACTCTGACATACGCACTATCACACATTGCCCATGACGGCAATACAACCCATTGTATATCACAACAGTGGTACTACAGGGATATGCATCTAATGCACATGCCACAGGCATAGTAGGGCGTTGCATTGCAATGCCTCACCTATGGGTAGTGACAGCGGTATCTGCACTACTGTGTGGCAATGTGTAGTGGAATAGGAGTGTGTGGCCTCGGAATACCCTACAGATATGCAGACATGTACACATACACACACTTGTCAGACCTCAATGGGTTTCCCATGCCTATTGACCCATTTGTACACACTGTTGTGCTGGTATTGCAAGGCACATGTAGCTGTTAGGGAAAGGAGTGTAACAGGGTACATGTCATGTCCAGTACAGCAGCGGCCACATCTGACTATGTCAATGGGAGTGGAGGTGGTTGTGAAGGCTGTCATGGAATTCCCAACTACAGGTGTACTAACACACAAACACTGCTATCCTCAGTAATGCACACGTACATGTGTCAATACTGTGGTGCATTGCTGTAGGTGTTCATAGCTGTGTACCTGGCTATTGTCCATGGAGGGATTGGATGTGTAGGGGGTGTGTGTACATTGGTATCATGCCACCTGCTATGTGCCAGCAGACAATCTATTGACAGACACCACATTAGTGACTGTCAGGTTGAGAGTGACATGCATCAGCCAATCCTCTGGGTGCCTTCTGCACATGGGCACTGAGGTGATCCAGTTGACATGTATGCGATATGTATTACAACACATGGTTAGTGTCTGTGATGGAGACCTGTACTCAAGCATGTTCAGTTGACTGTGGTAGTGTAGTGTAGGTACCCGTGGCATGTGGCCCATACAGGGTGTTGTCTCCTATATGTGACAGGTAGTACACAGCTGGTCAGACATGTCAGTGTCAATCAAGCATAGGTTGTCTGTACGTATCCCAGCCTGACACCTGCCATCTGCACATCTGTAGAGGGACTGACAGACACCAGTTTGGTGAGTAGCTATGCAGTAGGATGAATGTGTCAACAGACGGATGTTTGACAACAATATGCTTGCCATTACTACATGTAAGCCCTCACTAACATGTGCTGTACAGACGGTACTCTACCATTACATTCCACATATCTGATTATTATCCAGTAGGGGATATATACTGTGACACAGCCCACATACCAGGAACACGACATTGAGGCCTCAGAGTGCAGCTATGCCTGCAGGTGTGGTTGTTGTGAGTAGTAATGTTAGTACTCTACCCTTCCCTGGGACAGCACTGTCTAAAGTAGTAATGCCATGTTACACTACATGCTAGTGTGACAGCACGTATCCTGGGTTGCAACCCCTGCATGTAACAAATTCACATGGATAACAGTGCTGTGCAGGTCTCATATACTTGTATTTCCCAGACATGACACTCAAAACCCTTTGCTTCTGTAATGACAGCACATAGATGCATGTACTGTACATGGCAGTACATACACATTACAGATGTCATTTCACAGGGTTTGACATAGCCTTGTATGTTAATCAGAGATAGCCTCTGTGTAGACCATATGCCACAGAGTATAGTTGGAGGATTTCTAGATGTTCAGCATAGGCCATCTGCTTTAGGCCTGTGATTCTTATAGTGAGGTACTTCCACTGCATTCCCAGCTGTCGCAGAAGTCTTGCAAGGTACACACCAAACGAGGTGTTGTACTCTATACTGGATGTAATGAGGGATGAGTACAGTGGGACAATTACCTCCTTTTTTCTTGATGTAAAGCCCTGAGTGATGAGGTGTGCCACATAGAAGGATTTCCTTACTGTTGTGGCAATGTGATTAATGAAGGTGAGACCACTGTCCACCTGTGTCCCTATGTCTGTCAGCACACTTTCAGTGTTTAGTGTACTGCCACCTATGTGGTAATTCATGGGTACATGGTATTTCCAAAGGGGATAACTATACATTACTTGGCATTAAGCTTGTGCCCATGGCTCTGGCACCAAGCATCTGTTTCTGTAAAGCCATGTTGTAGAATATCTACATCATCTGGGGATACAATAATGGCTCCCAGTTTGCAGTCATCTGTGAACTTTGTTGGCCAGAGTTCCATAGTTTTGGCCTGTACTTCAGGGAAGTAGATGCCAAACAAGAGGTGTCCCAGGACTGACCCTGAGGTATTCCAATTGTCACTTGTCTGGAGTCAGGATTGGACTTGGCTACTTTTACAGTCTGGGTTCCGTCAGTAAGTCAGTTGGCAACCTATTGAGTAATACAGGAATTTATGGCCAGCTTTGTAAGTTTAACTATGCCTCCAGAGTGGGGGATGTTGTCAAAGGCTTTGGCTGTGTGGACCACCTTACCCTCTTCCACAGCTCTGGAGACTGATTCAAAGTAGTCAATCAGGTTCAGGAAACAAGATCGGCCCTTCACGAGCCCAACCTGGGTGGGGTCCAGTGCTTACTGGTTGCCAATGTCTTTGTTTATAAGTTGTATGATAATGCATTCCATTCCCTTACAGATCAGGCTTGTAAGACTGATGGGACGGTAGCTCCCAGGATCCAAGGTGGATTCCCCTTGTGGAGTGTGATAACTGTAGCTGTGCATCACTCAGTGGGATCGAAGCCTGAGGTGAGGCTATGATTAAACATGGTACTTAGGTGAGATGCAGGTTTATTTTGTAGTTCATGTAGTACACAGCCCGGGATGTCATCTGGTCCCATGGATGCTGTATTCCTAGCAGTGGAAGCTGCAGTTTCCACCTGTGTGGCCATGATTACTGGAATTTGGCAATCTTTTGTACTGAGATAAGCCCTTTAGGGGGTGAGAGGAGGGTGAATGTGGCACTAAATCAATCTGCCCGGATATTGGCAAACTCCTTGGAATCAGTATATTTAATACCATTCTGTTGTAGCTCAGAGCAGTTCTGAGCATTGCCATTTAGGTCCTGGACATAACTATGGAATGCCATGTGGTTGTCTTTGGAAATGATAGCAATTATATTTATGTAACAAGCTGTGGTGGATTTTGAGGGATATCAGCTTCTTACTGAGGCTGGTAAGGGAGCAGTTTGCATTTTGGGATTATCTTTTTTTCTGCAACAGTTTCATCCTTCTGTTGTATAGTTTGTTTATGGCAGTGGAGCACAAGACTGGCTTCCTTTTCTGGAGGACAGCATCTCGGTTCTATTTGAGATGGCACAATTCATGCACGAGTGGATGTGCTCATACAGTGCCTTAGTGTAGGATTCACCAGTTGCCCTTTCAGCTCCCATCTCCATGGATGTCATGAGGTTTGTCACTTCTGACTTAAGTAGCATGATGTGGATGTCAACAGTGATTACCTTATGGTCAGACCTGACCAATGAGGGGTTGACCACTGGTGTGGAGCATCTTACTCCCATGTTGGTAATGACCAGGTCTAAGATATTGAAGACCCTGGTTGGACAATGTATTAGTTGATACAGTGGGTTGGAATGTATGAATTCCAGGAACCATTGGTAAAAGGTGTTGGTACCCAAGTTGTTTTCCCAGTTAATGGCAGGGTAGTTGGAATCACCCAGTATTATGGTGTTTAGTTGTATCTTAATATTGTCCAGTATGTTTATAATGGTGTGGTGAGAATCTTGGGCCATGGATGGGAATCTGTAGCAAGCTACAATTTGGATTGCAGTCTTACCTAGTGTTAGTTGCATCTGGAGATTCTCAGATGCATTGTGCTGGGAACTAGGCTGGAGGTGTGAATAACCTTGGTGAATATGGACACTCCTCCACCTGTAGTGTTGTGTTCTTGGTTTGTTGCCCAAAATGTGTGAGAAGAGTTGTAGCCAGGTATTACAGGTGTGCTCTCTGGAGTGTTGAACCAGGTCCCAGTTACTGCACAGATATTGATGTTCCCCATTTGTAGGTGTGCCTCAAGAGAGTGCCTTTTTAGGTTTAGACTTCTAGCATTGAGTGGCATTACTGTCAGTTTTGCATGCTTGTATCTGTTACAGTGGTGGTTTTGTCCTTTGAACCTTGCCTAGATAAGGCACTATGGGTGTGCCAAGAGCAGTAGCCAGTAACCTGAATCCCAGGGGCAACAGGTGCAGACCATCTCTGGCAAAGCATCATGGTTTGTAAATCATGTTGTCCCAGGCAGACAGATACTGGATCCCCTTTGAATGACATCAGATGTATATATATATATGGGTCTACCTGACATGGTCGACAGTTCATATGGTCGACAGTTTATTTGGTCGACAGTTCATTTGATCGACAAGCACACCCCCCCCAACTATATATATCAACTTGTGGGTTGCACAACATTGGGGAAGGGGGCAAATCTGCTTGTCGACCAAATGAACTGTCGACCAAATGAGTGTCGATCATATGAACTGTTGACCATGTCAGGTAGACCCATATATATATATATATATATATATATATATATATATATATATATATATATATATATCTATATATATACATATATATCTCCATATATGTATGTGGACATGTATATGTCCATATATGTATATGTGTATATATCTACATAGATATGTGGATATATGTGTACACATATATGTTTACATATGTCCAGAACATGGAGTGGAGTCCTACCTCAGCACCAATAGTTCCAACCCCATAGTGCACGGGGATGTCATGGATGTATTGCGGGTATATATGTAGACTGTGTTGGGTCTGGGATGTCACATCTGCTGTAGACATGTGCACCATTGCCTATGGACAGACATGCTAGGGGGCAGCATAGTACAGTACCACTACTAGCACAGTAATGATAGTAATATAGTCATTAAGCAAGCCGACAAAGGGGGTGTTGTGTTCCTTATTGACCGGTGTAACTATATGTCTTCTGTTTCCAATATACTTGATGATGCTAATGCATTTAGACATGTTACACTTTTGGATGTTAAGAAGTGCATAAGTTCTGTTAATATGATGATTTATGATTTGCAAATTAATGGTGACATTAGTTTAGATTTGTTTCACTTTTTTACTGTCTCGTGCCCGGTTATTCCATGTCTATATGGTCTTCCTAAGATTCATAAGTCGATGTTAGACCCCCCCCCCATGAGACCTATTGTGTCGGGTGGTGGTTGGCTTACTGAGCCTATCTCCATTTACCTGCAGAAACAGCTGCAACCATTTTTATTGAAATGTACTAATGTTCTACGAGATCCTACAGATTTTTTATTCAAACTATGACATTGGTATAATGGTTTAGATGGTAGTCCTTTAAGACAGGGTGATTTCTTATTTGTTACACTAGATATTGCATCTTTGTTTACTGTAATACCAAATGAATATGGTATTGAATCTATAAGAGAGATTTTGACTTCACAATTCTCTTTAACAACTAGATATGTTGAAAATATCTGTTTTCTTTTGGATTTAGTTCTTACTAATATTTTTTTGTTTGCTGAACAGCTATACTTACAATTAACGGGTGTAGCTATGGGCACTTCGGTGGCCAATACCTATGCCAATTTGGTGTTACACCAATGGGAGAAAACTTGTATTCTTGGTAATAGAAATCCCCTGAATAGTAATGTATGTTTTTATCAGCATTTTGTTGATGACTGCTTTATGATTTGGAAAGGTTCTTTAACTCAGCTTAGTGAATATGTGGATTATTTGAATACAACCACAATTTTTTTGAAATTTAAAATGGATGTTTCTGAAAATGTGATTGTATTCTTGGATGTTAAGATACAGTTACTAGAAGGATTTATTCACATTAGTGTCTATAGAAAGGAGCTATATGCTGGTAGGTATGTCCATAATACCAGCATGCATGCCCCACATGTTTTTAAAGGCATAGTGACTTCACAGTTTAATAGAGTTAGTAGGCTGAATACTGATGATATATTCTTTAATATACAACTTGATGAAATGTTTGATGATTTTTTGAATAGTGGGTATGACTCTACATTGCTGTTGGATTTGAAGACTAGAACTATAGCTGAGAGAAAGACAATTCTGAAACCTACTTTTTTAGATGATGTCTGTAATCCTAGTATAACTGAACGTCAAATTTCCACAGTTAGATATATTACCTCTTATAATGCTAAGACACATTTTGTTAAACAAATTATACAGAGGACCTGGGTTATATTGATGGCATCGGCTGAAGTTAAAGCTATTTTGGGTGAGAGACCCCTTTTCTCATGCAGAAATATGAGAACTTTAAAGAGAAGACTATGCTATAAAGATTTTAGTAGACCCCCTGGCCGGGCTGTTTCTGTTAAACCAGGTACATATAGATGTATGAATTGTACTTATTGCTCAGACATTATTAGTGATAATGGTCATAAATTTAAACACCTTGTCACTGGTAAAGTGTATAATTTTTTTTTTTTTTTTATGCCTGTATCACTTGTTTTTGTTGATATCTTTTTAGTCTGACTTATAATCAGAATTTCTACAATGTTTTTTTCTTTAATTTCTCATATAAACTATGTGTGTAACATAACCTTTGTATAATCTGTATGTGGAATATAATCTTTGTATAATCTGTATGTGGAGCTTTTCTCCCCAGGACTCCATTGAAAACGGGTTCTTTAGGCCCAATGGACTATCCTGGTTAAACAACTGCAAATAAATAAATAAATAAATAAATAAATAAATGTACCACGACTAATGTGGTGTATTTAGCAACCTGTGCTGTATGTCCCTCATTTTATGTAGGGAAAACAACCAGGAAGTTGAAAGATCGTATTATTGAGCACAAATCAGAGATTAGAAGAATTATTGATAGGAATGATTTATAGAAACACATAGCTGAGTTTGGTACAAATCATAGGTTTAATTTTAGAGTGATAGATATTTTACGTACAACACTAAGGGGTGGTGATAGCAATAATCTATTCGAAGTCAAGGAGTATGAGTGGATATTAAGGCTTGCTTCTGACTATCCTCCAGGTTTGAATTCGATGGTTACATTAAAACCTGTTCTTATTAAATTGCAACAAACTAAATTGCGTTGTTAGATGTTGTAATATATTTTTCATATATTTTATATATATTTTTATACATTTTTGTATGTTTTATGTTTATACTTCATATTTGCATTTGTTTGTGTCACATAACTTTTGGACTGCTAGTCATGTGATTTTTATGACCTGTATTTAAACCAGTTTGGTTTTAAGCATATGTAATAGTATTGAGGAAGGGTTTCACCTGAAAGATTTGCTGTTTTGTATTTTATAAAGTGGTTTTCTCAACGAACCTGTTGTTCCTTTGTAACTTGAAGCAGTCATTTCCTGCTACCCCAAACAGAATTTGCACTGGCTCTGTTAGCAGTCTCCATGTATGGAAATATCGACTGCTCATGCATTTGCTGTTCAGGCATAGCACATATAGAACTTGCTACCATAGTGGTTGACAATGTTCTACTATGGTATGCTTTTAGAATTCATTAAAAACCTATTTTCACTTACCTTTCAGTGATGATACATCAAGTCTATCTTTGTTATTTTCATAAGCTTTTAATTATACCATGTCTATTTTATGTTATCTCTGTATTGCATTATTTGTTTTGTTTTATAGTTTTGTAGTACAACTGTGCTTGGTGTTTATGTGCTTAATTAATGCTGAAACCGAATTTATGGCAGTTAGTGCAGAGGATTAAGGCTCTGCTCCATTAAAGAGCTGCGTCCTTTATCTTAGGATACAGAGTTTGATACCTTCCACCTCCACTTGCCACCTGTGTAACTCTGAGTAAGTTATTTAATCAGACAGTTCTCCCAGGTTATCCCCAAAAAGGGACATTTGCATCCACTAGATTTACCCAGTTAAGAAATGTATAAACAAGATTAAAAAAATACAATGGACCACCTTTCCCACATGATACTACAACCCTCCCACAATACTACTATTCATCTTCTCACCCTATAGCAAAGCTTGTCACAAAAATTGGATTAATTCTTTGCAAGAAAGTACCTACAACTAGCCTTTTCTAAATCAGCAAGTAGTGCGCAAGTTAATAGCAAACTTAAGGAAACTGTATGCCCTAACTTGCAGCAGTAGCAAAGGCAGTCTTCAATCTGCACAAACTGTCTTATATCATCAGCATATACAATCTTAATTTTATTTATATTCAGTACTTTAACATTTCAACACTTACATGGCTGATTGAGTCCTGTCAAGTTCAGAGTCTTAAAGACTGAGCTTTAGTGACTGGCTCTGAGTCAGATTGACTAGGCATCCAGTGCAAAGAGGGACATATAAGCCAGGAGTATAATGGGCTTAATAGAGTCTGCACAATTTAAAGCTCTATGATTCATAATAACAGCATTATGAAAGGCAGTAAAAAATATGTTGTATTTTGCAAGTTAGACATCATAACAGACATAATATATTCTGCACAATTTAAAGCTCTATGACTCAATAATAATAGCATTAAGAAAGACAGTAAGAGGGTTTCCAAGATGGCGGCATTCCTTTGAGCACCTTATCAATGAGGCTCTGCAAAAACAACAAATAAAGCTGCCGAAAGCCATGAAAAATAAGGTTTGAAAACTTTCTCTTCGGTAAATAACACACCTGCGTCCAAAACAATGCCTCCAATGAAGAGTTAAATTGACTATTCTGAGAAATATTAAATAAACTTTCTTCTAAGCAAACTGCACCAGTACTAATAAGTGATCATGGCCTGATAGAGTTGAATAGAAGAAAAATGAAAAAGAAGGGCGGGGGGCATGCAAACCAAACTGATGAGCAAAACTGAATTAATGGAAGCACAAACAGTTAAAACTATATATTTGCAAGTGATTACACCTGAAAAAGAAACTATAATAAAAAGGCAAAGAACCAGAAAACAACAGGAGAACCTGAAACTCTCTAAATCGAGCAAACATCCAACTTTGATGACCTAAAATCTGCATTACTACCTCTCCAAATAACCATTCAAAACGTTTCAGACCAACTTTTAGAGTTCAGAAACACATTAAGTCAAATAACCTCCCGACTAGAAAAAATGGAAGCTAAAGTGTCCGAAAACAAAATAAAAATAGACAAAATTTAAAAAGAAAATGAAATAAATGCGAAGAAGATCTATGAGATGCAACAGAAAGTCATTGATTTGGAATCAAGAAGTAGGCAAAACAATATACTAATTTGAGGTATCCCAGAAAAATAAGAAGCGCAACGAATATAAACAGTAAAATAAGCCGTGGGCCACCTTTAGAGAATGATTCAGAAGCTGGTGAGATGGTGATTGAAAGAGTACACTGAGCTCTTTGCAAAATGCAAAAGTTGGACAAACCAAGACAGATTAATGCTAGGTTTCTTAACCATTAAGATGTTTATAAAATTCTAATGGCAGCAAATAAAAAAATCTATTTCATGGAATGGAAGCAAAATATCATTTGCACAGGACTTACCCTTCCAAATAAAACAGCAAAGACAACAATTATCTCTATTATTTAATAGCAAAAAAAAATAAATCAGTTTCCAGATGAGGTATCTGAATACATTAATCTTCCAGCATAAGGATGTTAAAACTATTGCTTCAGACTGGTAAACAATATAAGTGTTTTTTTTCTGTAAGGAACATGAACTTTGAAGGAACAAATTATTCTGTTGGTAAAATCACACAGATGATAAAAAAATACATAGTAAAATTTTGGAAGGTAAAAATCCACATTGCTGTATAAGGTACAAAACTCCACACGAATTAAGGAGCTGTAACGTAACATATTGTGTCACACAGAAGAGAATAAGAAGGTAAGAGCTGAACCATTCGAGTTTTTCTTATAGTTTGCAAAAGTACCAAATATCTGAGAAGCATTAACACGATATAAGTAACAGTCATATAGAAAACAACAAATTGCAACAACTGGAGTACCGATGGCTTTTGTCTAAGAAGCAGGTTATACAACTATGTCACAAGGGATTGTAAATATGGCTAAACTAAACGCTCCATAACCCTTGTAACTCCAGGAAATTCTATAGGAAGTAATTTTAGATTGTAAATTAGTCACCGGAAAAATGTTATAATGCTTCTCTTGCTATTGCTATTACAAATATACAAGATACCCATGAACTACGTTATTATCTGTTTTATCTGTATTATCTGTTACAAATTCTCTCTCATTCCCAAACTGAAATTTTAGTGACTATAAAGTGTTGGCTATACTATACATGTGTATTAGAAACTACTTGTAAAAGTCATCTGAAATGTTTTACTTTTGTATACTTGGGAGTGCCAATAAGTAAAGGAGCCAAATTGCAAAACGTAACCTCAAAAGAAGAGAAAATATGACAAGAGCTCACTTTTAAAGGGACAAGCATGACACAATTCATTGTTGTGAAGAAGTGCCATAGTAATTACATCTAGTATGTTTGTTATGCTGGTTGATAGAAGTAATTCCAAGCAAATGCAAAATGTTTCTTGTGTTAGATTTAAATATCAAGAAATAAAATGTCTTCGGTATGCATAAACCTTAAAGGCAATACAGCTGTCCTGATAGGTTATATTTCTTGTTGCTACAGCACTAGGAAACAAATGATTTGATGTTTACTTGAATTTTGTTACAACTCTACAAATATCTTAATACAATTATTACTCTTTTGTTGCATCTAAAAACAGATTAATATGGTCAGTTTTCCTAGACATCAAGGGTACTCAAATGGTCAGTCAGTGGTGGAACATGAAAAAGCAAAGTATTGACAACTTGCAAAATGTTTATGGTCTACAAATGTTGTTCCAAGCAGCATTCTTGAATCAGAATCTGTTATATGTTAACTATCTTAAATGAGAAGCATGGGTTGGTGGTATCATCATGACGACTGTTTCTTGGTGTACTAAAGCACATGAAAATTGCAAGTCAAGAAACAATATATTGCAAACATTTAACTCAGTGAAAAATGAAGAAATACAAAAGTATGAAAACAGGATAAACTTTTTAATAAGGTCAATTAAAGTTAAGTACAGTTTAAAATGAAGATTATATCATTTAGACAATACTTTTAAATACTGAGTTGTGGGACAGGAAATGTGAGTCAGGTAGGATATGCTAATCTTAGTGTACCTTGTTATTGTTTTTTGTAATATAAAGGTTTTGGAAAAAATTATTAAATAGAAGTATCATAAAATGTTGAATTCTAACTTGTAAAAAAAGAAACTTACCTCTTGGTTGTAAACTGTTAATCTCTTCTGGGCATGGTAGTTTTGTGGGTAGGCACAGGGACAGAGCTGGAAGAGTTAAGTGCTACATGAATAGAGAAATGCATCCTCACACTATAAAAAATATTCATATGAACACAGGAGACGACAACAAAAGAAATAACATTAAGAGAAAAAAACAGTAAGAAAAAGGGATGTGGATAATTGATTCATGGAATTTGAAAGGGATACAAGATAAAAAGAAAAGGAAATTATGCACTTAGCTTTTAAATCAGATGTAAATATATTTATACAAGAAACACATATGTTAAAGGAAGATCGTCTGAAAGGGAGAGAAAATGGGTAAAAACAATAATAGTGTCAGGCAATGAAGCTAACGATAGGGTTTGCAATTTTAATTAAAAACTCATTCAAAGCAACAACTCTACATCATGAGTCAGATGTAAATGGAAGATGGTGCTATTTTTCAGTTAAAAGCTCTAGTCTACAGAAGCCACTGTTCTTGAGCCTTTATAGTCTGTGTGTGAAACAAGATTTTACCATGGAAATTTATAACATCCTAACACGATTTCCAAACTACTACTATATAATAGGAGGTGACTGCAATGTAATAACTGACCCTGTAATAGAACAAGTAAAAGCAAAACTTATAACACCCGGGCCTCCAAAGTGATAAATGATCTAAAAACAGATTTTAACTTATTCAACCCGCATTGCTACCAGAGCAACCAGTTTTGAAACTGAACACATTTTTCAGTGGGCACATATAATCATAATATTAGCACTGAACATGGACTTAGAGGTCACATACAGCACTGAACTGTCCTGAAGTTCAGACTATATCAGTCTCAAATGAAACTGATTTTGTGCTCTCTGTCCGCAAGATGGAAGACAAAAATCATATGATCTTTTACACTCAAATTGCATATAGCTTAAATTCCCTGGGATAATTTTCACCTTATTAAGTAAATGGTTGTCGAACCCAGAAACCCACTGGCACAACTGATCAAACATCCTGGCAGTTTGTTTTGTGCAAGACTGTGGTACAGTGGGGATTGGAAGAATTTGCCCTTTCCTCACTGCAGTGTGATCTTGCTGTTTTATATATATATATATATATATATATATATATATTTATTTTTTATTTTATTTAACATTTGTTGACCGGGAATGTCCGACTAGGTTCCACAGAGCCTGTTTTCAGCGGAGGCCCGGGGAGAAATGCTCCAGATGCATGTCTTTGGAATGTGGGAGGAAACTTGAGTACCCAGAGGAAACCCACATGAACACAGGGAGAACATGCAAACTCCACACAGAAGGCACCCTAGCTGAGAATCGAACCGGAGAACCTCTTGCTGTGAGGCGACAACGTTAACCGCTGCACCACTGTGCCGCCCATATATATATAAAATTAGCAGGTGGTGCAAGGGAACTTGTCCCCCTGCAAAAAACATTTGTTCTTTTTTTTGATCGACTGCTGATTCACAAGTTGTTATTGATCAGTTGCCATTCAGTAACTTTACGTTTCAACCAGCTGTCATAGATCCAGATATCTATATCTATATATATCTGTGTACAGAAACACTCCGTATGCTCGAACGTTCATGCAGAAGTTATTGAAACTCATCTGATCTGATTGTTTCTGTTGGTGTTCAGTCTGTGTAAGTTTGTGCTCAGTGGGGGTTGTGGAAATTGACTTTTCTGTACTATAGACAGATTTTGAAGTGGGTATATATAATTAGCAGGGGGTGTGGGGGTTGCAGCTACCCTGAAAACATAAATGTTTTGTTTTTTCACTGTTTTGGCTTTTGATCTTTTCAGATCAATCATTAGCTGTTCAAGATTTGTGTTCTTCGATGTTTTGAAGTACTCTATATACATAAGAGTGTAATACTATTAATCAAGCATTCAAAACATTGCACCTCATTCAATTTAAAAATAACATCAAACTTACGTTTAATTGAAAACTAGCATCACAAACAAATAAATAAATGTAAAAATGAAAAAAGAAATCATTCCCACTTACTTTACTTTCTATAATCCACACTTCAACCATTTAAATATATGACAAACCAATTTGATAATATTAACCACCAAGAAATTCAATGACAAAATGAACCTGTGACCAAACATGCTGTGCACATATAGAGTAGTATGGCAGTACAGATCATGTACTCAAAATGTTGCATATAATCTAAAAATAACATGAACTTACCTTTAATAGAAAGCCCTTTTCCAATCAATTAAAGAAAAGAAAAAGAAAACACCACTAACTATCGTGCATCATTTGTCTGTGTAACGATACTGTTAGGGAAAGGATATCTGATAACCTAATGTGCAGGTTTGGGATTAGGGCAGGGTAGGGGTAAGATTATGGTTAGCACGTGAATAAGTTGGTATAACATTTAATTTATTGGAAAGCACTCTGTTAATCCTACCATTGCTATGGATAATAAATGATTTGTATTACTATTTAACAGGTTATTTTATACAGTTACTGTTTCACCTAGTACCCACTTCCTAGGAAGCTACGTTTTTAGTTATTCCATGGACTACAGTCTCATATTTCCAGACTTTATGATGCATAGTCATGTCTGCATTATGCAGTGTCACATCACAAGGATATCGATTATCTGCTTATATCAGCAGGATAAGATATATGTGCCTTAAGACATATATACCTTTGCTTAGCCCCTCTTAATATTAGTTATTAGTTGATATTTCATATCATACAGCTTATGTGCTATTGACACATTGGCCCTTAGTAGTTACCAATACAGGTCATATGATTAATTGTGTGCTTGCACTTTGAGGCTTTGTTGCCATACAGTAAGGTGATAAAGCTTCTTGTATAAGTACATACAGCTACTGACAGATCCATCTCTCCTGCATTATGAAATAAAAAAGCTTTTGTGCTGCAACTATCCAATGAAATTCAACTGAAAACAAATAATGAAAATATAAAAAGCCACAGGCTATTTGTATTGAGCAGCTGAGAGCTTTTGTCTCTTATTACTTACGATTTCCTCAAAACTGCGTCTAACTTTCTTATACACATTTAAAACGTGTGACAGAAAAACGTGTCAATATATATATATATATATCTATATATGTGGGTCTACTTGATTCTTCTTCTTCTTTCGGCTGTTCCCGTTAGGGGTCGCCACAGCGGATCATCTGTTTCCATTTCTTCCTGTCCTCTGCATCTTGCTCTGTCACACCAACCACATGCATGTCCTCTCTCACCACATCCATAAACCTTATCTTAGGCCTTCTTCTTTTCCTGTTACCTGGTAGCTCCATCCTTAGCATCTTTTTCCCAATATACCCAGCATCCCTCCTCAGCACATATCCAAACCAACGTAATCGTGCCTCTCTGGCTTTGTCTCCAAACCTTCCAACCTGGGCTGACCCTCTAATATACTTATTCCTAATCCTGTCCACCCTCGTCACACCCAGTGCAAATCTTAACATCTTTAATTCTGCCATGTCCAGCTCTGACTCCTGCCTTTTTGTCAATGCCACCGTCTCCAACCCATATAACATAGCTGGTCTCACTACCGTCTTGTAGACCTTCCCTTTCACTCTTACTGGTACAACTATTTTTTTTTTTTTATAATAGAAGACAAAAGGACATGGTTAATATTTTGTTAGATATTAAAATTAATATTTGTCATTAAGGAATAGAAAGCAGTATATATGGATATTTTGAGAGTTTTAGGTATATGCATGCACATTTTTTTTTGCAGTTATTTTCTTGCCCTGAAGGACATCTGTGGCAAGCACTCGGGCAAGATGTCCAATTTTTGTGTGTCTGTTGAAGGTGTGAACTAAGGATCAGGTGGGTGCCTTTAGGATAGATTTGGTATCCACTCCTTGCAAATGTCACTGTGGTGGCTGCTGCCTGGGTACAGTAAGCTTTCATTGGGTCAGACAGACTGTGGCCCTTGCTGTAATAGCAGAAATGAATAGAATAGCAGTGCAATTTGGAGATGGTCTGATGTGTCATCGGTTGTTCTTTCTAATCAGCAAAGGAAAACCGTCTCCAACCCATATAACATAGCTGGTCTCACTACCCTCTTGTAGACCTTCCCTTTCACTCTTACTGGTACAACTATTTTTTTTTATAATAGAAGACAAAAGGACATGGTTAATATTTTGTTAGATATTAAAATTAATATTTGTCATTAAGGAACAGAAAGCAGTATATATGGATATTTTGAGGGTTTTAGATATATGCATGCACATTTTTTTTTTGCAGTTATTTTCCTGCCCTGAAGGACATCTGTGGCAAGCACTCGGGCAAGATGTCCAATTTTTGTGCGTCTGTTGAAGGTGTGAACTAAGGATCAGGTGGGTGCCTTTAGAATAGATTTGGTATCCACTCCTTTCAAATGTTACTGTGGTGGCTGCTGCCTGGGTACAGTAAGCTTTCATTGGGTCAGACAGACTGTTGCCCTTGCTGTAATAGCAGAAATTAATAGAATAGCAGAGCAATTTGGAGATGGCCTGATGTGTCATCGGTTGTTCTTTCTAATCAGCAAAGGAAATGAGCAACTAGAAGACTGGTAGCTGTACTTTTGGCTTAAATGATAAGCTAGTTCTAAGGATCACCTTGTCCTTATGAAAAAACAAAGAGAGAGGAGTGCACATGAGTGTTTGCAGCTTGGAAACTTTCTGACTATGGTTATGTCTCTTAAAGGGCAGTCTTCCAGGAAAGAGCAAGGAGTGCATGTGAGTGTTTGCAGCTTGGAAACTTTCTTTCTATGGCTTTGTCTCTTTAAGGGCAGTCTCCAAGGAAAGGGATTTTAAAGGACTGTTAGTTTTAGGCTCAAAAGGAGCCCAGGAGCATTTTTCAATGGTTCAGCTCCTGGGGTTGGGTGTCTGAATATACAGCAGAATCTTGAGAAAGAGTTTCACCTAAAGTAGGCTGGATAAAGGAGGCTCCCAAGGCAGATAGATCAAACAGCTGAAAGGTGGGCCTCAATGGAGGTACAGACTAGTTGATGTGAGAAGGACATTTAGTTAGAGTTGGTCTTGACTGTTGGGGGACCCATTAGGCCTAGCAGGGTTTCCTTTATTGTCCTCTTACCACTTTTCTTAAAATTACTCTTCTTACCTTTTTGTTGCTTGGGTTCATTCTGTTTTCTGTAAAAGGAGACATGTTTGAATGGGTAGTTTCTCTCAAACCAATTAGATGGGGAGAGAAAAAGCTACTTTACTCCCTGTATGATTTTAGCCCTTTCAATTATTGTTTTAAACATTTCACCAGAAGGTCCCCCCAGACAATAATTTCTTGTCCAAAGGAACATTAATCAACTGAGCTTTGACATCCTTAGGTAATGGCTGGAGCCTTAACCAGACAAGTCTTCTGATTACAGATTCAGTTAAAGAAGCCCTGGAAACTGCATCAATGGCACTGCAGCCATATTTTCTAGAGTATTTGGTTACCTGACTGAGAGCTTGGAGAAGCTCCAAGAATTTGTTCATAAGGCCAGCATCAGACACTTCCCCATGTTCTGCCCCATGTGATCAAGGATGACTGAGTGTCAGCCAAAAAGGCATTCACCACAGTCACCAGTACAGGGGGAATGGTCACAGGTTTAGGAGATTCAATGCAAAGTAATTCATAACATCCTTTTTGAGTATCTGAAGCTTCTCTATTTTTAAATTTAAAAATAATCATTCATTCTTACGATAGTTTCTCCAAAGTAAATCTCTTCAGAGGAAAACATCTGATGAAAGGGTATATTCAAAATGAGATTCAAAGCAAATAGGAGAAGAAATTTGGAAGGAACAGTCTAATTCTTCCTGAAATGGATCCTGTGGCTAAGCTTCATCATCTTAGGAAAATTCCATTTTTCTTTTCTCAGGCACTGGTGGAATGCTGGCGGGGACTGCCCAGGATGGATGGCCTTCAGAGCCTTGATCAGGCCTTGGGCCAAGTTGAACCAGTAATCCTAACTGGTTTTTTTTGCAGTTAGGCAGAGAATAGGAGGAGAAGGGGAGATTTGGTTGGATTTTGGGATTTTCCTAACTGGATATCCACACAGAAGAACTGAGGAGTCAACCCAGAACATCATACTTCTATGCTGAAACTCTAATTCCTCATGCAGCAATACCTGGTAGATCCCCATTTTTTAATAACAATACATAGCTGCTCCATGCCTTAGGACATGCAGCACAGAGGTTTCATGTGCATCACTGTTCCTATACTTGCCTCCAAAGATACAAAGCAAGATGGCTTGGGAGAAGTAGAAGGCTGATCCAAAGTCTGTGAATATGCCTCACCAGATATGTCTGTTTCAGGTCAACCATGCATAAAACAGGAAAAAAATCTATGTCTTTTCATCCTTAATGGACTTATCCCCTGGAGGAGTGAGGGAGGAAGAAGGACCTGCCAAGAACATGGCAGAAAGCATCAAGGCCTTAAAACACTACCTTGTGAGGTGACTACCTAATGTGCACAAATAACTATGAATGGTCATTGATGCAAAGCCGTTAGTGTTGCCACAAGTATGGACATCTTGTTCCACTGTAAGATAAAAAATATAACTAATATGGAAGTCACTGTAGAGTGTTTGCTACCCAGAGTCACACTTGCCATTTTTTAAAGATATAAGCAAAGCAATAACACCAGAAAGCACAAATTTAGAAAAAGAAGAAGAAAGTATTCCCCAGTGGGGTACTTACTTTAGCTTGATCTCTAAAGCCAAACCGAAACCCAAATGGACATAAAGTTAATAATTATGACAGTAACACAGGAGGCATCTGCATACATGAACTGTGGCAAGATAGTTCTGAAGTGTATACACCTGATAATGACACACTCTTGAGTACCTGTGTTCTTAAAGACTGGTCAGATGGACAGGGCACCCGGAAGACAAGTCCCAGATATAGAATACCGCAACTAAGGAAGAATATCTAAAGAGTATGGTGAACAATGTGGGATATATAAGAAAGCATACCCAAATGGCATCTGTACCTAAACAAGCAAGAGGCTGGCATGGGTTCTTGTAGAGAAATGCTACTATGTGGAGAAAATATGGATGGGAAACATGAAACAAAACGTAAGGCTTTACTGCTACAGTGACTTTTCCATGGTGATTAAATGTTATGGTACATACCTTACATAACTGTACTTTTCTGAAGCTTGATGCATCTCAAGCATCTGTCATCATTTCATTATTTAAGGATTATGGTATTTTGCTAATGATTTTTAATGTTAATGATTTTGTTTACTTCATGTAATTGGAATGGTATTTTGCTAATGATTTTTAATGTTAATGATTTTGTTTACTTCATGTAATTGGAGCTTTTCTCCCCGGGCCTCTACTGAAAATGGATATTTGTCCAGTTAGACTAGCCCGGTCAACAAATGTAAAATAAAAAAAAAAAATAAATATGCACTCTGAAGTTCCACTGAGCCTTATTTCCATCCAGCTTCTCCTAAAAAGCAGATGTTCTATGTGTTACAGCAGTAATTGTGTTTTTAGACAAAACCCTGTGCTTAGGCCCACACCTATTGCTAAGGGGTCTAAGAATATTGCATTTCTGAATTCCCTTCTTAACAACAGATACAATAAAATACTAAAATAGATTGATTTGGTAAGAGTGTACACGCACCTGCTGCTTTCAGCATTAGGGTGAAGAAGCAAAGGAGAGGCTATGAAACAAACTGATGATCTGGCTCCAGGCACTACGGATTCTACCCTTAAAGAAAATATGCCATAGCTGACACAAACAGCTAATAAGGTGTTTGTTCCTATCATAATGTCTAGGAATGATCCTAGTGATGCCAACATCAGTACTGCTTCTTCAGGCATTGTATTATGTATGAATACAGACCCCAAAGTTCCCCTTTAATTGTTAAAAATCAGCCTCTGTATAACATTTTCTTGGTTCCTCTTCACAGAATTTATTATTTATCATTTTAACCAGTTTACTCCCACTAGGCTAGCAACCTACTTTCAGGGAAGATCTGAGGTGGTATTTATACTACTAGGAGATATTTTACCAGGGCATCAGGGAATTCCCATTCTCATTAGGAGGGTGCTTGTTCCATTCCTAGTGCAGTGGTGGCTGGGAGAACAACACTCAAGGAGATCCAAGATGGCAGAGAGCACAGAGGCAAACACCAGAGCAGTGTTTGAAGCTCTAAAAGACTCTGAAGAACTGTTTCAGCAGAATTTGTTTTATCAGACATTGTTGTGTCTTTCAGCTTTTCCCAGTTAGGGGTCGCCACACTGGAACTCTGGTCCGCTAATGATTGGCAGTAGATTTTTATGTGCCGAGATGCCGGCCCTGATGCACAACCTTCCTCCACACAGAAGACGCTCTAGCTGAGAATCGAACAGGACAATGTCTTACTGTGAGGCGACAATGCTACCGCAGACGTAAATGTTCAAAACAATGATGGATGTGTTATTACAACTATCCTGTTGGGAGGGTTACAGTATGATATTTTAGGTGAATTGCTGTTGTAGAGTGAGCCACTAATTGAAAAACATGTTTTATGGGGTGACATTATGGACAAAATTCAGTCAGAGAAATTGGAAGCTATTTTGAAAGAAGATTGCCAGATAAAGAAATCATATGCCGAGATTGTTAAAGAAACTGCAGGGAAAGTGATGACAGACAAACACAGGAAAGGAAATGTCAACAGTAAAAGGAAATGTATGGTGAGAAGTCAGAGCAAAGAGGAAAAAGAAATGGACAGCTATGACATTTGGGATAATTTAATGGGCCCATTGGGAGGGAAGGCTCAGTAGGTAAGAGCTTTTATTCTTATTCATAAAAGAGACGTTTTGTGACATTTTTAAGACTGGTTCTGTTCTGGAAAGTTTTTTGGGGGGGAGTATGGGAAGAAAAAAACTGTAATGTATGGAATTGTTATGTGGTTAAAGCATTTTACAGAAAAACAAAAAAGAATAAACATGGACAACTTTGAACTGAAGTTGAAAAAATACTTTAAAGAGAAATTTAAGCAAAATGTGTAATGAAGTTATGGACATTATCAAAGTCTATGATAACAAAGGATTATTGACTGGGGGATGTAACTGCCAAATTGTACTGAAAATAGAGAAAGAAAAATTGTTCATATCTCTAGTATAATAAATGTAAAGGGTAACTGCGGTGATGTAGAATATTGGGCCAGCCAAAAACATGTTTTTTTTCTGTGGAAAAGATGATAATTTGATAAGTAACTGTGATACGAGGAAATGTATTTGTGGAAAAACAGGTTATGATGCAAAAAGTGTGAATTGAAATGTTATAAATGTAACAAAATTGGGCATTTATGGATGAAATGTTATCTAGAGAAAAGGGATGAAGAAGAAGAAAACAAAAGAGACAGTATACTAAGAGAAAAAACAGTCTCAAGAAAAGATAGGGTAAAATAAAGAAGGATAAAGAGAAAACTGAAACAGAAGAGAATATAGAAGAAGATTCTGAAATAAGTGATGAGGAAGATATAAAGAGGGCAATTGTGAAAGGTAAAAAGAATTCTATTGGCAAAAGAGTAAGAGACAGAAAAGGGAATGTGTAAAAAAGAAAGGAAATGGATAATGTAAATGAGATAAGTACTTCAAATCTATGCAATTTCTGGTAAGCCACAATATGGACATAATGACAACTTTAGAGTGCTTTCAGTAAATGTAAATAATATCAAAAATATAAGTAGAAGAATAGGCATGCTAAACTGGAGTAGTAAGTGTGATGTTGATGCAATAATATTGGAAGATGTAAGATTTTTGACACAATAAGATAGATGACAAAGAAACTTTGTCGAGGAAATACAACATGGAACCTAGTAAAGGAACTATGTTCAGGCATAGCTGTTCTTTGTAGAAGGTCAGTAAAATTATTGAACATATCATTGGCAGTGATGGGAAGATTAACTGTTGTGGATCTTAGCTGGCATAATCAGGTGTATACAATTATAGCATTGCATGTTTTTGGTAAGTGTAAACAAAGGGAAAATTTATTTCCTAAAATTTTGGATTATGTAGTAATTAATATGAATATAATATTAATGGGAGGTTTTAACCGTGATTTGAGTGGAAACAGAAGAAGAGAGGAAGTGATGTTAAAATAATTTCTGAAGTTTTAAAATGTGGCAATTTAAAGATTTGGAATAATCATTTGGGGGCATATAGCCAAGGTATATGTGAGATGGAAACAGATTATTTTATTATATTACAAGGTTTAAATATAGCTAAGGGAGAAACATATGTAACAGGCTTGTCAGGTCACACAGCCATATGGATAGAAATACAAGAAAATAAAAAAATATATCAAATTTGCAAAAAGAACAGAAAGAATAAATGAGACGTTATGTGAAGAAAATTGAAAAAAGTATGTGTTTATAGAAAGATGACATTTCCAGCAAAGTGTGTTATAAAAATGGTCTGAGTGGTGGCCAGCTTTGAAAGAAAAATATAAAATATGTTTTTTTTAGAATGGCAGTCAGCTGCAAGAAATATACATTACAAAATAATGCATATGGATGCTTTAAAGGATTTGGAAAGGAAAGATGAATAATATTATGCAATAGAGCACAGAATTTATGAAAAAATCAAGAGAAAATGAAAGTACTATTATTTAAGCAAATATATTATTTACAAGATAAAAAGAAGAGGTAGCAATTTATTTGACTAGCATAGTTAAAGAGAATATTAGTATAATGAGAGAAATGAAAGATGATACAGGAGAGATAAGAAGACCTCAGGAACAAATTATGAATATCATTATAACTTATGTAAAGAAAATGTTTCAAGATAAAAAGTGTAAAAAAAAGAATGCCATGTTAAAAAAGTGACAAGAAAATAAATTGGAAAAAATATTTCTTTATATGAATTAGATACGGTACTTACAGTCAGTTACAGATCAGATGGAATAGGATATAAATTTTATAAGAATTTTATGGATTGGCAGCAAAAATACTTCTTAAAAGTTACAAATGATTGATTAAATGAAGGTTTTATATAGAAAGATTTATGCAGTGGCATACTTAAATTTGTGTGGAAATGGAAAATAAAAAAATTGATAATTGAGACCTATAGTATTGAACAATACAGATTATAAGATTTTTATAACAATAACGCAGAAGAGAATGGAAAGTGAAATAAAAAGTATTATGGAAGAGAGCATATACAGTTTAAAGGGAAAGGATGTCAGGAGTCATTTATTCATAGTAAAGGAAATTGTGTATAATATTATAAATAGGACTGAGACCAACATCATGATAGCAGGTTTAAATAAAGCTTTTGATACAGTACAACATGAACATTTACAGACATATACATTATAAAAGAGTATGAGGCCATAGTGGTGCAGCAGCTAGTGTTGCTGCCTCACAGCAAGGGGGTTGTCTGGTTCAATTCTTGGCTGGGGTGCCTTCTGTGATGAGTCTGCATGTCCTCCCTGTGGTTGTGTGGGTTTCCTCTGGGTGCTCCAGTTTCCTCCCACATCCCAAAGACATGCTGTAGGTGAATTGGAGACTCTAAATTGGTCATAGGTGTGTGTGTGTGTGTGTGTGTGTGTGTGTGTGTGTGTGTGTGTGTGTGTGTGTGTGTGTGTGTGTGTGTGTGTGTGTGTGTGTGTGTGTGTGTGTGCCTTCTGTGGAAGGTTGGGTGCCAGGCTGGCAACGTAACACTGTAAAACTCCACTGCCAATCTTTCTGTGGACCATTGTTCCATTGTGACGACCCCTAACTGGGAAAAGTTGAAAGGAGAGGAAGAATATAACCCATCTTGACCATATATAATACTTAAGCAGTTACCAAGGTAACTAATGCTTTATACATGACACAAAACTGACAAAGTTGTGCAAGAGAAACAGTAGACACTTGAACTTGAAATACCACAGAATGTAACAATCATATTCTGAACAAATAGTATTAACTTGACAATAGACACTCAGTTTAATAACACGGGCTTATGTATAATAACACCACTGTTTTAATTTGTTATAAATGACATACGCTATAATGGACATCAAGGGGAAGCATGATGATTTTCTCATATAAGTAAATGTGCATAACAAGTCATTTAATTACTTTAACTTGAATTGTGGTTTTGTAACCTATCTTGACCATGCATAATACTTAAGCTGCACCAAGGTAACTAATGTTTTATACATGACATCAAACTGACAAAGTTGTTCAAGGGAAACAATAGAAGCCTGAACTAGTAATGTCACAGAATGTAACAATCACATTCTGAACACATAGAATTAAATTGACAGTAATCACTCAGTTTAACCTTTGCTGATTGTACAAAGTAGAATATTGCCATTTAAATCGAAACACTTTCAGTATATGCCATAAAATGGCAATTTATATATATGGAAAGGGAATTTGTAATCATTAATCACAATAAGTGAATTTTTTGTTTTTAACCTATAATTTTACTCATTTTACAATAAAAAATGACAGATATGAAAATCCTTATGTGTAGGAAATGGGGGGAAGAGGGATGCACTGATAATTAAAATGCACTAACTTTCATCAATGTTCACATAAAGCAAACTTGATGCTTTAAGTAAGTTAACAGCAAAGTGATTACTTAAATGCTGGCAAACAATGAAATATAACTTCTGATATATCCAGTAAAATACATTTTATTATAAACATTAGGTATAAATATTATTACCATATGTTTATATTAAGTAATAAGTTTTGAAAGACTTCATCAATAAGGCTGAATATGTTAAATAACTGTGTGCTATAATCTTTTACTGAAGTTTTATATATGATACATCCTACTTTACTATGACTGAATTGCTTGTCATTTATATTTCATGTAAATAATTGATTATACAATAAGTAGACATTTATATTGTATTAGAATTCTGTCTTATCTACAATAGTACTATATCTGTTCAAAATAATATAAAACTTGCTTATTCCTATTACAAATATTCTCCATATGATAATTCAATTTATGGAGCTCAGATGTTCTGGATTGTAAAGTTATGAGTGATAATCTGATGGACTTAGGTTTATCCATCAGATTAGGAATTATTTTCATTCCATGGTTAGTGCAGATCTTAGTTTTGTTAACATTTATTAATTTAAATTTGTTATTTCACAAAAACATTTTAGTATGCCTGACCAACACATTACTTTATTGGCAAACACTCAAAGTATAAAACTGATAATTTCCTTTAAAAGCTCAAACATATACTTTATAGTTATCAGAGGAAGATGTTTAATAGTCACAATAAAACAAAAAAATACATAGTCTAAATAACATAAGATGGATTTAACTTTATTATCTTTAAATACCAATGGCTTAAACAATCCTAGCAAGAGATAAAATCTACTGAAATATTTAAAACTGAACAAAGCACAAATTGTATTCCTTCAAGAAACTCATTTCAAAACAAATGACAATTACAAATGGAATCCTAAGGGAATATATGATATTAGCGCAATCCACTTATAAGACAAAGACAAAGGGGGTAACAATTTTATGGAAAACAAATGTGATTAACCCAGAAATCATTTATAAGTAGGAAGATAAAGAAGGCCTTATGGCATTAGTAATAGTTAAATATAATAACAGAATATGGACCCTAGCCTATCTATACTGGCTCCCAAGCAGTTTCCAATAATTATAAAGGCAACTTATTAGGAGGAGATTTTAACTGTATATTTGATATTTCTGAAACTACAAATAAAAGACCACTGCATACATCTGGTGTATCAAAAGCTTTAAACAAGTGGGTAGAATCATTTAATCTTGTAGATACTTTCAAATTTAAAGAAGATAAATCTTTGTTGTTTTCCCATCAAGATCACAGATTTGGTACCCAAACTAGAATAGGTAAAATATTTGCTGCCCATGACTTACACTCTAAAATCATTAATTTCTCAATCTCTCCCTGTCCCTTTTCAGACCACAATTCATTTATACTAAAACTTAAAAATGGGTACAAACCATCAATCTTTAACTTCACAATTCCAGTATATATAACTAAAATTAAAGAGACCAAACCCTAGTTATTATGTGAATTACAGTTCTTCTTAGATATTAATTATACCACATAGATAAATAAAATAATGATATGGGACTCATTAAAAGCTTACATATATGGTAAAACCCTAACTTGGTATAAAAATCAGAGAATGGGATTCTAAATTATTAGATCTACAATCAAAACTTTTGTCAGTAAAAGCTAAAAAAAATCAAAATAATTTGGAAATGAAAAAGAAAGTAGAAGTAGTAAACAACAAATACAACAAAATTCTAACATATAAAACTAGTTTAGCTTTAGAAAAACTAAAAAATTAATACCTTGATCACTTTTCCCAATTATCTGCATAATTTATCCACAAGAATCAAAATACAATCAAAAGTTAATAACATTAAAAGCATCTTCCATGAAAAGAAAGGGAACAATGTCTCGGATATAGGTGACATTCTTGATGCCTATAGAAAACAATATATGAAACATTTCCAAAAAGAAAATATACATATTGATCAATTAAATCTAGATGAAAAATGTTCTAATATAAGAATTACCAGAAAAATTAAAACTAGATCTGCAAACACCCATATCCTAAAAAGAAATTACAGATACAATAAAAGAGGGTAAAAATAATAAAGCTCCAGGTATAGATGGCATAATTATGGAAATATATAAACTTTTTCCTTCAAAGACACTATCCCTCTTCCATAAAACTCTATTAAAAATTCAGTCACAAGCTTTTATATCACCCTCTTGGAGATATTCCTTAATCACACCAATCCTAAAGGAAAACAAGTCCCCAAACCTCTGTACCTCATCATTATTAAATAATGACTGTAAGATATTTATGACAATATTAACTAACAGAATGAAAATACCACTACCCAAAACAATAAATAATGATCAAACTGGATTTATATATCATAGATTCACACATGACAATATTAAAAGGATACTTTCTAATATAGATTATGTTAATAAAGAAAATAAATAAACACTCATAATTGGCTTAGATATAGAGAAAGCTTTTGATTCCCTAAATTGGGACTATTTATTCAAAATCCTAATGTTATTTGAATTTTCTGCATCCTTTGTTCATCTCCTAAAGAATATATATATGCAAATAATTTAGCATATGTCAAGTTAGGTCCTTTTACCTCTGAATCTATACATATAGCAAAAGGCACTAAACATGGATGTCCCATGTCACCAATTCTATTTGCTCCGGCTATTGAAATATTGGAAGATTCAATTCATAGCAATATAAAAATCAAAGGAATAGATGTTTATGAACAATACAATTCTAAAGTAATGCTATCTGCTGATGACATATTACTAACGTTATTTAATACAAAAGAGACATTAGAAGAATTAGCTATATTAACTGACAAATTTCACATGACTTCAGGACTCCATTTCAATAAATCAAAATCAATATTTTTATTTTTAAATAAAAAAAGAACTGCAGACTAAGGGGGATCACATCATAGGGAAACAAGAATCTACCTTAAAATATCTAGGAATTGAGTTATGCAAAGATAATGAATTAGTCTCAACTACTACAATAATATCATCAACACAATTAAAATCTCTGTGGAAAAATGGAGCAAAATAATATTAACATTTGAAGATAGACTGCAGTTAATAAAAATGTTTTTACTGCCCTAGATCCTATATATAGCCTTGGCAATACAACTGTTACCAGAAAGGAATATACTTAAATAAATAAATTCATGCCTAATAAAATTGTTATGGTTTCCCAAAAGAAACAGAATAGCTTTAATACATCATATCAGACCATGGAAACAGGGAGAATTAAACTTTCTTGATATAGAAACATATATAAAAGCATCAATATCTAAAACAATCTCATACTGGATAAGTCCAAATTACTCTGCAAATTGGAAAGAATTATTAACTGTAATATCAATAAATTAATTTGATTTACAAAAAAAAAAATTTTCAAATAACAGATAAAAACAATTTGCCATGGCACATATTATGTATTAGTATGCAATATTACATAACTAAACCCACTAAAACTCATATGATTAATTATTAGATTGACTCATTTAGGAAAATTATTAATGCAAATATAGATTAAAAAATCTGGTTTGATTTTTAACACCATTTATAGTCACAAAGATCTTTCCACATAAAATATATAGAGAAATTATTAATTCCTGGGAACAGAAAGGATTTGTTTGTTGGCTCCAATGTATCAAAGAACTAAAAGTTTTAGATATGCAAGTAATAAAAACAACATACAAAATTCCACAACAGGACTGGCTAACTTTACAGAGTATTCTGTCATATTCACAAGATTTAAGTAGAATAATTAACACTTCTTCATTTAAAGAAATATCTGAATTTACGAAATACATATATGAAATCATATATAATGACTTTGACGTGAGAAACAGTATTTCAAAATTTTACAAAATATTGATAAACTATAAAACAACACCCAAAACTTCATATTGGAAATATATAACAAAAGGACACTCAATACAGTTAACTGAAGATATTAAAACAGATATCTTATTATCGATAAAATATGCATCCTTTACACAATACTGGAAAGTTTTTAATTGAAAATGCTTGCACAGAGCATTATTAATCCCAGACAGAATCAGTAAAATTAGTTCTTCCATAAAAGGAATATGTTGGAGATGTGAGCAAGTACACAATGCAGATTGGAACCACATTTTCTTTGTGTTAAAATTAAGCCATTTTGGAATGGTATTAATAACTTTCTACAAGCTTTATTTAATGAATCATTTTATTTAACTAAAGCTCTTGTATTATTAAATATGAATGGAGGTTCTCATTTGAATAGGTCAAACATGTATCTAGTATGGAATATACTTGCAATTTCAAGGAAGTGTATAACAAGAAGATGGAATACAAACACAATACCAACTTTGGAAGACTTCTACAGCCTACTGAAGACCACAACATTATTGGAAATTAAAATTAACTAAGAATTTATCCAAAGCCATTTATCAACAACCTTTGGGGGAAAGTCTTATCATTGATTGACACTATACAATAATTGATCAGACACTCTGATAATGGATTGGATATACTTATAAAGTAACTGTATGCATTAAGATATGTTATAGTGTCAGGCTAATGTAAATAGTGCACATAGTTATTTACAATGTTATGTATAAATACCATGTGTTTGAAAAATAAAAAAAAAATTTTAGGGAAAAAAGAAAATACATATTAAAACATAACCTGCTAATCTAGTAACTTTCTATGTTTATTAGAGAAATATTTAAAATCTGTCACTATTTTTGGGCCTTCACCTTCTCCATTATTTTTGGTTTTGTCCATATTTTTTGCCCTGAGAGGTTGAGAGGTATGTACCACCTACTTCCACTTCTAGATTTCCTGTTTTTACTCTCTGTGTTCCTTGAGTGCTCCTCAAAAATCTTCGCTCTCCCTCAGGGCTCAACAGCCAACAATCAAACTGATTCCTCACATTTGTACTACCTGGATGAAGCACCTTCCAGCTGGATTACCTCTATATCACTAAAGCTCAAAACCAGATCCTTATTTGATTAATATTTGTCTAACTTTCTAGGTTCATGGGTATATACATAAGTAAATTCTAGGCAATCCATTTGCAGCTTTAAGGAGGGCAGTCCAAGATAGACCAGATGAGAATTTGATGTCACCCATCCATGGGTATAGCTAGGAATTTACAACGAGAGTACAGAAACTATACTGTACCCCCACACAAACAGTAAAAGGTGTAGATCATTCCATACTACGTTGATTTATGATGGAGACATAGTGACCTCACTAAAAAGGATAACATACATCCTCCAGATGAATACTAGCATATTATTTGTAGCATGAGTGATATGGTGTGATGGGGTCAGCTAGTTACAGTGATACTGTACAGCAAGAATTTGTAATAACATTTGACAGACTTTTCTTACAATACTTTCCTGTTACAAACCTTTGTACCACATTGTAGTAGCCAGTCTCACAAATGACCACCTGTATCATTGCTGATATTCAGCAACAGACCTGAACACCACATCTTCGCAGTCAGTCCCCAGAGGTCCAGTAAAACTAATGCCAATAGTTACACTTAGAAATGTTACTGTCCCACCTTGACAGCTGGTCCCAAGCCAGTGTGCAGGGCTGATATGTATCAGTGCAACACCTTGGTAGCTGATGCCAAAAGATTTCCACCCATACCAGAAACCTCCATTCCTTGCATTCAGGCAGACTTGGCCTCCACAAAGGGCACTCTCACACTTATCACAGCTATAGTAACAATACTGAAACCATAACAAAATACATAGTTTGCAATGACCAAAAACCAACAAACCACAGCAAAGAAAGCAACTGCTACATATTACAGGACTAGAGTTATAACACTGTTCCACTTGCAAATAAGACTACCATGTATCTACCAAAACTAGAACTAAAACTATGCAAGGCATCCAGTCACAAAACTAGCAACCAAAACAATGTACAACAAATATAATCATGCCTTACAAAAGTAAGCATTAGTTAACAGAGTGGTCATTATGAATACATTAAACTGAGAACTATAAGTCTACTGGCCAAAATAACAGTCAGTTCCCTAATGCATTACCTCACCGGCAGTGATTATACCAGGCAAGAAATAATGTTACTGAGGAATGACCACATTAAACCACAAGGCATCATGGTTTCAACAGTTACATATCTTTCCACCAAAACCTCTTTATTATCATGTAAGTGTGCCTATGAAGATTATCTTGTGCTCAAACATACACACTTCTTTCCCTCTCACGCTGAGCTATACCAATGATCATTTAACATGATCACAAACAAGTACATAAATGAATCATATAGCAGCCATTTCTTTCTTCCTTCCATAGCAGCATAGCCTGTGTGTCCCAAAAAAGATAACCTCCTATATGCATATCTGATGTCTCCTGAAGAGAAGTGAATGACACAGTGACCTCAGTGATGTATTTCAATGTGCTGATCTCACGCATGTAACATTGTACCCATACAAACCATGCCAACAGTGACAAATGAACTGCCATATGCTTTCATTCGGGCCTCCTTATACCAACGTCATCTCAACCCAAAAAAAATACCAGCTTCTATGTACACCTGTGATGTTTGATAGGATGAAAGTGAAAGAAATAATGATCTTATCCATAGCCATTTCTATTAATGGTGCAAAACTACAAGAAACCTCTTGGACTGTGTTACTATGAGCCTGCCTTAAAGGACAGAACGCTAATCTGAGCCTTTACCAGATAAAAAAAAATATGTTGTCCTACCTGTACACAGTGAGGCTCTGTTCTACATATGGGTTGCATGCCAGCACTTTGGGTAAAAATGAAGTAGTTAAAATAATGAAAATGGGTGACGTATAATACAACTTGGCAGTCTATCACTTTCTAATGGCCATGCAGACCTACTGGTGGAAACAATCAAAACTGGATTACATCTTTAAATCAGTTCAGCATTTTCTAGTAAACATTTTGGACAACATTTCTGGAAATTCACTTTCAAACTGTATTTAGTTTATGCTTTGATGATCACTACTAAATGAACAACTGCAAAATTAAGTATAATTCCCAGCAACACTTCCTACAGTATATTAACAATCCAAAATCTGGCAAATATCGCGGTCCGAGATAAATAAGCAATTTCATATTATATTATGTAATCATAACAACATGTATTTATAACTTTATATATTGCATACGCACCCCTTCTGAAGAAAAGTAAAAAGTGCAAATTTCTGGTAATATGAATATAAAATCTTTTTCAGCAGGGATACAATGAAATGATTACATAGAGGCAGGACCATCCTTAGGTGAAATGAAACCCTAGGCAAAAGACTCCATGTCTGCTGTCCAGCAATCCTCCTTTCACACCACTACTTTCCCTTTGATTTTCCATCACCCTGGCATCTCCACACCATCCAGATTACTTTTTTTTGGTACTCTGAGTTACTCTTCAGCGTTTTTCCTGCATCCTCTCAGCACACCCTACCTAACCAAGACTACAATATAATAACAGTATAGGAAATAATTGAATTAAGCCAAGGGTTTTATGTGGCCACTAGGCCCTCATAGGCTGTAAAATTATAGGCATATCTTTTAACTTTAGAGTTACAGACAATGCAAAGCATAAATAGGGAAAAGCCCCAAATTAGGGTTACTTTTTAAATATAGGCACAATTAACTCAAGGCTACTCAATATAATATTCGCTTTTAAGAGGGGAAGAGGAAACATTTGAGAGCAAATTAGGGATAGTCCTTCAAAATCTGGACAGTTGAGAGGGATGATCCAAGACATATTTTAGAACTCCTTTTTTTATCAGTTGATGACCTGAACAAAAACTGACTAAGGTAAGAAATTTAGACTTATATTTTCTTTCTTTCAGGTAATACGTGCATTGTGTCCAAAGCTTATGTTCAAACTGACAAAATAGTAGTTCTCAATAAACAAATTCTTAAAATGCTACATAAAATTATGTTTGAGAATGGTGTCACCCATAAAAAACAGTAAACTTCTGCATACCTCTCTGATGTTAGATTGGAATAAAATTGAAAGAACAACTGTCCAGAATCATATTTCGAGCTACTGCTGTCATGTATACACAGCATGCCTCTTCCCCCTACCAAAAAAGACACCCAAGGGATTCAATAAACTCTACATGGTTGTTTATCACTGTGTGCATATCACTGCACAGTGCACACGTGGGCACGAAAACTTTTACATTCAATAAGCATCATGTAGTGGTGCGCACCTCCGTGCAAACAAGGTAAATGCTGCACCATGCTAATTAAGCAATTTAACATGATGGAGATATTCAACAAGTTATAAAGCAAAAGTGTAGACTCCATGCTAATGTTCCTTGTGAATTTGAAAACTTTTGGAATACAGCCATGGAAAGGAGTCAACACTGACAGAATTAAAACTAAAAGTTTTGAGATTTGTACAGAACTAACCTTAAGATGTGATAGCATTAGATGCAGGCTGGCTGCAACCAAAGGAGAAACACCAGCAACATAAATAATTTTTTGTGCCATGACAGAAATGCAGCTTTGCTGACCCACCCCCAAATGAACAGTACACTTGTAAGTAATGCAGACAGATAAAAGAGTAAAATGTCTGGTAATCAAAATAAATATAAAAACCCTTAAACAGACTATTCATACTTAAACGTCAGCATATGCAATATGTAGCTGATGAAATGCAGGTATATCTCCTCTGTGCCCAAAATATTCCAAAGTAATATCCTCTCTTCTGTGTTCAACACATAAACAAATCGGCTCTCCTTCAGTTTCTCTAGCTACATGGTTGCCTTTTGGTGTAGATTCAAGGCTGTCAGCACGGTGAAGCTGCACATGAGGTCTGTACTCATTAGAACTGCTGAATCCAAAAAATACTGGATCCATATAGGACTGTAAACATCGTGTAGGCACTGCCTCAGTCTTTGCGCTTAATGGATGGCAACTGTGAATGCTTACATCAGGAGGGTTTAGTCAGGTTAGACTTACAAAATGTTACATGTAAGTCTGTCAAGGTTGGAAATGGAAGTAAGCAGCACACAGTTCAAAGGTTCTGTTTACTTAACATTCAATCTCCTCTTCATTTGTTGGCAAATTGTTTTATCTGTCAGTTTTTTATTTCTTAATTTTATTTTTTTTTGCGGTGGGAGTGACAGATGCCTTTAAGGTGGAGGTGGGATTGCATCAAGGATCAGCTCTGAGCCCTTTCTTATTTGCAATGGTGATGGACAGGTTGACAGATGAGATCAGACAGGAGTCCCCGTGGACTATGATGTATGCAGATGACATTGTGATCTGTAGTGAGAGTAGGGAACAGGTGGAGGAGACCCTGGAGAGGTGGAGATATGCTCTAGAGAGAAGAGGAATGAAGGTCAGCAGGACTAAGACAGAATATATGTGTGTGAATGAGAGGGAGGATAGAGGAATGGTGAGGATGCAGGGAGTAGAGGTGCTGAAGGTGGATGAGTTTAAATACTTGGGATCAACAGTTCAAAGTAATGGTGAGTGTGGAAGAGAGGTGAAGAAGAGAGTACAGGCAGGATGGAGTGGGTGGAGAAGAATGTCAGGAGTGAAAGTGAAAGGAAAGGTCTACAAGAGGGTAGTGAGACCAGCTATGTTATATGAGTTGGAGACAGTGACACTGACAAAAAGGCACAAAGTCAGAGCTGTATGTGGCAGAGTTAAAGATGTTAAGATTTGCACTGGGTGTGATGAGGGTGGACAGGATTAGGAATAAATATATTAGAGGGTCAGCCCAGGTTGGAAGGTTTGGAGACAAAGCCAGCGAGGCAAGATTGCGTTGGTTTGGACATGTACTGAGGAGGGTTGCAGAGTATATTGGGAAAAAGATGGTAAGGATGAAGCTGCCAGATAAGAGGAAAAGAGGAAGGCCTAAGATAAGGTTTATGGATGTGGTGAGAGAGGACATGCAGGTGGTTGGTGTGACAGAGCAAGATGCAGAGGACAGGAAGAAATGGAAACAGATGATCCACTGTGGTGACCCCTAATGGGAACAGCCGAAAGAAGAAGAAGAAGACATTTTTTTTTGCAAGTGTTTGTGTGATGTGGTGCTTAGCACACTCATGATCAATGGAGGAATGAATGGAAGTTTTGCTATGCTTATTTTGTTTGTGCAACATTGTGTGATGGGCAAAAAGATAACTAAAGAATGATTAGTAAATAAGGGAGTGTCATGTAATCATGCCAGTCTCAGCATGGCTAAACTCTGACAGTTATTACTCAGTGTGTGGAATACACCTGCTACTTAACTGACTCTGTGGCAGCAGGTGTTAATGCACTTAATGCAGTGATATTTTCCTTTTTGGAGCCAGATGGCACTGGGTTCTAATACAGCTGTATCTAACATTTTAATTGCTGTCATATTATCATTGGTGCACATTGGTTTGCGATGCACATCATCTTGCGATTATGCCTTAAAGAAAAGAAATGGAGAAGATAGGACAGTGGGAGAAATGGGGAGCAAGCAGGGGGAAGAAAAAATGGAAAGCAATACAGGAATGCACAGGAGTGAGGTAGGAATGAACCATAGCTATCCATTTCAACAGTAAAAAATAAATGGAGAATATTAGCCAAATTTGGACTGTCACCTCCAGAGAGAGAGAGGGGTGACCACAACACACTCAGGTTGTATACCCAACTGGACTGAATCAAGTGTGTCAAGAAGACACATGTGTGAAATAGAGAGCTATGTATGGGATGATTCTTTTTGTAGGACTTTTTTTTGAGAAAGAGTGAGAGAAAAGGAATGTTGAGGAAGGGATGTAGGTATTTCTGGTCTGGTAAGTTGGGTAGCTGAGGAAGCAGTTGCAGACAGACAAGAGACAGGGATGGTGATGTCCATAAGAGGTCGGTGGACACCATGGATGAGGTGACGGTGGGGACATCCAGGGCCCATTGTTGTCAAGCTGGGTGACAGTGAGAATCAAGTCCTCACCCGCTAGACTGTCATCACTGTCAACTCACTCTGCCACTGGCTGGAGTGCTCAACATTTACTTCACCTCTTCTTGGTCCTGTGTAAAATAAGGGAGAGCAGCCCCTCCATCCGGAGTAGGTACACACCATCCCTGGCAATTCAGCATGGGTGATAAACTCACCACCTCTGCCCCTACTCCAGATAGAACTACTGGACTATCCTCCAGGGCAGAATTACCTGAGGGGGCAGATAGTGCAGGAGCAGCAGATGTGGTGTTGCCAGGTTGTCTCTCAGACATGCTGGACAATGGTACCAGGGCTTGTGGAGTGGGGGCAGGTGAATCCTGTGGGGCAGGTTTTCCCCACTGTGCTGTGGAGCATTTCATGATGTGGTACACATGGATGACATGGGCACATTTGGATGACACATAGATATAAAACAACAAAATAAAATAAAATAAAAAAGAGAGAGAGAGAGAGATAAATGGGGTGAAAGAAAAAAAAGAGATAAGATTAGTACCTTCATATGTAACATACAATACAATTAGTTGACTCTATTACCTTAACCTTTACCCTTAAGACTACCACCCCCTAACAAATATTTTTTTAAGACTACCAGCTCCTAACAGATGCACACTTTACTACAGACTGCAGCAAGTGCTTCTTTCCATGTGTATACACTGCACATATGTATGTTCCAATTATACGGATTACAGTTTACAGCAGGGCATCTGTGCCATTGGCATATATCTTTTATTTTAAACCTTTAAGTTACATATACATTTAAAAATTAACAGTATTATATGGTTAGGAAATGTGGTATTTGAACCCACCAAAAGTCTAAAGTCTAATATTGTACTCTTGGTTTATTCTATAGACTACTGTATGCATACTTACTTTTACAGTTGAGATATGCATGCTCAATTTGATACAACCGTATAAAATATCAAACATGCTATTTTTAATTTCTAAAGCACTACTCTTCTGCCACATAAATACCACATGCCTCCCTCATCCTCAGCAATGTAGCTGCATTGGCCCTCACATTGCACTCCCTTTCTGTGGCAACTGTGGAAAAAACAGAACAGAACAGAATACTATTATGAATAACAGTATTGCATATATTTAGCATTTAAGCCTTAAAAGTACTATCTTCAGTTGATACTTACACATCTGTGGGATGTTCTGCATCCTATATTCCATGATCCAAGCATTAGGGTACCCCTCTTCCTCCTCTGTAGGTCACTGTAGTGATGCCTATACTATTCACCAGTGCAGGGGATACCAGTGGCACTGGTTATAACCTAGGCCAAACTATCCCAGGCCTCTGTCTTAAACTGGGTCCCAGAATAGCTCTCCTGCAGCAGCCTGGTACTGTGGTTTTTCAATAGAAGTGCAACAAAAATCTTGGACTTCTGAACACTCCATCTCTGAGCCCTAAATCTCACACCCTCTCCATGAATGCCTACCATGTCTACCACCGATCAAGAGCAATGGAGAATGATGCTTTCCCATCAATTTTCAGTTACTGTATTTACTGGGAGTGTGCACACTGTTTCAAAATGTTGCACCTCACTTACCATGAGGCTCACACAGTGCTCGGGGTGCACACTGCTGGGCACCCTATATGCATGATGCTAAGTGGAAGGCAACAGTGGCAAGCAATGCAATTTCAAGGTTTTTTGATGTACTGGCAGTTGTGTAAGCATGTTAGTCAAATCTGAAGGCCACGTCAGTCCAGATAGCAGAAATATACTTACAGGAACATACTACACAGTATACAGACAGTCATATATTTAATAATAAATGGGCAATACACAGATAAATAAATAAGCAGATAGCAGACACAATATTAGTGTATCATAGATTCATTGTTTCTTAGTGTCACCCCTCACACTTACAAAAATTAATATCAGCTACATTAATATCAGCTACAGTATGTCAAGTGTTATAAGTGACAGTGACTATAATGGGAAGTGGAACAAGATTAAAAGTGTATGGAACATGCTGTATTCAAACCCAGGACCATGTGCATGGTAGTCCTACACTTACACCTGTTGCCACAAGAAGGTTGAGAAAACACTTGTATATGTTGTAGTTCATTTCTTTAAACTACAGTGTCATAACAGTAAAACAAAGTTTGCACACCCTGTACCCAGACACAGGACCATCTGGATTTCAGCCCTACACTTAACACTTGCTGCCACGGGATTAGTTACATGATATTCCCTGTCTTAGTATTCATTAAGTCCTCGCTGTTAACCACAGTGCAACATCACTTACAGGGTTTGCATGATGCCTAATAGCATTAATTGAATGCATCTGTTTTCTATTTATGTCTGTCTGGGTCCTGTCTGCACACTGCTGCACTTCGTGCAAACGAGATAAGCACAGCCAAATACATAGCACATCATGGAAACACTGTCCAAAAAAAGGGAACAATAGTTGAAATGAGGAAAAGCAATCTATGATGTACACAGTAAAAATGTTATTACACATAAGATATGTCTACATAGCTCTGGATATCAGTTCTCATGCCAATGCACATTCAGAAAAAATATGGATGCCTTATCCCTCCTTGCCACACAAACAACTTTGCAGCAAAGAGCTGAAGAAATTCTTCACACATTCAAGAGCAACAGAATGTACACTATCAAAGCATAAACTGTTAGTTGTACATTTATTATATTTTTTTATATTTGGACATAGTGCACTTAGTGATCACACAATCTGTTATGATTATTGCTTGCAAATATACAGTTCTGTCTTAACTTTCTGTGCTTCTTGGTCATTCACCAGTTATCTGACCAGTTCTCTGAGACATGCAGTGTGTAAGCCATTTTATACCATTGACCATAAAATGTGTGAGGATATTAATTGTGAATAATATAATATGCAGTTGCCAACAAATGAAGGGTAGGTTGGATGGCACTAACAAGCATAGAGTACTCTTTTGGGGGAGCAAAGTCGAGTTCCTGTTATGGCACACATAAGGATGCAGTAGTATTTCAATGGGGGGACAAAGCTGAGTTACTGTTATGGCACAAACAAGAATGGACTGTTCTTTTGGGAGGAGCAAAGGTGAGTTACTGCTTTGCCACAAATAAGAATGGACTGTTCTTTTTGGGAGAGCAAAGGTGAGTTACTGTTGTGGTACAAAAAAGGATATGTTGCTTTTGTTACTTTCCTTGTTGTGCATCCTGCTTGTTGTTTGATCTTGTGAGGGTTGTGAAATAAGAAAGTGGAATGTGTATCATTACTTTATAACTTCTCTTTTTAATTATTTTCCAATAAAAATGTATGGTGCTAAACTGAGGGTATGCAGTGATCATCAGAGGTATGACTGTGTGAATCTTTGATGCCTGAGGCTAACTACTTATTAATGGACACATATGAGTCAAATAAGTCTCTGCTGTTACTTGTTAAGGCAATTTCTGTATAAATATCCCACCTTTTACTTGCTTACCCTACCAAGTGATGAAATACAAGGATATGTCACATTATTATTAAACAGTACACTCCAGGTTAAGGACTTACCTTGTAAATGCAGTAGTTGCCATAATGTTAGTTCAGGGCTGACTCTGATGCAAGCAGTACACAGCCAATACTTGGGGAGGTAAAGGTTGTGTGAGTTGGCCATCATCAATGTTACTATAAGTATATGAGTAAGGGAAGGTTTTAGTGCCCCAATATGGTGAGTGAGTGTGCTATGCATTGTCTCTTAGCCAAAGCAAGGGCATACTGAGCATGCCTATGTCTGCCTACACCCATAGCAGCTGGTAGATCCCCCTGTAACTCATCTGCCTGTGGCTGTGGTGACCTTGGCATTGGTGGTAGGATGTCTGCCCCTTCCCCTTGCTTATCCTGCCGCAGCTGTTTCCTCAGGATTATGTTGTATAGCATGGCACATTCTGTGATGATTTTGGTACATGTTCATGGATTGTACTGCAGGGCTCCCCAGATGTATCTAGGCACTGGAACCATGACATGAGCAGCCCAAACACAAGATCTATGGCATTTCTGGCTTAAGCATGTTGTGATAAACTGTGAAGGCTGCCAGCCTAGCTAGATAGAATTTTGCAATTAATTCTGTGCCGTTGCAAATATTAATATGATCCAGAGGCTTGTGTTACAAATGTAAGAAAACCGTTATGTGCTGAGCTTCAAAAATGTAACCACAGTGCACCCTGCTGGAAAAAAGCAGAAATGTGTATAAACTCTATACATCTGTGATCTATGTTTTCATGGTAGAAAACTGGGACATATAGAGTTAATTGGCAAACTCTAAGAAAATAAGCTGATAAATAAAAAAATTTACGATGTGTTATAAAGCCAATTTATTTCAAGCTCAGAGACAGGATGTCTGGGCCAGGAAATTCTTTCTATTGTTCTAAGACAGAGATAATTACTAAGTTTTACATGTAAAGTATCTTTTATTGCTGTGATTTCCTGGTAGGTGCAAATTACAAAAAGAAATGTTAAATTCTAAGTTCTGTGAGCCTGAGAACTTAAGTAGAGGTAACAAGAATGATGTGATCTGAAATAACTCAGCAGTAATGTGTATTATCCATTTAAGGGCTATCTCAGAAAGTAAGGATTTGCATTTTTGTATTTTGTCTGAACCTGAACACATCAGCTCACCAGCTCTTGCTTTGCTCTGTAAGTAGGATCTTAGATAGATAGAGATAGCTCGATTACTGTAGCGGTTTTCTATATTTATGTCAGACTACCCTACAATGTTGTTTTAAAGCATTTTCTGTGATTTCTGAACTCTCTAGTGTCATTGTGTTGAGTTAACAAGTGTTGTTTTGTGTTTTTATTATTTAGTATTAAATATATTTAAACCTTTTAACTGGGGCTGTTTTGTGTAGAGATAATTTAAGCTCTTAAGAGTACTTGCATGTATTTGGTGGCACTGTATACGCCACTCCTAAATAGGTTCATAGGTTCAGAGGTTGGTACTAGGCTATCGGCCGTAGGGCCTGTACAAGCCTAGCCATAACAATTCCCTGGCTATTTCTTCCCACCATATTTACTTCCCTGGACACCTGTCTAACAGGGCGACTGATTTCCTATCTCCCATCCAATCATCAAGGTTCCTTTTGAAGAGGGCCAAAGAGGCGCTCTGCTTGACATGTATGGGCAGTCTATTCCAGAGTCTGGGAAGTCTCTGGGTCAGGAACCTATCCCTCCAGCATGTTTTGTTCATTGTGATGACAAGATTTATCTCCCTGGAGCATGTGTCTCTGAGGGATTGGAATTTCTTTAAGTGTAGCATGTCCAACAGCTTTGGGTTTGACATGGCCTTATATGTTTAGCAGAGATTGCCTCTGAGTAGACGATATGTGACAGAGTATAGGTGGAGTTTTTTTAGATGGTCAGCATAGGACATCTGCTTTAGGCCTGTGATTCTTTTAGTGAGGTATTTCTGCAGCCTTTTCAGTTGTTGCAGATATCTTGAGCAGTACATACTAAACGGCGTTGTATTCTATAATGGGTCTAATGAGGGATGAGTACAGTAGGACAATGACCTCCTTTTTCCTGGATGAAAAGCCCTTAATTATGAGGTGTGCCACATAGAAGGATTTCCTGACTGTTGTGGTGATGTGGTTATCGAAGGTGAGACCACTGTCCACCTGTGTCCCTAAGCCTCTTATCACACTTTAGGTGTTTAGTGTATTGCCACCTATGTGGTAATTCATGGGTACATGTTTTTTTCCCAAAGGGGATAACTATACATTTCTTGACATTGAGCTTGAGCCCATGGCTCTGGTGCCAAGCATCTATTTCTGTAAGGCTCTTTTGTAGAATGTCCACATCATTTGAGGATTCAATAATGGCTCCCAGTTTGCAGTCATCTGCGAATTTTGTTAGCCAAAGTCCCTTAGTGTTGGCTTGTACTTCAGAGAAGTAGATACCAAACAACAGCGGTCCTAGGACTGAACCCTGAGGTACTCCACTTGTCACTTATCTGGAGCTGGATTTGGAGTCGACTACTTTTACAGTGTGGGTTCTGTCAGTAATCCAGTTGGCAACCCATCGAATGACGTAAGGATTAATGCACAGCTTAGTAAGTTTATCTATGATTCCAGAGTGGGGGATGGTGTCAAAGGCCTTGGCGAGGTCCAGATAAGCTGTGTGGACCACCTTAACCTTGTCCACAGCTCTGGAGACTGACTCGAAGAAGTCATTCAGGTTCAGGAGACAAGATTGGCCCTTCACGAACCCAAACTGTGTGGGGTCCAGCGTTTGAAGGTTGCCAATGTCTATGTTTATAAGATCCATGATAGTATGTTCCATGGCCTTGCAGAGCAGGCTCATCAGGCTGATAGGCTAGTAGTTACTGGGATCCAAGGTGGATCCCCCCTTGTGGAGTGGGATAACTGTAGCTGTGCACCATTCAGTGGGCACGAAGCCTGAGGTGAAGCTATGATTAAACATGACACTTAGGTGAGGTGCAAGTTCATTTTGTAGTTCATCTAGTACACAGCCTGGGATGTCATCTGGTCCCATGGATGCTGTATTCCTAGCTTTGGAGAGTGCATTATTTTACCTGTGTGGCCATTATTACCGGCATTTGGCAATCTTTCAGTATTGAGATGGGCCCTTTAGGGGGTGAGAGGGGATGAAGTTTGCACTGAATAGATCTGCCAGGATATTGACAATATCCTTGGGATCAGTATATTTAATGCCATTCTGTTGTAGCTAAGAGCAGATCTGAGCATTGTCGTTTAGATTCTTGACATAGCTATAGAATGCCTTGTGGTTGTCTTTGGAATCTTTGGCAATTTTATTTTTTAACTAACTTTGGAGGATTTTATGAGGGGTCTCAGCTTCTTACTGAGGCTGGTAAGGGAGTTTTTTGCATCCTGGGATTTTCCTCTTTTCTGCAACAGTTTCTTCCTTTTGTTGTAATGTTTGTTTATGGCAATGGACCACCAGATTGGCTTCCTTTTTTTGGAGGAGAGTGTCTTGGTTCTACTGGGGATGGCATGATTCATGCATGAGTCGATGTGCTCATACAGTGCCTTAGTGTAGGATTCAGCAGTCAAACTTTCAGTTCCCATCTGCATGAGTGTCATGAAGTTTGTCACTTCTGACTTGAGTAGCATGAAGTTGGCTTTGGAGAAGTTTTTTACAGAGGTTTCCTTACGGAAGGGTGGGGGTGGGATGTAGATGTCAAGGATTATTAGCTTATGGTCAGACCTGACCAACAAGGGGGTGGCTATAGGTGTGGAGCATTGATTTCCCATGTTGTCATGACCAGGTCTAGAATATTGGAGCCCCTGGTAATTCTCAGTCACACTTACCAATTGGATAATAATAACAGTGCACAGTAGAATTGGACACCCATTGGTAAGTGTCATTATAGCAGCTGATAGTAGTGGTTGGTGGCAGTTGGTACTACCGTATAGTCTGGGCAGAAGGAGGCATAGCGGGAGAACCTGTGCCAGCCTTCCCCAGGAGTGTCTGTGTGTTTGTATATAGCTCAGATCTCAAAGGGCATGTGTGTCAGCTACTTGGGCAGGGACACAAAAGCACTGGTTGGACACAGAGGGTGCTGGAGGTTTTGTCTTGACCACTCAGCTGAGATCTGAACCATATAGCTGTGCCAGTAGGGAGTCTTATTGGGGATCTGGAGAGAAAGGGAGAAACCAGCCCCAGACTGACTGTGATCTCTATGTGATCTTAAGAGAAATTGTACTTTACTGTATGTACTTGTTATCCTCCCAATGTGGATGCCCCTCACTGGTACTAGTGGTGAGGATTGAGGCTCTTTGATTACTGGGACAGTGCACGGGCATCACAAATTAATTGTCTGGCAGTGGTGGGATTATCCACATCACATATTAATTGTTTGCAAGTGGTGGGATATCCACATCAAATATTAATTGTTTGATTGTGGTGAGTTAGCCACATCACATATTAATTGGCTTGTAGTGGCGTGGATACTGAATTCCTGTAGCTTGTGTACAGTGATCACTCAAGGTTTTTTTTCTACTCTAAATCAGCCATGCAATGAACATTCAGAGTTCAGATCACAGTTGTTTTATTTCTTTTGTTAGCTTAGTTAGTCAGAGCAGGCAAGCATGTCAGCAGAGGACCACAAAGCATTCTTTAGCTATGTCAAGAACCTAAGTGGAAACTCTCAGATCTGCTCTGAGTTAGTGCAGAATGGCACAAAATACACTGAACCGACTGATATTGCCAACATTCTGGCAGACAGGTTTAGTGCAAACTTCACCCCCTCTCTCCCCCTAAAAGGCCCATAACCATACCAGAAGAATGTAGGGCCCCATCAATCACTGACACACAGGTAATACAGCCCTATCCAAAGCCAAAAACACAGCTTCAATGGGACTGGGTGGTGTCCCAGGTTGTGTCTTACAAGAGCTCCAAAATGAATTAACCCCTCATCTAAAACACACTGTTCAAACTCAGCCTCTCTACAGGCTACGTACCCACAGAATGGCACACAGCATCAGTTATCCCGCTCCATAAAGGTGGAGCCACAACGGACCCCGGGAACTATCGCCCTATAAGCCTGACTAGCCTGGTCTGTAAGGCAATGGAGCGCATCATCATGGAACTCATTAACAGAGACATTGGGAACCTCCAAACCTTGCACCCTACCCAGTCTGGCTTTGTTAAGGGCAGATCATGCCTCCTAAACATGGTGGACTTCTTTGAGACAGTTACCAAGGCATTAGACAAGGGAAAGGAGGTCCACAGAGCCTACCTAGTCCTCGCAAAGGCTTTCAACACCATTCCCCATTCTAATATTATAGACAAGCTCACCAGCTTGAACATAAACCCCTACATCACAAGATCGGTTGCCAACTGGCTCATGGATAGAAACCACATGGTGAGAGTTGCAGGCTCAATGTCCGACTCTAAACCGGTTACAAGTGGCATCCCACAGGGCGCAGTCCTAGGACCCCTCCTGTTCAGTATATACTTCTCAGAGGTACAGGCAAGCATAGGAGGACTATGGCTTACCAAGTTCACAGACGACTGCAAACTAGGGGTCATAATTGATTCCTCAGCTGATACAGACACCCTCCAGAAGGGTCTCACTGAGACGGATACCTAGTGTCAAAATCATTGCCTCAAACTAAATGCTAAAAAGTGCATAGTCATCCCCTTTGGAAAAAACAAAGTACCCACAAACTGCCACATAGGTGGTAGTCCCCTAAATACAGAAAATGTAATAAGGGATCTGGGGACCCAAGTAGATAGTAATCTCTCCTTTGATAATCATGTTGCCGAGGTGGTTAGAAAATCCTTCTATGTGGCCCACCTAATCACAAAAGGGTTCGCATCTAGAACAAGAGAGGTTATTGTGCCTCTATACTCATCACTCATTCGACCCATCATAGAATACATCGCCCCATTTGGGATGTACCTTACAAGACACCTGCAACAGCTGGAAAGACCACAAAAGTACCTCAGCAAGAGGATTACTGGCCTCAAATAGATGCACTATGCAGCCCGAATCAAGAAACTCCAGCTGTACTCTGTTGCATACCGCTTACTCAGAGGTGATCACTGCTTGACATACAAGGTCATGTCCAACCCAGAATTGATGGACATGCTCCACCTAAAAAAAAAAAAATCCCGGAGAGCCACATGCTCTAGAGATATAAACCTCACCACAATGGTAAATAGGACATGCTGGAGGGATAAATTCCTGTCCCAGAGACTCCCCATGCTTTGGAACAGGATTCCAATATATATCAGGCAGAGCCCCTCACTAACACTCTTCAATAGAAACCTTGATGGGTGGATGGGAAACAGAAATTTTACCCCGGGGATCACTGCAGTATCTCTGCTGGATAGTGGCACAGAGAACTAATGGCTCTGCTGGACAGGGACACAGAGAACTAATCTAAGGGGGTGGCGAAAGCCAACACATTCTGGCTAGGCTTATAAATACCCTTGGGCAGATAGCCTAGTACTTACCTATGAACCTAGGAGTATGGCAAGCTGACAAGGAGCCAGTTGGCTGAGATGTGCTAGGCCAAAGGACTGGTGCATGGAAACCTGACTAAAGCAGACATGATTGCAGCTTTGGTCCCAGCTGTATCAGAAAATAGCAACTAAGAGGATGATAAGACTGGACGTGAAGATGTACAACAGTCAAAGAATGGACAACTCAACTTTTCTACAGAGGACTTAAAAATCCATCTGGAGTTAAAGAGACTTGAGTTGGAGGCCAAGTGATTGGAAATAGAAGCAGCAGAGAAACTGCAACATCTGCAGGATGAAGAGAATGAGAAACTGCTATGCCTGGAAGCTGAGGAGAAGGAGAGGCAGAGGCAACATGAAAAGGAGATGCTGACTCTTTGCCAGAGTCATGGAGGGAATGGGGAAGGGAGTAACCAGAACCCAGAAGCACAAAAAGGTCAGTAAATTTCTTCCACAATGTACAGAGGGGGATAATGTTGATAGTTTCATTCATATATTTGAGAGGGTATGTAAACAGTATGATGGTGACCAAAGGCTCTGGGTATGGTTCCTGACCCCCTTACTCCATGGTAAAGCTGTAAATGTACTTTCCAAACTGTCTCACAATGATTTCTTAAATTATAATGCTATAAAGAATTGTTTGCTAGAATTTTTTAAGCTAACTCCTGAAGCTTATAGGAAAAAGTTTCATGAGCATAGACGCAAGGCAGATCAAAGTGTGTATGAATATGTTGCTGAACTAAGCACTTATTTTCATAGGTGGGTGAGTGGATGTCAGGTCGCCACTTTTGAAGGACTGGCAGACCTTTTGGTGAGGGAACAAACCCTTAGCACTTTGCCTGAGGACATGAGGATCTGGTTAGCTGATAGACAATGTACTACTTCAGATGAGTTGGAGAAGAAGGGTGACCTATACCTAGCAAGCAGGGCATCCCTGCTCAGGAAAAGGACCCCCAGTGCTGCTCATGGATCTAAAGGAACCCATGGTGGGCAGCCCAGTCTGCACCAACAGAATCTGCCAGTAGCAGGGGAACCCACTAGTCCAGGTACACTTCCAGGACGTACAGTTAAATGTTTTGAATGCAACCCTTGGGGCCATGTGGCATATAGATGTACATGGAGGAAAGGTGGGGAACAAAAGGTGAGGGAGCCAGTAAGTGGGAATGACAAAATGCCAACAGTAGGTTGTCTTGAGACAACAGGGGTACCAAACTACCATCCTGCAGATGTCCTGATAGGGAAGGATTTTGATAAGGCAGTATCGTGTGTTAATGCAGTTACACGCAGTCAGGCTTGGAGACAAGCATGTGGGTCTTGTAGCCTAGGGGAGACCCATACAGGCTGTAGATTTGCAGCCAGGGCTCATGAGGTGGTTACTTCAGGGAGGGAGCTACCCTGTAGCAGTGAGACTGAAAGTGAGCCATAGCTGTTTGTTGATACCGATGTTCCCTTGAGCAGAGTGACTTCAAGGGCAGATAGTAGTATCCAGGCTCACAGTAAGGTACCGCTGTCACAGGATGCCAGACTACCTATTGAAAGGGAGTTGGGAATGGTTACAAAGAGAGAGTTGAGACAGGCTCAGCTCTCAGACTCTACACTACAAGGCCTGAGGCAGGTAGCTAGTGAGGCACCTAATTCTCAAGGGAAGTGGGAATCTGTATACTAAAACAAAGGGTTACTGTATAGAGAGTGGACCCCTGAGGGAGGGTTAAAGGATGACAGAATACAGCAGTTGGTAGTGCCTAGAGCCTACCATCTGGCACTTCTAGCCATAGAATTTCAAATGAAGAACCAAGCAAACACAACCCAATATCGGGAGCCACAATTTACACCAAGCACAGGAACGCTGACGACAGTTTACCTAGGTTTCATCTTTAATGAACAGACTTTTTCAGAACTCCCTTGATGCCTTTGCCTGTGATTGAGGAGCCATTTCAAAGGGTAGCTATGGATATTGTGGGGCATCTGAGTACTCCAAGCTCCACAGGGAAAAAGTATATCCTAGTGGCAGTAGATTATGCTAGAAGATACCCTGAGGCAGTGTCTCTGTCCTCCATTGAGGCAGAAAAGGTGGCAAATGTGTTGTTAAAGATTTTCAGCAGAGTAGGTTTCCCAAAAGAAATACTGACAGAGGTGCCAATTTCATGTCAGACCTGCTGGCTTGTCTGTGGAAGCACTGTGGGGTGAAGCACTTAAAGACCAACCCCTACCATCCCCAGACTAATCATCTTGTTGAGAGGTTAAACTCTACACAAAAGTCCATGTTACGGGCATTTGCAGACCAGATTAAGAGTGAGTGGGAGAAATATTTGTGTTCGCTTACAAAGAGGTTCCCCAGGAATCCTCAGGCTTTTCACCCTTTGAGTTGTTGTATGGGCATAGGGCGAGGGGGCCTCTAGATTTAATTCATGATGAGTGGGTTGGTGAGTGTGAATCTCACAAGGAGTCCATTGTGGCATATGTCTTAAACCTCAGCACAAAGCTCGGGGAACTCATGGGCTTGGCCCAGGAGAACCTGTCAGAAGCCCAACAGCAGAAAAAGGTCTGGTATGATAGGAATGCTTGAGCTAGAGAGTATGCTGTTGGGCAGAAGTTAATGGTTCTCATTACTGTCAAACACAACAAGCTGCAGGCAGCCTGGGAGGGACCCTAAAAGGTGGTAAGGAAGGTCAGTGATGCTAACTACATGGTAGAATTGTTGGCAGGAGGCAGGAGCACAAATTGTACCATGTTAACATGATGAAACCTTACCATGATAGGAACTCATGGGCTTGGCCCAGGAGAACCTGTGAGAAGCCCAACAGCAGAAAAAGGTCTGGTATGATAGGAATGCTCGAGCTAGAGAGTATGCTGTTGGGCAGAAGTTAATGGTTCTCATTACTGTCAAACACAACAAGCTGCAGGCAGCCTGGGAGGGACCCTAAAAGGTGGTAAGGAAGGTCAGTGATGCTAACTACATGGTAGAATTGTTGGCAGGAGGCAGGAGCACAAATTGTACCATGTTAACATGATGAAACCTTAACATGATGAAACCTTACCATGATAGGGAGTCCTTTGTGCTGAGTATTTGCAGTGGATTGCAGGAGAAATCTGTGGGAGATCTGGTGACTGATCTCTTCAGTGAGGCTCGGATTGACACCTTAGTGGAATGTCCCAGCAGCTATCTCCTACCCAGGTATGAGAAATTTGAGTAGTGTTACAAGAGTTTGGGGGCATGTTCACTGGTAAACCAGGGTAAAACCCACCTGGTGCAACACCAGCTGGATACAGGACCCCAAAGGCCTATTAGGCAGGTCCCTTTTAGGGTACCTGAGAATGTCAAACAGACTCTGAGGGAGGAGATACAGGAAATGTTGGAACTAGGGGTATTTCAAGAGTCCAACAGTCCCTGGGCCTCCCCAGTGGTGCTTTTGCCAAAGAAGGATGGCAGTGTCAGGGTCTATGTGGAGTACAGAAAATTAAGTAGTGACACAGAGTCAGATGCTTACCCCATGCCTAGGACAGATGAAACCCTAGAGCAGTTGGGTGGGGCTAAGTATCTTACCACCATTGATCTTACTAAGGGTTACTGGCAGGTGCCCTTGACTCACACTGCTAGAGAGAGGTCAGCCTTTGTGACTCTTTTTGGCTTGTATGAGTTCACAGAGATGACCTTTGGGATGAAAAATGCCCCAGCAACTTTCCAGAGGCTAGTAGATCATATCCTAGCAGGAGCAGGAGAGTTTTCCCTTGCTTACCTATATGATATTGCCATCTACAGCCATTCCTGACAAGAGCACCTTCAGCATGTCTGGGACGTCCTAGGCAGACTACAGAAGGCAGGGTTGACCATTAAGCCCAGCAAATGTCAGGTGGGTATGGCAGAGGTCTCCTACCTGGGACATAGAGTTGGGAGTGGTAAGATCAGGCCAGAACCTGCCAAAGTGGAAGTCATTCAGACATAGCCTGCACCTGTTACCAAAAAGCAGGTGAGGGCATTTTTAGGGACAGCAGGGTACTACAGGAAGTTTGTCCCCAGTTATAATACCATAGCTGCTCCCCTCACAGTCTTGACAAGGAAAAACAGGCCAGATAAGGTAGTATGTGAGCAGGCATTCCAGAAGCTCAAAGAAGCTTTGGGAGGGCCCCCAGTGTTAGCCAGTCCAGTCTACAGAAAATAATTTGTTGTGCAGGTGGATGCTTCGAACCATGGGGTGGGGGCTTTACTTAGCCAGATTTATTCAGAAGGAGAAGAGCACCCAGTAGTTTATCTCAGTCTTAGGCTCCAACCCAGGGAAGAATGCTATGCAGCTGTAGAAAAGGAATGTCTAGCCATTGTGTGGGCACTGCAGAAACTTTAGCCTTATCTGTAAGGAAGCAAATTCACTGTAGTTACAGATCACAATCCCCTAACATGGTTACATTGTGCTGGCCAGCAAAATGGCAAGTTGCTAAGATGGAGCCTAGGGTTGCAAGTATATGATATGTCAGTGCAGCACCGCAGTGGGATTAGCAATGCCAATGCAGACTGGGCTCTCAAGATGGGGAATGGGGTAAGGTATACCCAGATAGGCTCAACCCTCTCAAGCAAGGTTTCTCAAGGGACACTTGAAAAACTAATTTGAATTCTCGGGGGTTGGGAGAAATGTGATAAACTGAGAAGGCTGCCAGCCTAGCTAGATAGAATTTTGCAAATAATTTTTTGCCAATGGAGCGTTTCTCCCCAGGCCTCCGCTGAAAACAGGCTCTATGGAACCTAGTCGGACATTCCCGGTCAACAAATGTTAAATAAAAAAAAAATAAATAAATAAAAAAAATTGTAAATATTAATATGATCTACAAGCTTGTGTTCTAAATGTAAGAAAACTGTTATGTGCTGGGCTTCAAAAATGTAACCACAGTGCACCCTGCTGGAAGAAAGCAGAAATGTATATAAACTTTATGCTTATGTAATGTATGCTTTCATGGTGTAAAATTGGAGCATATAGCGTTAACTGGCAAACTCTAATAAAATAAGCTGATAACGAATTTTACGATGTGTTATAAAGCCAGTTTATCTCAGGCTTGGAGACAGGTTGTCTGGGCCAGATAACTCTTTCTATTGTTCTAAGACATGTAAAGTGGCTTTTATTGCTATGACTTCCTGGCAGGTGCAGATTACAAAAAGAAATGCTAAAATCTAGCTCAGTGAGCCTGGAAACTTAAGTAGAGGTAACAAGAATGACACAATCTGAAATGACTCAGTAGTAATGTATATTATCAATTTAAGGGCTATCTCAGAAAGTAAGCACTGGAATTTTTGTATTTTGTCTGAACCTGAATACATCAGCTCACCAGCACTTGCTTTGCTCTGTAAGTAAGATCTTAGATCTTGGTATTTCTCTTAGAGATTAACAGAGACAGTCAGATTAGTCTAGCTCTTTTCTATATTTTTGTCAGGCTATCCTACAATATTGTTTTAAAGTATTTTCTGAACTTTCTAATGTCATTGTGTTGAGTTAACAAGTATTGTCTTGTGTTTTTATTATTTATTATTAAATATATTTAAACATTTTAACTGGGGCTGTTTTGTGTAGAGATAATTTAAGCTCTTAAGAGTACTTTCATGTATTTGGTGACACTGTATTAGCCACTCCTAAATAGCCTTCAACTCTCAGTCACACTTACCAATTGGATAATAATGACAGTGCACAGTAAAATTGAACACCCTTTGGTTAGGGCCTTTATAGTAGCTGATAGCATACCTCTCAACCTGGAAATATTAAAAATCTGGACAAGGCCCATGAAAAATAGGTACAAATCAGTATGCTGATTAACATAAAATTTGCATACATAATTATGTAACCCAAACCACTCCAAAGGAATTGTGGGATACCAACTTTCAAATGCAAACTGAAGAACAGACAACCAAAATATGGCACCAGAGTCCCCCTGCAGCCATTCTAATGTCCCATTACCTGGTTATTTGCGTTTATATCACATTATTGAAAGATAAATAGCGAAAGCTATTTCATAGGCCCCAAAACATCTAAACATGAAAATATCGAACATTCAGAACAGCGAATTTTTTTCCCATGGAAAAAATTCACTGCTCCGAAACACATACACACAACACAAGCACATCAAACAAACAGCAACATCACACATACACTTAAATTCCTACATCTAACACTACACTAAACTAAACATACACTACTATCTACCCACTTACCTTAACCCAAACCCTAACCCTAAGGTCCGTCACTATCGCACACTCACCTAATCCATGCACTAACCCTGACTCACTTAAACTGCCCCTAACCCTAAATTATGTCACTATTGCACACACGCCTAATCCATGCCCTAACTCACTTAACCCGCCCCTAACCCTAATGTACAAACAATCGCACACTTAGCTGAACCCAACCCGTAACTTTACACCACAGCACTAAGAAAAGTGAAGCCACAGAAACAGCCAACCAAATTCTTTCCCGAGGAAAGAATTCACTGTTCTGCAGCTTTGCTATTCTTAGCGTTCACTGAATAGTGTTCGATATCAGAAAATTTGAAGTTTGAATACTTCAGTGTTCTGATATAAACCTGGTTATTTCAGTCCATTTACAATAAACACTAATGTGCATATGTGTTCCTATCACATAGTCAAACTTTTACGAGTTTGAACCTCATGTGGTCGAGACCATAAGTTCAAGCGTTTGAATGTAAATCTCCATAAGCGGAGGTTTCCATTTAGTTCAATGGGGTGAGATCTTGGAGTTGGTATATTTAAGTAGCGGGGGGGCTTGCCCCCTGCTTAAAATAGTTTATTTTGTTTTCATTTGTTTTTTTTTATCCATAGTTGAAGTTTTGTAACTTTGAACATATTGGTTCGAACATTACTTGTTTGAAGTTATAAGACTTCGACTATGTGATATAGACCCTGTGCATACTGCTTTACTTCTACAATGGATTATTTGGATTTTATTTTTACATTTTATAGCACAATGCACTAACACTAACAGACATCTGCTAAACAAAGCACTACTGTCTCACAATGAAAATGGACTTAGCATTAAAACTTCTCTAGTAATAAAGTGACACTATGAATACTCCTCCTTTCTACCTGTTTCTGCAGGGAGTTCCACAAGCCTCAATACTAGGCCCTACTCTATTGAACATATTTATAAACAATCTACACATAACAGCTAAATAAGATACTGTTAATTAAAAATGCTGACCATTCCACACATATCTGTTCTACCAGTAATCTATCTAAACTATAATAAATATAATCTGAACCAAGACCCTCTCCTCTACTGAATCATATATAGCTTGAAGACTTGCACTTTCTCATCATCTCCTTTTGGCTTATTAAATGAAAATAGTTACTGTTACTCATTCTTAGGAGATGTAATGGTGACAAAAATGCCTTCTCCCTTTTGGCTTATTAAATGAAAAAAGTTACTGTTACACATTCTTAGGACCCTTAATGGTGACAAAAATACCTTCTGTAGCACTACAGACAACTTTACAAGAATAGAAATAGTCACCCACACAAAGTTTCTAGGAGTCATCAAAATTGAAAATGTGAACTGACTTTCACTTACAGAGAGGTATAAAAAAAACCACCAAAAATATGGCTTCTTATGCTGAAGTCAGCAGTATCTAAACAGTGCTGCCAGAAAAAATAAGGCTTCCTCTTACTTGCTCTCCACTTTATTATATTCAGCCACAATTTTCACAAAACAACAAGTTTCACTTTTAAAGTAAAACAATGCTACAATACTATTACATGCAGACCCCGTTTGCACAAACTACAAGTTTCAGTGTTAAAGAAGGTAGAACAGTGCCACAAAAAGAGTTAGATTTGTTGCCAACCACAAAGTTAAATCTCATTGCATGGTCCTGAGACAGACACTGAAATCTCACATTATCTGCCTTCCATCCAACTGGGCAATTGTTCACAAAATTATACACAAAACACTCCATTTGTCCCGTCCTACTAAATGTAATACAGTACACTCTCAACAGGCCTTTGTACTCAGAGGGCAAACTATTACTCACTATATCCAAAGTCACAACTCAGCCAGGAATCTTCTTTGCAGTAACTATAAAAATATTGATTAGGTTCATAGGTTCATAGGTTTATACTAGGCTAACTGCCCTAGGGCATTTATAAGCCTAGCCCAAAGTTATGTGGCTTACGCCGCCCCTTATGTTAGAAATACTGTGCCCATTAGTTTGTTGTGCCTCTGTCCAGTAGTGACACAGAGATGATTCCCGGGGGTAAACCTACGATCTCCCATCCACCGGTCAAGATTTCTCTTGAACAGAGCCAGCGAGGTGATCTGCCTCACATGGACTGGGATTTTATTCAACACCATGGGGAGTCTCTGGGTGATAAATCTAGCCCTCCAGCACGTCCTATTTATATCCGTGCTAAGGTTTAAGTCTCTTGCTCTAGTGGTTTTGGTGGATTTGGATTTTTTGAGGTGGAGCATGTCCATTAATTCCGTGTTGGTCATGGCCTTGTATGTCAGGCACAGGTCACCTCTGAGCAGACGGTATGCAACTGAATAGAGTTGGAGTTTCTTCAGTCTGGCAGCATATGACAGGTTTTGGAGTCCCTTTATCCTTTTGGTGAGGAACTTTTGGGGTCTCTCCAATTGCTGCAGGTGTCGGGTGAGATACATCCCGAATGGGGCATTGTACTCGATCATTGGTCTGATAAGTGAAGAGTACAGGGGAACAATGACCTCACTTGATCTGGATGTGAATCCCTTCATGATCAGGTGGGCAATGTAGAAGGTCTTCGAACCACTTTAGCAGCGTGGCGTCAAGCGAGAGGCCACTGTCAACCTGGGTCCCCAGGTCCCTGATAACCTCTTCTGTGCTTAGTGGGTTGCCACCTATATGGTAGCTTGGGGTTACCTTGTTTTTCCCGAAGGGTATGACTATACACTTTTTTGCGTTTAACTTCAGGCCATGGCTCTGGCACCAGCTATCAGTTTCCGTGAGACCCCTCTGGAGGATGTCTGTGTCCGATGTACTATCCACTATGGCACCCAGTTTGCAGTCATCCGTAAACTTTGTCAGCCATAGTCCTCCTATGTTTGCCTGTACTTCTGAGAAGTAGATGCCGAACAACAGGGGGCCAAGGACTGAGCCCTGTGGGACTCCACTTGTAACCGGCTTGGAGTCTGACATGGCTCCAGCAACTCTAACCCTGTGGGTTCTGTCCTTTAGCCAGCTTACAACCCATCTTGTGACATATGGGTTTACATTTAAGCTGGTAAGTTTCTCTATAATACCCGAGTGGGGTATTGTGTCGAAAGCTTTTGCAAGGTCAAGGTAGGCTGTATGGACTGCCTTTCCCTCATCAATGGCCTTCGTGACTGTTTCGAAGAAGTCAACTAAGTTCAAAAGGCAAGATCTGCCCTTGACAAAGCCAAACTGGGTTGGGTCCAAGGTCTGCAAGTCCCCTATGTCCTTGTTTATGAGTTCCATTATGATCCTCTCCATAGCTTTGCAGACCAGGCTTGTTAAGCTTATTGGGCGGTAATTACCAGGGTCTGTAGAGGCACCGCCTTTGTGGAGTGGGACCACAGTTGCCGTACGCCACTCCTTGGGCACATATCCTGTGGTGAGGCTAAGATTAAACAGCTGCCTTATGTGAGGGTTTAGTTCTTCATTGAGTTCATGTAGCACACAGCCGGGGACCCCATCCGGTCCCATTAATGCTGTGTTTTTAGCTTTAGAGAGAGCAGCTTTCACCTGCGCATTTGAGATGTCTGGGAGGCTACTCTCAGTTGGGATAGTTCCCACAGCTCTTAGACAACCATTAAATTACAAGTATTTAAATCACTACTGAAACAACGCTTCATGGAGACATGGTCATACTCCTGTTCCTCCTCTGGGTAATAACAACTGTGTATCACTCTACAGCTATCAACAACAGGTTCACCCCCCTCAGATGCCTCACACCTGTATAGAACTATCTGCAGTATCTACTTTTTTATGATAGTCACCTATGTCCATCCACCCACATCTCTCAGATGTAACTGCAACCTTTATTCTCCCAGTTTAATTACCCCGTACCTCTCCTTTTCTTTTACCCATCCTGTTGAAATTGCTATCTTCTGCATCTCATTATCATGTAAATAAGCTTTCAGCCTTGTGCACAATCACTTGCTTTCCTTCTGCCACATATGGGCTCTCTGTATCCAGTAAACATATACACATAATGCAAACTTGTCATTTCACTACCTACATTTCAATCCCTACCATCTGCTTACCATCAACTTCTCCTACATTACTAACATGTGCTTTAGTCTCAGCTTCTCCTCTCTTCAACCTTGCTTCACTTGTATTCCAACTTCTTTTCCATTAGGCATATTTATGTTAGGTCACTCACAGTTAGTTATTTTATATTATTCATTGAAAGTCAGCTTTTACGACTTTTAAAACCTGATTCTTGTTATGTATCTTAAATTAGTCTGTTTCATCTCATAGCAATATATAACCTCCATTGTTCTTGTATTTTCTGTGTTTAAGTTGTTTGGAGCTTTTCTCCCAAACCTCCACAGAAAAGGGGCTATTTTAGGCAAAGACAGACTTTCCAGGTAAACAAATGCAAAGATAAATAAATGATAAATAAATTAACTGTTGCACATAGACTGCTCATCATGCCTTGTCTGTGAATGTGACCATAGCACAATTTGTAAAACTGAATAGTGATGCTGGGACAACACACCCACCCACACACACACACACACACACACACACACACACACACACACACACACACACACACACACACACACACACACACACACAAACACAGGTTCTCATAAACAGCAGCATAGCAAATACCTCTCGCTCATAAACAGCAGCATAGCAAATACCTCTCGTTCATAAACAGCAGCATAGCAAACACCTCTCGATCATAAACAGCTTGTCTCATAAACAACTTCTAGCAAATACCTCTCACTGCCTCCATAATGTTCCTTCCAACTTGCAGCAGCATAACTCATCTCATAAACAGCCACAACATTGCTTCCAACAAATACCTCTTGCAGGCAGCGCAGCATAATGTTCCGTTTCCGCCCGGAACCATTCCCTTGCATCTGGAAATAATATGCATATGAGCTAGGCAGCTAGCTCAATTCTGACAGGCTGGCAGGCCATTTCACAGAGCTGACATCATTGCGCATGTGATGATGTCAGCTGAAAAAGCCAGTACAAACAAATTAAAAGTAAAATGCCAGGAAATTTGGAAATTAACGGGTGCCACTCGGGAATCATGGCACCCCATTATTTGGACCCCAAAACTCAGTAAAAAATGAGTAATTTGGGACGGTTGGGAGGTATGTTGGTGAGGTGAGGAGCAAAGATGAGTTACTGCTATGGCACAAACAAGATTGGACTGTTCTTATCGGGGGAGCAAAGGTGAGTTATTGTTACCGCACAAACAAGGATATGTTGCTCTTGTTATTCTCCTTGTATTGCATCCTGCGTGTTGTTAATATTTCACATCTGTAGACTGTATTTTGTTTCTTCAGTTGGTAATACTGACTGGCTACCTTCTCTGTTTTATGTGGAGACAGTTATTTTGTAGTTATATGATAATTATGTGTATTATCATTCTGTTGTGTTTTAGAACACCTACAACTATGTCAGTCAGACGTGTCCATCCACAGAGAACCCTACCCTTCAGTGATGCCAAAAATGAAATAATTGTAGATGTTTTTTGGCAACATGGAGCATTTCTCCTAGGAAGGGGTTGTGGAGATATGGCACAGAGGCTGCAAATATGACAGCAGATCATATAAGATGTCAGTGCTGTGGGTAGCTATGGTAGAATATATGAACAGGTGCACCACAGGGCCATTGACATGATAACCACTGCATGGAGGCAAGCAGCTGTAGTTTCCCTTGACCAAATGGTTATGGGGGGATGGTCTGCTAGGGAACTACCAGTTACCCCCAGTGAAGAGTTCCTGGCAAATATACAAGATCCTGATAGCTCACAGGAGTGTGGAGTACATCATGTACTGGATGTGGGTGCCACACCTTCTAAGACAGCAGGCACATCCCAGAGGAACTTCCAGGTAGGCTTTATCTGAACAGTTGAATAATGTTGTGTAGTAAAATAATTGAAATTAATGTTAATTCTGTGTCACATATCTTTTTTGGGGGGGAATTGAAGACTGCTACAGTTATAAGCTTAGTTTGGAGTTGTCACACACATTCTTGTTGAAAGTAGAGTTAATGCACGTATAAAGGAGTAAATGTATTACCGCCTGTGCTAATCTCCAGTGACACATGCCTCCTGCAGATGATAAGCCAAATAATTTTATGTCAATACTGTAGATCAATTTAAAGAAATATTATAGTGTGTGATCTTAGGCCTGTTGTGTTTATTGCTGTGCTCTCTATAATAGTGGCAGCACTGTTAGTTTGTTAGCAAATATTGCACTATAGTAGTGCAGGTATTAATGTATTCCTGTGTTTCTTTCTTTTTATCACAGGTGATCATAACAGTGGGAGTGTGGGCCCTGTGCCATCTGATGTCCGTGTCTCAGCAGACTCTGATGATGATGATGGCCAAACTAAGGCACAGTCAGGGGGTGCAGAGGTTGAATCTGACATGAGGCTATTTCCTGCATTTCCATCAGACACAGCCAGCAGGCCTATGCCTACCCAGTCCATTGAGCCCACAGATATTAGACAGGTGGAGAGGGAGGACATTGATCAGGGAAATGTGGCAACTGCGGCTTCAGTTCCTGTTGAGTCTGGCCATAGCCAAAGTGTTGGTGAGGTGCCACACAGGAGGACTGATGGGGTTCTTGGAGGAGGTCTGCTGTACCTCCACCAAGTGGTGCAGGTATCATTTCCTGTGCCAATCAACAGGTGTTTAGGGTCATCATGGAGGCACAGGCACATTCCCATAGGAGCTCCACACAAATACTCAGGGTTGTGGATGTGGCCCAGTCTGACATGTATAACTGCCTCCACCGCATTGCTGATTCAATAGATCAGATGAATGACACATCAGAATGAGGGGTGTCTGTGATGGACCAAGGGGTGTCTGTCATGGAAAGAACAGTGTCTTTGATGGAATATCTGTTGGGAGGGAAAGGCATCCTTGTGAGCATAGGTCAGCCACATCATCCGCTGTCAGCCAACATGGCCATTCCAGATCACACTCCCATCGTGGCAGTACTTCCAGTGCTCCATCAGTGAGTCTGCTGTCCACACTCAGACATGGCAGGCTTTAGGGTCATGGCCCTGGGCCTCCCCATGAAGGGAGCTCTTACAGCAGATGTCGGTCATGTTCAGGTAGCAGCACTGCATCTGACTGTGGGCATGGACATGCCAGTACAACTCCTGGCAGAGCCAGTTCTTATGGTCATGGATGACAATGATCAACTGCCACCTCTACCATGCATGGCTCACACCTGTCTGACAGACCAAGATGTAGAACTAGCACAGGGCTTGGCTGTGTTCATGCAGACACTCACATACTGCTTTCATCTACAGGACCCATACAGATACACACACACAACAGTTACTCATTTTGTCTCACTGGCCATTTGTTGTTTTATCCCCATGCCTGCCTTCTTCTCCTTCTTACTCTCACGCACTCACCAACCTTTTGTGTCACCCTAGGCTTCCTGCCTCCCCCACACACAACATCCTGTGCAAGTGATGATAACTGTGCCATATCTCTGTTTCTCTCTGATTTGGATTCAGGTATACAAAAGCTGTGTCTGATGCTTAGGGTGCATAGCTAACTTAGAGCTTAGTATGTCTGCATTAGTGTTGTTAAAGTGCTCATTGTACCTTTGCTTATATTGGCCTTGGCAAGTTCTGCAGTTGATAGCATTATAATTTCACAACTTTATAGTGAATGCTCTTGTAAGGGTTGTGAAATCAGACACTGTGATGTGTATAATCACATTCTGTCTTCTCTCTTTAATGATTTTCCAGTACAAACATATGGTGCACATCATAAGTTGTTGTTGTTAGTCTTTCGGCTTTTCCCGGTTAGGGGTCGCCACAGCGGAACTCCGGTCCGCTAATGATTGGCAGCTGGTTGTTATGGTGTCGAGTTGCCAGCCCAACGCCCAACCTTCAACGAAGGCATGTCCATTCAATGCATGTCTTTTGAACGCCCACTTGACCGCGGGGAGGACATGCAGATTCCACATAGAAGGCACTCCCAACCCAAACTGAGAATCGAACGGGAGAACCTCTTGCTGTGAGATAACAACGATGTGATGGTGCACATCATAAGTCATGCCATCCTATTCAGATCTTCACATTGTATGACAGCACTGTAATCAAATCACATCAGAGTAGTAATACAGTATAATGCTCTATTTTGCATGTACCTCAACAGACACATGCAGCAGCAGGAGGGACCACAGGGCTTTTTAGCAAGATAACACAGGGTCTACAAGTCATGCTATGATGTATGTGGATAGATTAAATGCCATGTCACTGTAATCTGGTATACGATGAGGTGACATCTGCTTGGCTTCCAGACCAGTGTCTAACCATGCCCTGTTGGGATGACTGCATATCCAAAAATCTGATATAGCTGATGACATCAGCATTGTCTGTTGAGAATATGAAAATAACAGTGTCCCACATGTTGCTGTAAAAGGCTGTCTGTAATTTCAGCCAAGAGCTCACACACATGCACATACGCACACACACACACACACACACACACACACACACACACACACACACACACACACAGTTTACTGCAGTGAGAATAGAACTCCTACCGAAGTACACAGACTACAGAACACACTATGTAATGCAAGCACCACAGCACAAGTCTAACTTTTACAAGACTGCAGTAGCTGAAATTACAGTACATGACATAGCGCCATGTGTGAGACAAGATGTTGGCAGGCTTGCATAGAGTCATAAGTTCATATGAAGCTATTACCATAATGGGCCTAGGTTCATAGGAGGTTACTAGGCTAATGGCCCTTGGGCCTTTTCAAGCCTAGCCAAGCAGTACCATTGTTCCCTTATAGGCCAAGATATGTAGTCCATATTTGCAAATCCATGATCAGTACTGGTTGATACTGACTAAGAGTTACATAGGTAAAACCCTGGGCTAAATTTATGACTTCCCATCCAATTGTCCAAGTTACTCTTAAGTAGAGTAATTGAGAAGCTCATTTTCACATGCATTTAGAGTTTGTTTCATAGGAGTGGCAATCTCTGGGAGACATTTCTGTTTCTCCAGCATATCATGTTGATGTCACAGGCTAGATTAAGGTCCCTATAGCGAGTGAGTCATATTCTATTTGATTTATGGAGGTGCAGCATTTTCATTAAGGCAGGGTTCGAGAGTGCTCTGTAGACCAGGAACAAGTTGCCTCTCAGCAGTCTGTATGATACAATGTGCAGTCTGCCCATGTATGTCATGTGTTGAAGTCCCTGGATTTTCTTGGTGAGAAACCTATTAGGTCTCTCCAGCTGCTGCCGGTGTCTGGTGAGGCACATGAAAAATGAAGCACTGTAGTCTATTATTGGTCTGATAAGGGACGAATACAGTGGATTGATAACATCCTTAGTCTTGGATGCTGTGCCCTTACTTATGAGCTGTACAATGTAAAAAGCCTACCTTACCACTGTGGACACATGATGATCAAAGCTGAGGTCGCTATCAACCTGCATTCCCAAATCTCTCACCACTGGTTTAGAAATTAGGGGGTATTATTAATAATGTAATTTGCAGGGACTTCATCTTTGCTGAATGCAATAACAGTGCATTTTGTTGGTTAACTTTAAGTGTGTGGCTTTTGCAGCAATCATTTATGTATGTCAGTCCATTTTGTAGAATGTTGACATTGTTTGGGGATTCAATCACTGCACATAGTTTGCAGTCATCAGTAAACTTGGTGAGCCACAGGCCATCTATTATCACCTGAATTTCTGCGAAATACATTCCAAACAATAAGAGGTCCAGCACAGACCCTTGTAGAACACCACCAGTAACAGGTCTGCTGGTAGAGGTGGAATCCCCAACTATGACTGTATGTGTTCTATTGGTGAGACAGTTGGCTACCCATCTAATGATGTATAGGTTTGTTGGTGAGATAGTTGGCTACCCAGCTAATGATTTATGGATTAATCCCCAGCTGTGGGATTTTCTCAATTATGCCTGAGTAGGGGAATTGTCAAAGTCATTGGCCAAGTCAAAATAGGCAGTATGTACTAATTTGCCTTCATCCAGGGCTTTGGTGACACTCTAGAAGAATTCCACCAGGTTTTACAGGCATAATCTGCCCTTAACAAAGCCAAACTGGGTCCAGAGTTTGAAGGTCACCAATATCCTTGTTGATAAGGTCGAAGATGATTCTCTCCATGGCCTTACAGACAAGGCTGGTCAGGCTTGTGTGTCTATAGCTCCCTGGGTAGGATGAGGGACCTCCCCCTGTGCAAGGGAATTACAGTTGCTGTTTTCCACTCTTCTCCTGGGACAAAGCCACTACTTAGACTGTAGTTGAAACAAATACCTAGTGGTTCCACTAACTCTTGCTTTTCAACATTTAGTAAGCAGTCTGGGATGTTATCCTGTCCCACAGACTCTATGTTTTTGGCCTTGGCCAGTGCAGTTATGACTTGTTTGGAGATAATAGTTAGAGAACTGGTGAAAACTATGATTTGGGTATGATTGGTTGAGACAAGGATGTGAAATTGTTGCCAAACTTGTCTGCTAACAGGTTGGCAATATCCTTGGGTTCAGTATGAGTGGTAACATCCACTATGAATTCAGTGCAAAGCTGGGCCTTCCCTTTTACATTACAGACATAGCTAGAGAATGCCTTGTGATTATCCTTAGCTGTGGATGCTAATTATTTTTGTAATTAGCTTTAGATGACTTTACAAGATATCTAATTTGCTTTTTCAAGCTATGGAAGGTGTTATTCTGCTGAGACTGTTCCCTCTAATTCCTGGACATCCATTTCTTTCTCTTGTTGTACCATCTATTTATGCTAGATGTCCACCAGGGCAGCTTGTTTTTTTCATGAGCAAGTTTTGATCCCGTTCTGGTACAGCTAAGTCTGTAGAGTTGTAAATGTGTTTATACAGGGTATTTGTGTACACTGCTGTATATCAGTCTTTACTGTCACTGGTGGCAGGAGGTTTGAAACAATTTATGCCATCATTTAGGAGGCTATAGTTAGCTTAACAGAAACATTTCAATGTTTTGGATCCTGAGGGGTGGGGGGTCAGGTACGATTGTTACATTGAAAGTGACTGATTTATGGTCAGACCTTACCAGGGAGGGTCTCACACATGGGGTGGGGCAGCTATCTCCCATGTTGGTGAGTACTAGGTCAAGGACATTCCATCCCCTTGTGGGGGTGTGGACTAACTGTTCCGGAGCATTTGTGTTTACAAAGTGCAGGAACCTTAGGGTGAGTGTGTTTGAGCTCATATATGTATCCCAGTTGATGGAAGGATAGTTAAAGTCACGCATGACTAGGGTGTTTGGCTGTGTTATGAGTGAGACAAGTAGGTCCAGAAATGCACTGTGTGGTTTTCATGGTTCATGTTGGTGGATCTGTACCTAACAATGACATGGAGGGGGGTTCTTTCCTACAGTTATACTTGGTGTAACTCTAGGGAGTCATACTGTTTAACCAGTCTTGAGGTGTCTTGGTCTTTTATGAAGATGGATACACCTCTTCCTTTGGTACTTTCACATTCATTTTGCAGCCTGAATGTGTGGAAGGCATTATAGCCTTTTATGGCCAGAGTACTCTTGGCCCTAAACCATGTCTCTGTGACTGCTCAAACATTAACATCTTCCCAAGTAAGTAGTGCCTCCATTGAGTGTAGAATCTGATTTAGACTCCTAGCATTAAGCAGCAAAACCCTGAGTTTGTCTTTTGAGGATATGTATAGGTCAGGAACTGTGTTTTTATGACATTGCCTAAAAAAACACTATGGAGTGAATCAAGTACCTTTGCTAGTAACTGGCAAAGCAGTGTGGTTTGTCAACCATATCATCCCAGGCTGACAAATACTGGATCCCCTGGACTGACACCAGTAAGCTAAGCCAATTGTTGAAGTTGATCATTTTTTTGTATGTATTGAGAAATCATCCTGGGTGAAGGAAGAATGCTGCTTAGGGCTACGGACATACCTGTCTGGGAAACAATCTGAGAGCTCAGTCATACCTCTCTTCCTATAGTCCAGTGAGGTATGTTTGAAGTCATTTACTCCAGAATGGAGTACGACAGAGGTGTTACTGTGCCTGTTTTTGAGACTTGAATGCATGCATAACTTTGCAGATCCTGGCATCTGACAGAAAGCTGACAGTAGCTTTCCTCCTTGTACAACCTAGTGAGGGGGACATTTGTGTATCTCCCTAATGGATTTGCCTATAACCCACATTGGTTTTCAGGTGTTTTGCCTTAACTCATTCACTCCAATGGAGCTCAGGAAGTTTGAACTGTAACTTCCAATGGGCTTTTGCAGAATCAAATTATGTCCTCACATAGGTTCATAGGTGTGTAATAGGCTAATGGCCCTGGTGCCTTTACAAGCCTAGCCCATAGAAGTGCCCTGGCATTGTGCCACCAGACGTTAGTTCCCAGTGCCTCTATCAAGTAGAGCCACTGGAGTGATCCCTGGGGTGAACTTTCTATTACCCATCCACTCATCAAAATTTCTCTTGAAGAGGGACAACGAAGTGATCTGCTTTACACATATGGGAAGTCTATTCCAGAGCACGGGCAGTCTCTGGGTGAGGAACCTGTCCCTCCAGCATGTTCTGTTGATTGTGGTAATGAGATTGAGGTCTCTGGAGCATGTGGTGCAGAGGGATTGGGATTTCTTTAGATGTAGCATTTCTAACAGAGCTGGGTCAGACATGGCTTTGTAAGTTAAACAGAAATCACCTCTAAGTAGGCGATATGAGACAGAGAATAGCTGGAGTCTTTTGAGTCTGTCCATGTAGGACATGTGTTTAATGCCTAGGATCCTCTTCTTGAGGTACTTGTGGCATCTCCAGCTGTTGTAGGTGTCTAGTGAGGTACATGCCAAATGAGGCATTATACTCAATGATTAGTCTAATGAGGGAAGAGTGGAGAGAGATGATGACCTCTTTCTTCCTGGATGCAAAACCCGTGGTAATGAGATGTGCCACATAGAAGGACTTTCTGACCACAGTGGCAATATGGTGGTCAAAGGAGAGGTTGCTGTCAACCTGCATCCCTAATGCCTTCAGTGTTCAGTGGGCTCCCATCAATGTGGTAATTAATGGGAACTGACTTTTTACCAAAGGGGATGACGACACATTTTTTTGTGCTAAGCTTAAGGCCATGGTTTTGACACCAGTCATTGGTCTCAATGAGGCTTTTCTGTAGGATATCTGCATCACTTGGGGAGTTAATAATGGCTTCCAGCTTGGAGTCATCTGTGAAAATGTTCAGCCAGAGTCCCGTTGTATTGGCCTGGACTTCTGAGAAGTAGATGCTGAACAGGAGAGGATCCAGGGCCGATCCCTGTGGGACTCCACTAGTGACTGGTTGGCAGTCTGACTTAGAGTCTGCTACTTTCACACTGTGTGTTCTATCTGTGAGCCAATTTGCAACCCCCCTAGTGATATAGGGGTTGATGCCTAGTTTGGTGAGTTTATCAATAAATCTCAATTGAGGAATGGTATCAAAGGCCTTGGCCAGATCGAGGTAGGCTGTATGCACTGCCTTACCTTCATCCACAGCTCTGGTGACTGACTCAAAAAAGTCAACCAGGTTGAGCAGGGATGATCTCCCTTTCACAAAGCCAAATTGCTTGGGGTCTAGAGTTTGGAGATTTCCTATATCTTTGTTAATCAAGTTCATGATGATGCGCTCCATAGCTTTACATATCAGACTCATCAGGCTAATGGGGTGATAATTCCCAGGATCTGTAGTCGCTCCCCCTTTATGGAGAGGGATGACTGTAGCAGTGCGCCATTCATTAGGGACAAAGCCTGATGTGAGGCTATGACTGAACAGAGCACACAGATCTGGTGTCAGTTCGCTTTGTAGTTCATGTAGAACACAGCCAGGGATATTACTGGGTCCCATGGAAGCTGTATTCTTGGCTTTGGACAATGCAACTTTAACCTGTGCTGCAGTAATGCTGGGTGCCTGGCATTCTTCCCGTATTGTGATTGGTCCTTTAGTGGGGGAGAGAGGGATAAAGTTGGCACTAAATCTGTCAGCCAGTATGTTGACAATATCTGTTGGCTCAGTATAGGAGGTACCATCGTGCAGTAACTCAGAGCAAATATGGGTATTGCCATGGATGTTCTTGATATAGCTATAGAAGGTTTTGTGATTGTTCTTAGTGTCTGCCGCAATTCTGCCTTCATAGCTGGCTTTAGAGGATTTGATGAGGGATCTCAACTTTTATTTTGAGGCTAATAAGGGAGTTTTTCCAGTCTTGGGACTTCTCCTTTTTCTGCAACAGTTTCTTCCTTCTGTTGTAGAGTTTATTAATGGCAGGGGACCACCAGATTGGCTTCCTTTTTTTGGAGGAGACCATCTTGGTTCTGTGGGTATGGTTAGTTACATGCATTTATGTACATGTTCGTACAGTGCATTGGTGTATATTTCGGCAGTTATGTAGCACATTTCAAACAAAAGTTCATACATCTGGAATCATAGGGGCTATGAAAGAAGCATAAATGGCAAACTCTTCAGCATAAACTGTTTATAGTGGAAGTATTCTTTAGGTTCTAGGTCTTCAACTGAATTTTATAAGTCACAGTAAACACAGCAACTATTATGTTTGTAATATTTGTTAAACAGCTTACAATATCTCAGCAACCACTCGAGTTACACACATACTGTCATCAGCATTTTATTCATCTAGCTGAGATCTTTAATATAAGGCTAAGGAGTTTTGTCTGTGTTACTTGGTTGTTGAGATATTTAAAAAAATGTGAAAATTAGATCTATATAAATTAGTATCACAAAAACAAGAGTTAATATCTCTTTACCTGCACTAGACAGAGGTCAAATATTAATGCATCTGAGTTTGCCATTGTGTAAGTTTTAAGATGAAATCTTTTAAAACCTTGTCCATAGCATGGTTATGGAATTATTGATGCAAATATGAACAAGCAATATTTGACGCCTAGAGGTGTCAGTAGGAGTTACCTGCAGATGCACCTGGAGAAGTCACTCATTAAGGGCTTAATGGGTGACACACTAATACATTTGTTTTTATGCATATTGGTTTCCATTGGGACAGTAATGTGTGCAGAAGGTTTGCATTTGCAAGGTCTCTGCTCTTTTAGTAAGCTTCCAATGACTACCTCTGTGCATGTGTATGTTTATGTGTTATGCACTTGGTTTGTCGAGGAGGTAAATTATGTTTTCCGACAACCTGTTTGACACTTGGTTTGTCGTTACACGAGAGAGAGCATTTATTCTAGAGTCATAGTATAGTTGCATCTCTCACATATTGTATTTGTAAATTTTAGGAGTACATGTTTGTCAGTATGCATGAGGCAATCGAAGCCTAAGTGTGTAAAAACACAAGTACCCTATTTAAACATATTTAGATGGTCTTTGTTAGCAGGTTTGTGAGCAGCAATAACTGAACATGTTTATGAGGGACATAGGTGCCACCCCAGAGGTGACTTTACAATCACCCAACCAGTAGTTAAAGTTGCGTTTCAACGAATCTACTCCACTTGACCTAAAACTCATTTGACTGACACCCAAATTACCTAAATTTCAAATTACTGAAAACTCATTTGACTGACTCTCATTTCATCGGCAGCTTACAATGCTGAATTTCAACATACTAAATCTTAAACCATAGACATGCACACTTAGAACACCAATAACTAACTATTAGGTTCATAGGTTAGGTTCATACTAGGCTATCTGCTCTGGGGCAATTATAAGCCTAGCCCGATTCTGTATGGCTTACGCCACCCCTTGATTTGAGTATACTGTGCCCTTTTTAAGGTTTAGTTTACTGTGCCTCTGTCTAATAGTGACACGGGAGTAATCCCTGGGACAAACCTACGATCTCCCATCCACTTATCGAGATTCTTCTTGAAGAGATTCAGTGAGGTGCTCTGCCTCACATGAACTGGAATTCTATTCCAGAGCGAAGGGAGTCTCTGGGTTATGAACCTGTCCCTCCAGCAAGTTCTATTTATTTCTGTGCTGAGGTTCAAGTCCCTCGAGCGTGTGGCTCTAAGGGATTTAGATTTACTGAGGTGGAGCATGTCCATTAATTCTGGATTTGACATAGCTTTGTATGTCAGGCATAGATCGCCTCGAAGTAGGCGGAATGCAACTGAGTAGAGCTGGAGTTTTTTTAACCGAGCAGCATATGGCATCTGTTTGAGACCCTTGATCCTCTTGGTGAGATACTTTTGGGGTCTTTCTAATTGCTGCAGGTGTCAGGTAAGGTACATCCCAAAAGGGGCATTGTATTCTATGATGGGCCTGATGAGGGATGAATAAAGGGGCACGATTACCTCTCTTGATCTAGATGTGAAACCCTTCGTGATGAGGTGGGCTATGTAGAAGGTCTTTCTAACCACTTTGGCAATGCGGTTTTCAAAGGAGAGATTGCTATCAACTTGGGTCCCCAGGTCCTTAATAACTTTCTCTGTACTTAATGGGTTTCCGCCTATGTGGCAATTTGTGGGCACATTGTTTTTGCCAAAGGGTATGACTATACATTTTTTGGCATTTAGCTTTAAACCATGGTGCTGGCACCAGTTATCTGTCTCTGTGAGACCTTTTTGAAGGATGTTTGTGTCAGCTGGAGAGTTGATTATGGTGCCCAGTTTGCAGTCATCTGCGAACTTGGTGAGCCATAGTCCTCCCACGTTTGCCTGTACCTCGGAAAAGTATATACCGAACAAGAGTGGTCCCAGGACAGAACCCTGTGGGACACCAATTGTGACCGGTTTTGAGTCTGACATGGCTCCAGCAACTCTCACTCTGTGGGTTCTGTCTTTGAGCCAGTTTGTGACCCATCTTGTGACATAGGGGTTTATATTTAAGCTGGATAGCTTATCTATGATGCCCGAGTGGGGTATTGTGTCAAATGCCTTTGCAAGGTCCAGATAGGCTGTGTGGACTACCTTCCCTTCATCTATGGCTTTGGTGACTGTTTCAAAGAAGTCAACCAGGTTCAAAAGGCAGGATCTGCCCTTGACAAAGCCGAACTGGGTAGGATCTAGTGTCTGTAGGTCCCCAATGTCTTTGTTTATGAGCTCCATGATGATCCTCTCCATAGCCTTGCAGACTAAGCTAGTCAGGCTTATGGGGCGATAGTTTCCAGGGTCCATAGAGGCTCCACCTTTGTGGAGTGGGACCACTGTTGCTGTACGCCATTCTGTGGGCACATATCCTGTAGTGAGGCTGAGATTGTATAGCTGTTTTATTTGAGGGATTAGTTCCTCTTGGAATTCATGTAGGATGCAACCTGTGACACCATCTGGTCCGATGGAAGCAGTGTTTTTTGCTTTGGAGAGGGCAGCCTTCACCTGAGCATCTGAGATGTTTGGGAGGCAGCTCTCTGCCGGGATAGATACTTGCTCTTTTGGGGGGGAGGGGGTGGAGAAGTTTGCACTGAACCTGTCTGCCAGGATATTGGCAATGTCTGTGGGTTCAGAGTATTTTTTGTTGTTTAGAATCAACTCAGAACAAGTCTGGGAGTTGCATCCCAGGTTCTAACATAACTGAAAAAAGCCTTATGATTGTCTTTGGTGTCCTGTGCAATTTTTCTCTCGAAGCTGGCCTTGGAGGATTTTATGAGGGATCGTAATTTTTTGCTAGTACTGATCAGAGATGCCTTCCCTATTAGGGATTTTGCTCTATCATGTAGTAGCTTCCTCCTTCTGTTGTACAGTTTATTTATGGCAGGGGTCCACCAGACTGGACGCCTGCCTTTGGATGATTGGGTCTTGGTTTTGTTTGGGATAGCATGATCCATGCATTCCTGGAGATGTCCATAGAATGCATTTATATAGGATTCTGCAGTTTGGGCTGTAGTTTCCACTGGCCCTGGGGCCTTGAAGGATTCCACTTTGGTTTTGAGAAGTGAGAAGTTTGCTTTTGAGAAGTTTTTCACTGTGGTTTTCTGGGCTGGGGGTGGGGTCGGGATGTGAGCATCCAGTGAAATTAATTTATGGTCTGATCTTACCAATGAGGGACATACTTCTGGTGTGGAGCATAGAGTCCCCATGTTGGTAATGATCAGGTCTAGTATGTTGTCCCCTCTTGTGGGAGTGGTGACTAGTTGTTCCATAGCATTTGAGTTTATAATTTCCAGGAACCTTTGGGCTAAGGTGCTGGGGCTTGAGTAGTGCTCCCAGTCAATGTTTGGGTAGTTGAAGTCACCCAATATAATGGTGTTCGGAGAGATCTTCATGTTCTCCAATGTTTTCAGGAAAGCCGAGTGGGATTCCTGACTTTGAGAGGGTGGTCTGTAGGATGCTATAAACTGAAAAGCAGTCTTGCCCACTGTTAGTTGCACATGGATGGTCTCTGATACTTCGTGCAATGCCACTAACCTGGAGGTGTGGATATCCTTGATAAATATGGAAACTCCCCCTCCTTTTGTGGTTCGGTCCGGGTTTTGGGGCCGAAAAGCATGATATGAGGTATAGCCTGATAGTGCTGGGGTGCTCTCTGGAGCCTTGAACCAGGTTTCTGTCACTGCACAGATATCGATGTTCTCCATACTGAGGAGAGCTTCGAGTGCGTGCATCTTGAGGTTAAGACTTCTGGCGTTTAGCAGCATTACCCTTAGTTTCTTGTTCCTTATGCTGTCTATGGGGGTGGGTTTGACTTTTGAGCCTTGCCTAAAAAAGGCACTATGGGGGTGGCAAGAGCCTTTGCCAGTATCCAAAAGCCCAGTGGTGACAGGTGCAAGCCGTCCCTGGCGAAGCAACGTGGCTTGTCGAGCATGTCATCCCAGGCTGACAGATACTGGATCCCCTTTGAATGACACCAAAATTTTAGCCAATTGTTAAAATCGATCATTTTGTCTTTGTACTGTGGCATCATTCTAGGTGAGGGTAAGATGCTGCTCAAGGTCAGGGTCATACCAGCCTGGGCTACATGATCAGAGAGCTCCTCTATGTCTCTTTTCATGTAGTCCAGGGAGGTATGTCTCAGGTCATTCACACCAGCATGTACAATGACTGAGTCATATTTGTATTTGCTTTGGAGTGACCTGAGTGCTTGCATTATGTGTCGGATCCTAGCACCCGACAGGCAGCTCACCGTGAACTTCTCTTTAGTCAGCCTGGTGAGCAGGATGTCAGTGTGTCTGACAATAGAGTCACCTATAACAAGAGTATCAGGTGTGTTATTCAGCCTTAAGGGCTGTGGTTGCTTGGCACACTGACTTTGTGGGTTATGTGTTGTGTGTGTTTTGTTTTGAGGTAGCGTTTGCTTGGATGTCTGCTTTGGAGGTCTCTGTTGCTTAGGTAGATTTTATTTAGAGCCTCCGAGTATGTTTTTGTGTATTTATGTGTTTGGTTCCAGAACTTAAAATGTACAACCAAACTAGGTGGGGGGCTACGCCACCCACACACCCCCATGTGCGGGGCTCTGCCCTCAACACCCCCTCAATTATATATACTAACTCCAGGACCGCACTGCAGTGGAGAAAAAGCCATATACCTTTAACTTGCCTTACAGTACTCTATACACTGCCACTACTGCTGGGAATGCACAAAACATTCACCAAATTACTTTAGATACTTCCCATAAAAATGTAAAAAGACAAACCCACATTTAGAAACACTACAACACTACTTTCTACATGACTATCGGTATTCTGACAGTCAGTACTGTAAGTTACAGTAATTCTTTTTATCACAAGCAAGTCACAGGTGAATGGAAACCCACAACAAGTTTATGTCTTAAAAGTTGGTGAAATGAGAGTCAGTCAAATGAGTTGCCAGTAATTTGAAATTTAGGTCATTCGGGTGTCAGTCAGATGAGTTTTCGGTCAAGTGAAGTAGATCTGTTTGAACAGGGTCATTAAGGAACACTGCTTTGCATGCAGTGGGAGGCTATTACACAGGTGTGTGAATCATTGTGGGGTATAGCTGTCTCCCTAGCATATTCTGTTTAAGTCCCAGGCTAGGTTGAGAACCCTCTGGCAATTTGAATTACAAATGCCCATCCTTTCCAGAAGGGCAGGGTACAAGACTGCTCTGCAGGGCAGCCATAGGTCATCACTCACAAGCCTGCATGATACCGAGTACAGTGACAGGTATGTCAGTCTTTCCATGTATGTCATGTTTGGCAGCCCTGGAGTCTTCCAGGCACAACCCTTTGTTCTGTCTAATCGCTGAAAGTGTCTGGTGAGTTACAGAAAGATGTGAGCATTGTACTCAATAATTGGTGTGCTAAAGGTAGAGTACAGCAAAGGTATGACTACCCTGGTCTTGGATGTGATGTCCATATGTATGATGTGCACAATGCAGAATGTGTGTCTCACCACTATGGACACATAGTGATGAAAGTGTAGATTGCTATGAGCATGTGTTCACAAGTCTCACAACACTGTGTTTGAGCTGAGAGTGGTGCTCTATATATAACTATATATATAAAACTATATATATATATATATATATATATATATATATATATATATATATATATATATATATATATATATATCATAATTAGCAGTGGTACTTCATTGCCAAAGGGAACAATGATACATTGTTTGCTGTAAGGTTCAGTCTGTGAGTTTGGCACCAATCGTTTGTCTCTGTCAGTCGCTTCTGTACCATGTTACCATCATTGGGTGAATTTATATGAGTGTGTCCAATTAACAGTCATCTGCAAACATGGTAAACCACAGGCCAGAAACTGTTGTCTGCACTTCAGGGAAGTAGTTACCACAAAGTTGAGGCCCCAACACAGATCCTTGAGATATTCCATTGTTAAGTGGCTATGGGGCAATGCAGTCCCCAACTTTGAGAACATGTGTTCTGTTGGTGAGCCAGTTGCCTATCCAGCTAGTACTGTATGGCTTACTTCCCAAATTGGATATTTTCACTATGAGACATGAATTGGGGTTATTGTCAAAGGCCTTGGATAACTGAACATAGGTGGCATGTCCTGTTATCTGTCATCCAGGTCCATGGGGTCAATATAAAGAAGTCCAAGAGGTTCAATAGGCAAGATCCATCCTTAACAAACACACATTAGGTTAATTCAAGTGTGTTGAAGGTCACCTAAGTCCCTGTGGATCCCTTCCCTAGCCTTGCAGATAAGACTTGTTAGGCTTATGGGTCAATAGTTGTAGTTCTGCATGTTGCTAGATTGATTTGCATTGCATATGACACATTTGATATTACTTTCTGTACTGTAGGTGAAATATGTGTGGAAAAAGTACTGAGGCACCAAGCTTGCAGGGCTTGGGGGGGTGCAACACATGGCTATATTGTAAATATGTGACATAGTGTGAGATAGAGCCTTCATTTTTTAATGTTTCCACATGTAATGTCATGTCATACAGAAGAAATGGGCAATGAACAGCAGTAATACGTAATAATATGTAGATTTCCACTGCTCAAAAATTAGCAAAGTGTATATGCATGTGAGATATGGGTCTACTTCTAAATCCTGTATTACCGGTAGACTGAACTACATATGATAGAGACCAAAAACCCGAAAAACCAAGTTCATAGGTAGGTGCTAGGCTATCGGCCCTAGGGCCCATACAAGCCTAGCCAAAAAATGTACCCTGGCTTTCGCCACCCAAGAAAATTATTTTCCTGTGCCCCTGTCAAGCAGAGCCACAGAAGTGATTCCCAGGGTGAATTTCCCATTTCCCATCCAATCATCAAGATTTTTCTTGAAGAGTGCTAATGAGGAGCTCTGTTTGACATAGATAGGTAGTCTGTTCCAGAGTATGGGAAGTCTCTGGGACAGGAATCTATCCCTCCAGCATGTTCTGTTTATTGTGGTGACAAGGTTAAGGTCCCTAGAGCGTGTAGCTCGGAGGGATTGGGATTTCTTTAAGTGGAGCATGTCCAACAGCTCTGGGTTTGACATAGCTTTGTATGTTAGGCAGAGATCACCCCTGAGTAGGCGATATGCGATGGAGTAAAGCTGTAGTTTTTTGAGACGGTCTGCATAGGGCATCTGTTTGAGGCCAGTAATCCTCTTTGTGAGGTATTTCTGTGGTCTTTCCAGTTGTTGTAGATGTGTTGTGAGGTACATACCAAAAGGGGCGTTGTACTCTATAATAGGTCTAATGAGTGATGAGTAGCGGGGAACAATGACCTCTTTTTTTCTGGATGAGAATCCTTTTGTGATGAGATGAGCCATGTAGAAGGATTTCCTGACCACTGTGGTGATGTGATTATCAAAGGAGAGACTACTGTCCACCTGTGTCCCAAGGTCTCTTATTGCATTTTCGGCATTAAGTAGACTACCAGCTATGTTGTAGTTCATAGGTACAGAGTTTTTACCAAAGGGGATGACAATACACTTTTTGGCATTGAGCTTCAGGCCATGGCTTTGACACCAGGTATCTGTGTCAGTGAGGCCCTTTTGTAGTTTGTTCACATCATTAGGAGTTTCGATTATGGCTCCTAGTTTGCAGTCATCTGCAAACTTTGTTAGCCAAAGACCTTCTGTGTTGGCCTGCACTTCAGAGAAGTAGATACCAAACAGGACTGAACCCTGTGGTACTCCACTTGTCACTGGTCTGATGTCGGATTTGGAATCCGCTACTTTCACAGTGTAGGTTCTGTCCATGAGCCAGTTGGCTACCCATCTTGTGACATAAGGATTTATACCTAGTTTAGTGAGCTTATCTATAATTCCAGAGTGGGGGATGGTGTCGAAAGCCTTGGCGAGATCTAGATAAGCTGTGTGAACCATTTTACCCTCATCTATGGCTTTGGTGACTGCTTCAAAGAAGTCAATCAGGTTTAGGAGACATGGTCTGCCTTTTACAAATCCAAACTGAGCAGGGTCCAGAGTTTGGAGATTACCAATGTCTTTGTTTATGAGTTCCATGATGATACGTTCCATGGCCTTGCAGACCAGGCTCGTCAGGCTAATGGGGCGGTAGTTCCCGGGGTCCATCATGGCTCCCCTTTTGTGGAGTGGGATAACTGTCACGGTGCACCATTCAGTGGGTACAAAGCCTGAGGTGAGGCTATGATTGAACATGGTACTTAGGTAGGATGCCAGTTCATTCTGTAGTTCGTGTAGAATGCAGCCTGGGATATTGTCAGGTCCCATGGATGCTGTGTTCTTGGCTTTGGAGAATGTGTTTTGTACCTGTGCAGCCGTGATTATAGGAACTTTGCATTCTTCCGGTATACAGATGGGCCCTCTAGGGGGTGAGAGGGGGGTAAAGTTAGCACTGAACCTATCTGCTAGGGTGTTGGCAATATCCGTTGGTTCTATATATTTAGTGCCATTATGCTGTAACTCAGAGCAGATCTGAATGTTCCCATTTAGATTCTTGACATAGCTATAGAATGCTTTGTGGTTGTCTTTAGAGTCAGTGGCAATTTTGTTTTCATAACTAGCTTTGGAGGATTTTATGAGGGATCTCAGCTTCTTACTGAGATTGACCAGGGAGTTCCTCCAGTCATGGGATTTTACTCTTTTTTGCAACAGTTTCTTTCTTCTGTAGTAGAGTTTGTTTATGGCAGAGGACCACCAGACTGGCTTCCTTTTTTTTGGAGGATAACATCTTGGTTCTATTAGGGATAGCATGATCCATGCACTTGTGTAAGTGCTTATAAAGTGCATTTGTGTAGGATTCGGCAGTCATACTCTATTGTCTGTCTGCATGGGTGTCGTGAAGTTTGCCACTTCTGTCTTAAGAAGTGTGAAGTTGGCTTTTGAGAAGTTCTTTACGATGGTTTCCCTAATTGGGGATGGGGGTGGGATGTGGATGTCTAGGCTGATTAGCTTGTGGTCGGATCTGACCAACGAGGAATTGACCTCTGGTATGGAACACCGGTTTCTCATGTTGGTAATGACCAGGTCTAGGATATTGCTGCCCCTGGTGGGGGTGTGAATAAGTTGATCCAAGGCATTGGAATTTATGAATTCTAGGAAACGAGCAAAAGAGTTGGTACATGAGTAGTTTTCCCAGTTAATGGTGGGGTAGTTGAAATCGCCCATTATTAGGGTGTTGGGTTGTACCCTAATACTTTCCAGTGTATCAAGAAATGAGGAGTGTGAATCCTGGGGCATGGTGGGGGGTCTGTAGCAAGCTACAATTTGGATTGCGGTCTTGCCCAGAGTTAGTTGCACTTGGATAATCTTGGATGCATTATGCTGTGCAACTAGCCTGGAGGTGTGTATATCCTTAATGAATATGGACACGCCTCCACCTTCAGTGCTTCTTTCTGGGTTAGGTGGCCGAAAGGTGTGGTATGAATTGAAGCCTGGTAATGCAGGGGTGCTCTCTGGAGCTTTGAACCAGGTCTCTGTCACTGCACAGATGTCAGTGTTCTCCATTTTAAGGAGTGCCTCGAGTGAGTGCATTTTGAGGTTTAGACTTCTAGCATTGAGTAGCATTACCCTCAGATTTTGCTTGCTTGTACATGTTACGGTGGTTAATTTGTCATTTGAACCTTGCCTAAAAAAGGCACTATAGGGGTGGCAAGAGCCTTAGCCAGTATCCGGAATCCTAAGCATGACAGGTGCAGGCCATCTCTGGAAAAAAGGCACTATAGGGGTGGCAAGAGGCTTAGCCAGTATCCAGAATCCTAAGGGCGACATCCTGAAAGTTTACAAGAATGAATCCCGTAATACGAAATACCGCAAAGCAAATGGTAAATTCCTACCTTCACTGATGAAAAGTTCAACTATTTCTTATTCTGATACTTTTGCAGAGGGGGATACACACCCCTGCACACCCACACCCCCCACAAACTATATGTACCAACTCTGAGGTCGCACTACATTGAGGAAAATGTAAACTATGAATGTACGCTTTAAAAAAAATGCAGTTACAGCACTACCCTTACATTTGCCTGAATGTTTCTACTTATAGCACCAATATTTCTTCTGTTTAACAGTGTGTTACATATGATGAACATATTCTTCAATCATAAATACTCCTTTTTGTTTGTGCAACGTTGAAGTTTCCTATACTACTCCAACGATTCCAAGAATGTCCGCCATATTTTGTTTACATACACAGTAGAAAGACTTAAAGTGATACCATCCTATTTCAGCATTAATCATTTAACTATTACCTTCAGTTTGGTATTCTGAAACTCGACCTTATACAGTTTCAGTAAAGAGAATTTTCAGATTTCTGGTATCGATCTTGTGTTGTTCGACCTTATGGTAATACAGGATTTGAAAGTAGACCCTCAAGACACACCTGTTTGCGCACCGCTTAGCACTGCACAACGCGAGCCTCATTGCTAAAGTCTGGCACTTAGTATTGAGTGTATTAAACACACCTGCTGCTCAACTGACTCTGTGGCAGCATGTCTTAATGCACTGATACTTTCTTATTTTTGGTCCCAGATGGTATTGGGTTTGAATCCTTTTTTCTCTGTCTTTTTTAATCTTTTTATGTTTTTTGCTTTTTTTTCACTGTTTGCATGATGTGCTGCTCAGTGCAAACACAAGAAATGGAGAAAAAATGAATGGCAGGTTTAGCAATGCTTACCTTGTTTGTGTGAAGTGTAGCAGTGCACAAACTGGACTACCCAAGAAGAAGACAGGACCCAGACAGCCAAAATTAGAAACCAGATGCATTCAATTAATACTATTGGCAGTTGCACAAACTCAGTAGCAACATTGCACTGTGGTTAACAGCAAGGACTTAACAATGAACAATAAGATAGGGAATGTCATGCAACTAATCCTGTGGCAGCAGGTGTTAAGTGTAGGGTCCTGGGTCCTAGTACAGGGTGTGCAAACTTTGTTTTATTGTTGCGACATTGCAGTTTATAGTAATGAACTGCAAGACAGACAAGTGTTTTTCCACTGCATTTGCAATGGGTGTAAGTGCAGGACTAAAATGCACATGGTCCTGGGTTGGAGCACAGCATTTTCCTTACACTTTTAATGTTGTTCCACTTCCCATTATAGTCAGTGTCACTCATAACACTTTACATAGTGTAGCAGATATTAGCTTTTATATGTATGAGGGCTGAGACACTAATATTGTGTCAGTTACTTACTTATTTAGCTATGTATTGGCCACTTATTATCAAATGTATGACTGCGGGTATACTATGTACTATGTTCCTTTAAGTATATTTCTGCTATCTGGACTGGCATGGCCTTCACATTCGAATAATAGGCTTATACAACTGCCAATACATCAAATAACCTTGAAATTGCATTGCTTGCCACTGTTGCACACTGATTACCATTGTGCAAACATGGTGCCTGGCAGTGCGCACCCCTGAAGACCGTGTTTGCATGATGTTAAGTGATGCACAACATTTTCAAACAGTGTGTACATTCCCAGTAAATGTGATAACTGGAAATTGGCAGGAAACCATCAGTCTCCATTGCTCTTGATTCATACTAGACATGGCAGGTGGTAGTGGAGAGGGTGTGAGATTTAGGGCTTAGAAATGGAGTGTCTAGGAGTCCAAGATCTTTGTTTAACTCATAGTGAAACACCACAGTGCCAGGCTGCTGCAGGGGAACTATTCTTGGATTCAGTCTAAGACAGATGCTTGGGTTAGTTTTGCCCAGGCTGTAACCAGTGCCACTGGCATCCCTGCACTGCTGAACAGTGTAGGCTTCACTACATTGAGCTATGGATAAGGAAGAGGGGCTCACTCTATGCTTGGATCAAGGAATATAGGACGCAGGACATTCCACAGATGTGTAAATATCAACTATAGACAGTACCAGTAAGGCTTAAAAGCTAAAATATAGGCAAGACTGTTATTCATAATGGTATTCTGTTCTGTTCTGTTTTTTTCCACAGCTGCCACAGAAAGGGAGTGCAGTGCTAAGACTCGTGGATCTAGACTGGCAAGGATGAGGGAAGCATGTGGTATGTATGCAGCAGAAGAGTACTGTTATTTTAGCATTAAAAGATAAAGATAGTTGTTGATATTTTACAGAGTTGTGTCAAACTGAGCATGCATATCTCAACTGTAAAAGCAAGTTTGCATGCATTAGTCTTTAGCACAAACCAGGAGTACAATATTAGACTTTAGTCACAGTTGGTGGGTTTAAAAACCACACTTCCTAACTATACAATACTGCTAATTCTTAAATGTATGTGTAACTTAAAGGTTTAAAGTTAAAGCTATATACCAGTGGCACACATGCCCTACTGCAAAATGTATAAGTGGAACATACATATGTTCATAGGTAGGTACTAGGCTATTGGCCCTAGGGCCTATACAAGCCTAGCCAAAAAGGTACCCTGGCTTTCGCTACCCAAGAATATTATGTTCCTGTGCCCCTGTCAAGCAGAACCACAGAAGTGATCCCCGGGGTGAATTTCCTCTTACCCATCCAATCATATAGGTTCATAGGTAGGTACTACCTACAATATATGCACATGTAAGACTACTTGCTGCAATCTGTAGTAAAGTGTGCATCTGTTAGGAGCTGGTAGTCTTAAAAGAATATCTGTTAGAGGATGGTAGTCTTAAGTGTAAAGGTTAAGATAATAGACTCAACTAATTGTATTAATGCATTTTATGTTACATATGAAGGCACTGGTCTTATCACTTTTTTTCTCTCATGCCAACCCTTATCTCTCTCAATTTAAAACATTTTTTTTGTTTTTGTTTTATGTTATTATGTGTTGTCCAAATGTGTCCATGTCATCCATGAGTATCACATCACAAAATGCTCCACAGGATTTGCCTGCCCCCACTCCACCAGTCCTGGCACTATTGCCCAGCACATTAGGGAGCCAACCTGGCAGCACTGCATCTGTTACTCCTGCACTACTTGCCCCCTCAGGTAGTTTTGCCCCAGAGGATAGTGCAGTGGCTCCTTCAGGGAGTAGTGCATAGGTGGTGAATTTGTCACCTGTGCTGAATTGCCAGGGATGGTGCATAGGGTTGTGTGCCACACTGTTGGTACACGCCAACTCAGGATGGAAGGGATGCTCTCCCTCATTTTATGTAGGACCAGCAGGAGTAGTCAGTGGTGGAGTGAGGTGATAGTGATGACAGTCCAGTGGGTGAGGACTCGATTCTCACTGTCACCCAGCTTAACGACCATGGGCTCTTGATGACCCCACCCTCACCCCATCCATGGTGTACACTAATCTCTTGTGTCCATCACTGTCCCTGTCTCTTGTCTTTGTCTTGTCTGTCTGCAATTGCTTCCTCACCTACCCAACTTACCAGACCCAGACATACCTACATCCCTTCCCCAATTCCCCAATATTCTTCTCTCTCTCAAAAAAAAAAAATGGACACATGTCCAACAAAAACAAATTGTCCCATACATAGCTCTCCATTTTGCACACGTGTCTTCTTGATACACTTGATTTGGTCCAGTTGGTTATACAACATGATTGTGTTGTGCTCACTCCTTTCTCTCTGAAGGTTGCAGTCCAAATTCAGCTAATATTCTGTATATATTATCAGTTTTTACTGTTGAAATGGATAGCTATGATTCTTTCCTACATCCCTCCTGCACATTCCTGTATTGCTTTTCAGTTGTTCTTCCCCCACTTGCTCCCCATTTCACCACTGTCCTATCATCCCCATTTCTTTTCTTTAAAGTATAATCTCATGATGGTGTGCATCATGTGCCAATGAGCACCATCGGTAATATGAAAGTACTTTAAAAAGTTAGATACAGCTGTATTTGAACCTAGTACCATCTAGCCCCAAAAAGTCCTCTGTCCCTCCCTTTCCTCCTTCTTTAAAATGGATCTTCCAAAAAGACCCTTAAGATCCAACAATCAAAACGTGATAGAATTCCATAAACCTACCCACCCCCCTGGCAAAAATCTCCTATCCTTTGCCCTTGCACATCAATGGAACTCCCTACCACCATCCATTCGTACTGCCACTAGCCACTCTTCCTTCAAAACCTCTCTTCACTCACACCTAACATCTCTCTGGGAATGCTCCTGCTCCCACCCCACATAATATCTTCTCCTCTCTACACCTCTGAAATCTCATGTACTTCAGTGTCCTATTCCTATACTTGTATAGCATTAACAAATATATGTACAATAGTTACTTAATGTTTTTAACTTTTGTTAGTTTTCATATTTTATCTTGAAATGCTATGATTTTATTTGTACTTCTGTATTTACTGCAACATAATACTTGATTATAACTTTTATTTTTATGGAGCTATTCTCCCCAGGACTCCATTGAAAATGGATTCTTTTTGGCCCAATGGACCATCCTGGTAAACTAACTGCAAATAAATAATAAAAAATAAATAAAAAGGATGTATCACTGCATTAAGTGCATTAACACCTGCTGTCACAGAGTCAGTTAAGTAGCAGGTGTATTCCAGAGACTCAATACAGCTGGGCTATAGCAATGCGGCTTGTGTTTGTGCACTGCTTAGCTATGAGCAAACATGTGTATCTCGCATATGTATGCACTTTGGTAACCATCGCTCAAATTTGCCACTCACCATGTTATGGAAATGTATATATTATGTTGTATTTTTGCTGTTTACTGCAACTTCCTTTGCATGATATGAAATTACATGTAGGAACATTACAAACTGAGGATCCGATGTAACTGTATGTCACATAATTAGAATACATCCATGTGTTGGCACACCACCAAGCACTACAACCCTGGGTCACAGTACTTTTTCCACACATATATCAGCCACACTACAAAATGTAATATCAAATGTTGTGTGCTATGCATGCAGATCAATCTGGTAACATGAAGAACTACAACTACTGACCTATACATCTAAAAAGCCTTATCTGCAAGTCTACTGCAGGAATCAGCCTGGACCATATCCACAGGGTCAGAGGTGACCTTCAGCACACTTGACCCTACCCATCTTGGTTTTGTCAAGGGCAGATCTTGATTATTCATCCTTGTGGACTTCTTGGATACTGACCCCAAAGACCTGGATGAGGTATAACAAGATGTACCACCTATGTTGAGTTATCCAAGGCCTTTGACACTATCTCCCATTCATGTCTCATACTTCTCCCATGTGAGAATTATGGCATACAGTACTTGATGAATAGCCAATTGGCTCAATGACAGAACACAAACTCTCAAAGTTGGGGTCTGCACCTCCACCACTAGCACACTCACCACTGGAATACCACAAGGATCTGTGTTGAGCCCTCAGCTGTTTAGGAAATAATTCCCTGAAGCACAGGCAACATTAGATGACATGTGGTTTACAATGTTTGAAGATGAATGTTAACTGGACTCACTCATACAGAATCCCCCAGTAATGGAAACATATTTCAGTAGGGGCTGACACAGACTAATGATTGATGACAAACTCACAGACTGAACTTTAAGCATACAACAACTGTTTGTCACCTTTGTCACTATAGTACTCCTGCCAATGATAATATACATAGCACCATCCTAAGCTAAATTACAGTGTTGTGAGACTTCATTTTATTTTACATTTGTTTACTGGGTAGTGTCTGACTGGGCCAGGGGTCTGTTTTCTGCAGAGAATGTTGAAAAAAAAGAATGTTATTACACTTTGTGGAAAGGGTTACTGAGAAAAATGTGTGTGGATTTGACTGAAAAGAATACTGGAGAAACTAGTAAAAGAACAGACAGACCAGACATATAAAGAAATTTAAAGGACAGGTCCTGGAAAAACATTTTTTAAGACTATGTGAAGTCTCAGATGGCACAAACAACACAATCACATTTGAAGCTCATTGTGGCATACAAAATGCAGGACTAGCAGTCTTATATGACTGACACACCACATGGAACTTTGGAACTTGGCCCCTAAAGCACTGATCCCTTCAGCAAACATTAGGATGTAGACTCAGGAGGGTGACATCTAAGGGCAAGTACAGGGGTCTTTTAAGACTGAAATCACAAAAAGCATAATGCTGTGAACAGTTTCCTTGCAGTGTGGTCTTCAGCATGATATAGACTGAATAAACTGTGGCTATGACTCAGACGATCTAGGTTTGATTAGTAGCTTGAATGCTCAAGGATTTAACCAGGGAGGGTAGTAGTGAGCAGCTAGTGCCAAGATACTCATCCCTGGGGAAGTGAGGCAATCTGGTCTGTTGCAATGTGGAATCCCACTGTGAACAGACAATGCTCAGTTAACTCTTCCAAGCTGCAATAATCAGTAGTCCTTCGAGGGAATGCACATAATGTTATGGACGGGAAGGCACTGCAGGCCTCAGAGTAAGTGACCAAGGATATTTATTGTCATACCATAAAACCATGATACCTGCCTGGAAGACAATCTCAGCTTAGTTGGTAACAAATTGACTAATCAGTTGTAAGAGGACTGATGCTTAGTGGGCAATATAAATTAGAACAAAAGACATACAAAATATCCAACATGGCCAACAACTAGCAACTCCTTACAGCAGCTATTCAGCTTTTTCACAATTTTACACAAAAGATGTATTAAACTCTTCTAGAATCCTAGAGAATTATTCTACTGCTGTGCGTGAAATAAATGGTCATCTCTTTTAAATTTTCTACATAAATTATTTACTGTTATTCTGGTAATTTTATCAAATGACTTGCAGAAACAATTCTGTGGAAAAATAATCAGTCAGACTTCAGTCATAAAGGGTTCTCAACAAATTGTATCTTCACTTCAATATCACTCAACTAAAGTGGAAGGAATACAGAACAAAACAGGAAGGAAAATAAAATATACACACGTTTCAAACAAGACAAAAGGTAGTTACAAAATTTAAATGCATTGAAAACAGGTAGACGATTTATAATATACAGGATACTAACATTTCAACAAGATTAAAAGTACTGTTCACTCTTCACCTTTTTCTTTTTTTTTGAAAGGATAAGAGGAAAGGAAACAGCAGTCCAAAGGTATAATGGGTTGGAGGAGGAGTGCAAACCAGACAAGTATAAACTAGCTTGGAAATACATATAACATTAGAGTAGATCAGTCAGATTAGAGGAGTCAGCCTGGGTGGGTAGAGGAGCATAGCCAGTGGTTAGTGAGATGTTCTTTTGAAAGTAGTTTAAATTTACGACTGTCAAGGTTATTATTTCCTGGGGTAATAGGTTCCAGGATTTGGATATTTTATTAGAATAAAGAGTCTCCATAATAGTTTTGAAATGTTATTATGTTTAGGATTAGTTTGTCTGATTATCTCAGAGACCTTGGGTTTGTGTTTGCTTCAACTAGGTTGAGGAGAGCAGGGCCATAATTAGGCTTATAGATAATACTGTGTGCAGTGGTGAACTGGTTGAGAGATAGTAGGTTGAGTAATTCAAGCCAGTTGAGTTTTTGGAGTGCAGTACAGCGGTGGGATTTATGGGGTTGGTTCACAGCAAACCTGGCTATTTTGTTGTAACAGGTCTCAAGGTTATGTAGGTCAGACATGCACAGGTTGGCAAAGGTTTGTGAGCAATAAAAAAGGATGGGGTGTAGGTGGGATCTGGCTATGGAAAGTCTGGCATAGTTAGGAAAGGTTTGGCTCTATTGAGTGAACCAAGCTTGATGTGAACTTTTTTAATTGTTAGTGATATGTGTTTGTCAAATTTTAGACAGTCATCTAATATTACTCCTAGGGGTTTAGTTTGTTTGACTGGTTCAATTTTAGTACCATTGGAGGAGTAGAGTTGGGAACATATGTTAATAGAAATCTACACTTTCATCACTATGTGCCCATAATCGTAACACACACAATCTGCGTTACACACATCATACATATTAACATCACATCCAAGACCAGGGTAGCCATATATCTGCTGTACTCTACCTTTATCACACCAATAATGGAGTACAATGCTCACATCCCTCTGTAGCTCACAGTAATTGGAGAGAACACAGGGTTGTGGCTGGGAGACTCCCAGGCCACCAAACATGAAATACGTGGAAAGACTGACATACCTGTCACTGTACTCACTGCTGAGAGGAGACCAATGGCTGCTCTGAAGAGCAGAGTCAGACTCTGCCCTTCTGGAAGTGATGGACTTCTGCAATTCAAATGGGACAACCATAATTTGCCCCAGGGTTCTCAACCTAGCCTGTGACATAAACAGAACATGCTGGAGAGACAGATATAGCCCACAATGATTCATACTCACCTATAATAGGCTACAGCTGCATGTGAAGCAGTGCTCTTCAATTACCTTGTTCAAGCACAAACTTGAGTACTGGTTGGGTGATTGTAAAGTCACCTCTGGGCTGGCATCTATGGTCCTCATGGACAGGACCGGTTGGTGCTGCTCACAAACATGCTCTGCTAAAAACAACCATCCAACTATGCTCAATAAGGGTACTTGTGTTTTTACACAGATAAACTTCTAAACACTCTACTGCTATTAGGCTAGTAGCCTCATATGAATCTATGAAGCTATGTGCTTATGCAGACCTCACAACCTGCTGTCTGCCACATGGCCTGCTGATGTCATCTACTATAAGTTCACCTGCACTGTTGTATAAATCAGGTTTGTGCCATGGCACTTGATTAACATACTGTGTTCTGTAGTCTATGCAGAAGTAGGGGTTATATTGGTTCCCTATTAGCTAATTGAAGACGCATTCTTTTGAATGCATCTTGATCGAACTTTATAGCACAAAATGGCAAAATATCAAAGCGGCATATAAGCAAATAATTTCCCTGGGAAAGAAATTGCTTGGCTGCCTTTGGCTTTTTGCCTTCTTCGTTACTGTAGTGCAGTCTTGAAGTTGGTATATTTATGTAGGGGGGTGTGGGGAGCAAAGCCCCCCACATTAGAAATAGTTTGTGGTGTGCGAGTGTTGTGTGTGTGCTTCTTGGAACAGTGATTTTTTTCCCTGGGAAAAAAAATCGCTGTCTTGAGTGTTTGAGATTGTAAGCTTTTGCTTACATGAGGTTGATGAATCAGCATTCACTAATCTAAGTGTTTGGTGATTCAATATAGACCTGTTTTATTCTCACTTCAGTCGACTGTGTGTGTGTGTGTGTGTGCGTGTGTGTGTGTGTGTGTGTGTGTGTGTGTGTGTGTGTGTGTGTGTGTGTGTGCATGTGTGCATGTATGCGTGTGTGCGTGTGTGCATGTGTGTGTGTGTGTGTGTGTGTGTGTGACTGTACGTGTCTGTGTGTGTGTGTGTGTGTGTGTGTGTGTGTGTGTGTGTGTGTATGTGTGTGTGTGTTGACAGCAGAACAGATGTGTGTATACTATAGTTACTTCTCCAGTTACATGGATTGCCAGTATTTTGATACTTGTTCATGCCTACACATCCATTTCATACAGGCCTCCCATCCTCGTGTCTCCCACATGTGTCATCTACTATAAGTTCACCTGCACTCTTGTATAAATTGCACTTTAGTTGTGGTGCTTGCATGAACTACTGTGTTCTGAAGTCCATGTACTTAGGTAGGGGTCCTATTCTCACTGCAGTCAAGTGTGTGTGTGTGTGTGTGTGTGTGTGTGTGTGTGTGTGTGTGTGTGTGTTTGTATGATAGAGCTGTTGTTTGACATTACAGAGAGCATTTTACACCAGTATGTGGGACACTGTTATCATCTCCTCAGCATACACTGATGATGTCATCAGCTATAAAGTGTCTGACTCACTGCAAGTTGGACTTGAGCTGTGGCATTTGCTTTAACTACTGTGCTCTGTAGTCTGTATACTTAGGTAGGGGTTCTGTTCACACTCCAAGTGTGTGTCTGTGTGAGAGAGTGGAAGAGTTATTGCTTTACATTACAAAGAGCATTTTATACCAACACGTGGGACACTGTTATGTTCTCTTCAACAGAGGATGATGATGTCATCAGCTATAGTGTTGTTTGACACTCTACAAGTCAGACTTGTGCTGTGGCACTTGCGTAAAGTACTGTGTTCTGTAGTGTACATACTTAGATAAGGGTTCTGTTCCCACTCCAGGTAGCTGGGTGTGTATGTGAGCTGTTGTTTGACATTACAGAGAACATTTTACACCAGAATGAGGGACACTGTTATCTTCTCAATAGACACTGATGATGTCAACAGCTATATCACATTTTTGGATATGCTGTACTCCCGGGCGGCCATGGTGGTGCAGTGGTTAGCATTGTCACCTCAAGCAAGAGGTTCTCCTGTTCAATCCTTGGCTGGGGTGCCTTCTGTGTGGAGTCTGCATGTCCTCCCTGGGTTGCGTGGGTTTCCTCCGGTTTCCTCCCACATCCCAAAGACATGCTGTAGGTGGATATGACACTCTAAATTGGCCCTAGGTATGCGTGTGTGTGTGCCTTCCATGGAAGGTTGGGCGCCGGGCTGACAACTCGACACCGTAAAACTCCACTGCCAATCATGAGCGGACAGGTGATCCACTGTGGCGACCCTTAACCGGGAAAAGCTGAAAGAAGAAGAAGAAGGATATGCTGTACTCCCACCAGGGCAGAGTCAGTGACTTGCCTAGGGGCCAGGCAAAAGTCACCTCATCCTATACAATAAAGTTTACAGAGGCATGGCATTTTATCTATCGACATACATCATGGCATGGTGTGTAGGCTCTGTGTTATCTTGCTGAGAAAGCTCTGTGGTCTCTCCAGTTCATAGGTTTATAGGTTCATAGGTAGGTACTAGGCTATCTGCCTGAGGGCATTTATAAGCCTAGCCAGAGTGTGTCAGCATTTGCCCCCCCCCCCATTGATTAATTAACTGAGCCTCTGTCAAGAAGAGCCAATGAAGTGATCCCAGGGGTGTATTTTCTGTTACCCATCCACCTGTCAAGGTTTCTCTTGAAGAGTGTTAGTGAGGGGCTCTGCCTAATGCAGTTAGGAATTTTGTTCCAAAGCATGGGGAGTCTATGTGACAGGAATCTATCCCTCCAGCATGTTCTATTTATTGTTGTGGTGAGGTTTAGCTCACTAGAGCAAGTGGCTCGCAGTGACTTGGATTTCTTTAAATGGAGCATGTCCATCAATCCTGAGTTGGACATGGCTTTGTAAGTCAGGCAGAGATCACCTCTGAGTAAGCAATATGCCACTGAGTACAGCTGGAGTTTTTCCAATCGGGCTGCATAGGACATATGTTTGAGACCAGTAATCCTCTTGGTGAGGTACTTTTGTGGTCTTTCCAACTGTTGGAAGTGTCTTGTGAGGTACATCCCAAATGGGGCATTGTACTCTATGATGGGTCGGATGAGTGACGAGTAGAGGGGCACTATAACCTCTTTATTTCTAGATGTGAACCCTTTAGTAATTAGATGGGCTACATAGAAGGATTTCATAACTACTTTGGCAATATGATTGTCAAAGGAGAGATTACTATCTACCTGGGTCCCCAGATCTCTTCTTACCTCTGTATTAAGGGGGCTACCACCTATGTGGTAATTCATGGGTGTTTTGTTTTCCCAAATGGGATGACTATGCATTTTTTGGCATTTAGCTTGAGACTATGACTTTGACACCAGGTGTCCTTCTCAGTAAGGCCCTTTTGGAGAATGCCCGTGTCAGCCGGAGAGTCAATTATGGCTCCGAGTTTGCAGTCATCAGTGAACTTGGTTAGCCATAATCCTCCTGTGTTTGCCTGTACTTCTGAGAAGTATATGCCAAACAGTAGGGGTCCCAGGACCGAGCCTTGTGGGACACCACTTGTGACTGGTTTAGAGTCGGACCTGGAGCCCGCTATTCTTACCGTGTGAGTTCTGTCTGTAAGCCAGTTGGCAACCCATCTCGTGATGTAGGGGTTTATGTTCAGGCTGGTGAATTTTTCTATAATTCTCGAGTGGGGAATGGTGTCAATAGCCTTGGCAAGGTCAAGGTAGGCTGTGTGAACTATCTTCCCATCGTCTATGGTCTTGGTGACTGTCTCGAAGACATCAACCAGGTTTAGTAGGCATGATCTGCCCTTAACAAAGCTGAACTGAGTCTGGTCAAGTGTTTGGAGGTTCCCAATGTCTTTATTAATGAGTTCCATGATGATGCACTCCATAGTCTTGCAGACCAGGCTAGTCAGGCTTATGGGGCGATAGTTACCAGGGTCAGCTGTGGCCCCTCCTTTGTGGAGCAGAATAACTGTTGCTGTGCACCATTCTATGGGCACATAGCCTGTGGAGAGGCTGAGGTTGAACAGTGTGTTTAGGTGGGAGGTTAGTTTGTTCTGTAGTTCATGCAAGATGCAGCCTGGGACACTATCTGGCCCCATTGACACTGTGCTTTTGGCTTTTGAAAGGGCTGTTTTCACCTGTGTGTCTGTGAATTTTGTAACACTACACTTTTCCAGTATTGTTGTGGGTCTTTTTAGGGGTGAGAGGGGGCTGAAGTTTGCACTGAATCTATCTGCCAGGATGTTGGCAATATCAGTGGGTTCAGTATATTTTGTGCTGTTTTGCACTAGCTCAGAGCATATCTGCGAGTTACCACTTAGATTCTTGACATAGCTAAAGAAGGCTTTGTGGTTATCTTTCAAATCATTGGCTATTTTTCTTTCAAAGTTAGCCTTGGAGGATTTTATGAGGGATCTTAGTTTCTTACTGATACTGATCAGGGATGTCTTTCCTTCTTGGGATTTGCTTTTTTTCTGAACCAGTTTCCTCCTTCTATTGTATAGCCTATTTATGGCAGGGGTCCACCAGATTGGTTTCCTTCTCTTAGGGGAGTGAGTCTTGGTTTTGCTAGGGATGGCATGATCCATGCATCCTTGTAGGTGCTCATAGAGTGCATTTGTAAAGGTTCCTGCATCTTGGACACTGTTATCCTTTAGCGTGGGGGCTGTGAAAGTTACCACCTCTGACTTAAGTAAGGTGATGTTTGCTATAGAAAGGTTTTTCACTGTGGTTTCCTTGGTTGGAGGTGGTGGTGTGGTGTGGGCATCCAGAGTGATTAGTTTATGGTCTGATCTAACCAGTGACGGGTTGACCTCTAGTGTGGAACACCTGTCACCCATGTTGGTGATGACCAGGTCCAATATGTTTTCACCTCTGGTAGGGGAGTTTACCAGCTGATCCACGGCATTTGAGTCGATAAATTCCAAGAAGCACTGGACCTGGGAGTTTGTACTTGAGTATTTTCCCAGTTAACTGTAGGATAATTGAAATCGTCCCATATCAGGGTGTTCGGTAGGACCTTCATGTTTTCCAGTGTCTCCAGAAAGGTGGAATGGTGGTCCTGGGTCATGGAGGGTGACCTGTAGCAGGCCTGATGTTAGTTGCACATGGATGATCTCGGAGGTATCATGCTGCACCACTAACCTGGAGGTGTAGGTATCCTTGATGAATATGGATACACCCCCTCCTTTTGTGTTTCAGTCCATGTTTTGTGGCTGAAATGTGTGGTATGAGTTGTAGCCCGGTAGTGCTGGGGTGCTCTGTGGAGTCTTGAACGAGGTTTCAGTTACTGCACAGATGTCGACGTTCTTCATACTGAGGACTGCTTTGAGCACATGCATTTTGAGATTTAAACTCCTGGTGTTGAGTAGCATAACCCTCATTTTTTTATTTGTGCTGTTTACGAAGGTGGGTTTGACTTTTGAGCCTTGCCTAAAAAAGGCACTATGGGGGCAGCAAGAGCCTTGGCCAGTATTTGAAAGCCTAGGGGTGACAGGTGCAGGCCATCTCTTGTGAAGCAACGAGGCCTGTCGAGCATGTTGTCCCAGGCTGACAGACACTGGATCCCCTTTGAATGACACCAGAAGCTTAGCCAATTGTTGAAATTGATCATTTTTTCTTTATACTGTGGTATCATTCTTGGTGAGGGCAGGATGCTACTCAGGGTCAGGGTCATACCTGCCTGGGCTACATGATCAGAGAGCTCTTCCATGTCTCTTTTCATGTAGTTCAGGTAGGTATGTCTCAAGTCATTCACACCAACATGAACAATGACAGAGTCATGTCTGTACTTGTTATGGAGTGACCTGAGTGCTTGTGTTATGTGGCAGATTCTTGCTCCCGACAGGCAGCTAACAGTAACCTTCTCCTTGTCCAGCCTAGTGAGTGGGACATCAGTGTGCCTGACTATAGAGTTGCCTATTACTAGCGTGTTATGTATGTTATTTCACCTTAAGGGCTGTGATTGTGTGGCACACTGATTTTGTGTTGTATGTGTTGTCTGGTTTGTGAAGGGAGGTGCAGGTTTTTTGGGTGTCTGCTTTGGAGGTCTGTGATGCTTTTGCAGGTTTTTATTTAGAGCCTCAGAGTATGATTTTGTGTATTTATGTGTATTTTTTGCCAGTGCTGGTTTAGTATGTCTATGTGAGGCTGGAGGTGTGGTGCAATAATTAACCTTCTCCTCATGACTGCCTGTTACAGTCTTGGGTGGAGAGAGCTTAGCCTCCAATTTAGCTATATAATTGCATCTCTTGCATATGTTAATGTTTTGCGGTAGGAGGAGAGGGTTTCCTGTGTACATGAGGAAGTTGTAACATTGCCTCAGGATACCCAGTTTCACCAGCTGGACTATAGAGTATACCTGAAATTGCCCTTTGGTCATGCCTGAATAGTAGTGCGAGCTGCTTAGTCACTTGGTTGGTGAGGGGTGAATAATGAGCCTTGCCCTGCTGGGCAATCAAGTGTTGGGGTATATTAGTGATTGCTATTAGGTCTGAGCAAGTGCTGGACTGTAGGATGCTTTTTAAGTGCTTAGGTTGAGAGTTAGACTACTTTCAAGGGAAAAACTGAAGAGGAGACTTGGTGGAGCCGGGATAAATTTAGCCCTAGCTAACCGCTGCTGCCCAGATGTGCAAAACTGTGTGAATGCGGTTTTTACAGCAGGGAAATGAAAGAGATATAAATTAGCCCAAAATGGCCTATAAACTACTAACTTGTGGGCTGGAACCACTCCTCCAGGGACAAATGGCTGCTCAAAGCTCCCTCTCTCACAGGTGAACAGAGAAACCTCCCTCTACCCAAGTAAGGTATGAGCAACTCAGAAAATTGTAACACAGCCCTGAATTCAGCACTAGCCTGAAAACTGGACTATACTAGTTTAGAAAGGTGGGAAACAAGGAAATTTTTTTGAAAGTATAAGGCAAAAACAGTAAAAAATACACCTAACACAACTTTAAATGACTACAAACAGTAAAAAATACACTTAAAACAGCTTTAGATGACTACAAGCAATCAGAAAAGGCTTTTAAACACATTACCCAATTAACCAGTAAAAAAATCTCAAAACTGAGCCCTGTTCCTGTAGTCTTCAATCAGACAAGTTCTAACTGCACACTCCTGCCACAGGGGTGCAGGGAAACCTTCTCCAAAAAAGAAGGCCTGGATTAGTGCTCAAGTTATACAAACAAAGCTAGATTTAGCGGGCCTGGATCTAGTCTATGCTACAGCAAACAAGGTGCACCAATTTCAGTAAGAAACAGTTCAAATATGCAGGCACTATAAGCCTTTAACCAGAAATTCCCAGCTCAGGTGGGCAGAGTCCAGCCTCTCCTCCCACAAGAGTGCAGACCACAAACCTTCTTAATGTAAAATAACTGGCCTGAAGCCCAAGTGCTTAAACCATTACTAATACACTTTTAGAATAACAGACACTGAGCCTTCAATCAGCAGTTTTCAACCTAGAAGAATGTAAGCTACCTGTCCTGCCACAATAGTGCAGATCACAAACCTTCTTAATGTAAAACAACTGGTCTGAAGCCCAAGTGCTTAAACCAAAAGGCTTAGAATGATAGTTACACCAAGCAGTAATACAATTGAGTACTTTTAGGATGATGCAAAAGCAAAATAAAGTAGGAAGAATCACAAATACAGTAAAAGCAGATGAAAAAAGTGCAATTTTTGTTTGAGTGAGCAAATGAGATGGGCCCAGGAGGAGTATCCAAATGGAAATTTACAAGAGGGGTGGGCAGTTTCAAAGCCACCAAGATTAACACCAAAACAAAAGCAGGGAGGGTGAGTGGGAAACTAACTGAAAAAAACAGAGCCACAACTTCCAGCTAGATAGAATTCAGTGGAACACAAATAAATCAATTTAAATGCTGTATTATTTGAAAAAAGTAGAGATTCCCCCACTTATCACTGGCTATTCAAGAATTCTAACAAGCATTAACTGAAAAAACAGAGCCACAACCTCCAGCTAGATAGTATTCAATGCAACACAAATAAATCAATTTAAATGCTGTATTATTTGAAAAAAAGTGCAGATACCCCCACTTATCACTGGCTATTCAAGAATTCTAACAAGCATTAACTGAAAAAACAGAGACATAACTTCCAGCTAGATAGCATTCAATGCAACACAAATAAATCAGTGTAAATGCTGTATTATTTGAAAAAGGTGCAGATAAAGATTTACTTAAATTCACTTATACGTCCAGTTGATCTGATTTCATGTAGGTCATGGCTGGCCAAAGCTCAGAGTTTAAGCAGAAAATAAGCAAAAATGTACCACTTATATAAGGCAGAAACCGAATAACAATGACATAAACTACCCCCACTTATCACTGGCTGTTCAAGAATTCTAACAGGCATTAACTGAAAAAACAGAGCCACAACTTCCAGCTAGATAGTATTCAATGCAACACAAATAAAGCAATTTAAATGCTGTATTATTTGAAAAAAGTGCAGATAAAGATTTACTTAAATTCACTTATACGTCCAGTTGATCTGATTTCATGTAAGTCATGGCTGGCCAAAGCTCAGAGTTTAAGCAGAAAATAATCCAAAATGTACCACTTATATAAGGCAGAAACCAAATAACAATGAAGTAAACTACCCCCACTTATCACTGGCTATTCAAGAATTCTAACAATCTTTAACTGAAAAAACAGAGCCACAGCTTCCAGCTAGATAGTATTCAATGCAACAAAAATAAATCAATTTAAATGCTGTATTATTTGAAAAAAAATGCAGATACCCACACTTATCACTGGCTATTCAAGAATTCTAACAAGCATTAACTGAAAAAACAGAGCCATAACTTCCAGCTAGATAGTATTCAATGCAACACAAATAAATCAATTTAAATGCTGTATTATTTGAAAAAACATACAGATACCCTACTTATCACTGGCTATTCAAGAATTCTAACAAGCTTTAAATGAAAAAACAGAGCCACAACTTCCAGCTAGATGGTATTTGATGCAACACAACTAAATCAATTTAAATGCTGTATTATTTGAAAAAAGTGCAGATAAAAAATTACTTAAATTCACTTATATGTCCAGTTGATTTGATTTCATGTAGGTCTTAGCTGGCCAATGCTCAGAGTTTAAGCAGAAAATAATCCAAAATGTACCACTTATATAAGGCAGAAACTGAATAACAGTGAAGTAAACTACCCCCACTTATCACTGGCTATTCAAGAATTCTAACAACCATTAATGGAAAAAACAGAGCCACAACTTCCAGCTAAATAGTATTCAATATAACACAAATAAATCAATTTAAATGTTGTATTATTTGAAAAAAGTGCAGATACCCCCACTTATCACTGGCTAGTCAAGAATTCTAACAAGCATTAACTGAAAAAACAGAGCCATAACTTCCAGCTAGATAGTATTCAATACAACACAAATAAATCAATGTAAATGCTGTATTATTTGAAAAAAAGTGCAGATAAATATTTACTTAAATTCACGTATACGTCCAGTTGATTTGATTTCATGTAGGTCTTGGCTGGCCAAAGCTCAGAGTTTAAACAGAAAATAATCTAAAATGTACCACTTATATAAGGCAGAAACTGAATAACAATGAAGTAAACTACCCTCACTTATCACTGGCTATTCAAGAATTCTAACAAGCATTAACTGAAAAAACAGAGCCACAACTTCCAGCAAGATAGTATTTAATACAACACAAATAAATCAATTTAAATGCTGTATTATTTGAAAAAAAGTGCAGATACCCCCACTTATCACTGGCTATTCAAGAATTCTAACAAGCATTAACTGAAAAAACAGAGCCACAACTTCCAGCTTGATAGTAATCATTGCAACACAAATAAATCAGTTTAAATGCTGTATTATTTGAAAAAAAGTGCAGATACACCCACTTATCACTGGCTATTCAAGAATTCTAACAAGCATTAACTGAAAAAACAGAGCCACAACTTCCAGCTAGATAGTATTCAATGCAACACAAACACATCAATTTAAATGCTGTATTATTTGAAAAAAGTGCAGATAAAGATTTTCTTAAATTCACTCATACTTCCGGTTGATTTGATTGTATGTAGGTTTTAGCTGGCCAAAGCTCAGAGTTTAAGCAGAAAATAATCAAAAATGTGCCACTTATATAAGGCAGAAACTGAATAACAATGAAGTAAACTACCCCCACTTATCACTGGCTATTCAAGAATTCTAACAAGCATTAACTGAAAAAACAGAGCCACAACTTCCACAAGATAGTATTTAATGCAGCATAAATAAATCTGTTAAAATGCTGTATTATTTGAAAAAAAGAGCAGATACCCCCACTTATCACTGGCTATTCAAGAATTCTAACAAGCATTAACTGAAAAAACAGAGCCACAACTTCCAGCTTGATAGTATTCAATGCAACACAAATAAATCAATTTAAATACTGTATTATTTGAAAAAAAGTGCAGATACACCCACTTATCACTGGCTATTCAAGAATTCTAACAAGCATTAACTGAAAAAACAGAGCCACAACTTCCAGCTATATAGTATTCAATGCAACACAAATACATCAATTTAAATGCTGTATTATTTGAAAAAAGTGCAGATAAAGATTTACTTAAATTCACTCATACTTCCGGTTGATTTGATTGTATGTAGGTCTTAGCTGGCCAAAGCTCAGAGTTTAAGCAGAAAATAATCAAAAATGTGCCACTTATATAAGACAGAAACTGAATAACAATGAAGTAAACTACCCCCACTTATTACTGGCTATTCAAGAATTCTAACAAGCATTAACGGAAAAAAAACAGAGCCACAACTTCCAGCTAGATAGTATTCAATCCAACAAAAATAAATCAATTTAACTGCTGTATTATTTAAAAAAAACTGCAGATACCCCTACTTATCACTGGCTGTTCAAGAATTCTAACAAGCGTTAACTGAAAAAACAGAGCCAGAACTTCCAGCTAGATAGCATTCAATGCAACACAAATAAATCAATTTAAATGCTGTATTATTTGAAAAAAGTGCGGACAAAGATTTACTTAAATTCACTTATGCGTCCAGTTGATTTGATTTCATATAGGTCTTAACTGACCAAAGCTCAGAGTTTAAGCAGAAAATAATCAAAAATGTGCCACTTATATAAGGCAGAACCAAATAACAATTAAGTAAACTATCCTCACTTATCACTGGCTATTCAAGAATTCTAACAAGCATTAACTGAAAAAACAGAGCCACAACTTTCATCAAGATAGTATTCAATGCAACACAAAAAATCAATTTAAATGCTGTATTATTTGAAAAAAGTGCAGATACCCCCAGTTATCACTGGCTATTCAAGAATTCTAACAAGCATTAACTGAAAAAACGGAGCCACAGCTTCCAGCTAGATAGTATTCAATGCAACACAAATAAATCAATTTAAATGCTGTATTATTTGAAATAAAGTGCAGATACCCCCACTTATCACTGGCTATTCAAGAATTCTAACAAGCATTAACTGAAAAAAACAGAGCCACAACTTCCAGCTAGATAGTATTCAATGCAACACAAATAAATCAATTTAAATGCTGTATTATTTGAAAAAAAGTGCAGATAAAGATTTACTTAATTCACTTATATGTCCAGTTGATTTGATTTCATGTAGGTCTTAGCTGGCCAAAGCTCAGAGTTTAAGCAGAAAATAATCCAAAATGGTATGTCTCTGGTGAGATACATGTAAAAATGTGCATTATACTCTATTACTGCTGTAATTAGGATTGACTTCACTGCCGTCATAAAGTCCTAAGATCTTAGTATGATTGTGTGACTTATGATGCACACAACGTAGGCTTTCAATAGCAGTGTGGACACTTGGTGGTAAAGTTCAGTTTGGTTTGCTAACTGTGTTCCCAGTGCTTGCATCACTGGTTTCTGCATAGCAGGACTATTATCATTAATGTGATTAACACAGAACTCCAGTTTTCATACAGACATTACAAACACATATTTCTGCATTTATTTGTACATCATGTGCCTTTGTCACCATCAAGTTGTGTGTCTTAGCTCCTCCTGTTCTATGGTATCACCATTGCTGGACTCAGTGATTCCACCCAATATTCAAGAATCAACATACTTGTTAAGCCAAAGGCCATATACTTTAGCCTGAAATATAAAGAAATACAATTCAAACAGTGAAAGGCCAAGAACAGATCCCTGGTGTTTGCCAATGGTGAGAGCTCTACTGGTAGAGCTTGATTCACCAACTTTCACATGATGTGTTCTGTCAGTGAGATAGTTGTTTACCCATCAACTAACAAAGTTTCATCCCCAGCTTGGAGGTTTCCTCAATGATACCTGCATGCGTGCTTGTGTCAAAACCCTAGGCCAGATCACAGTATGCAGTATGCAGTGTCCTACCATCATCCAGGCCTTTCACACAGAATCCATGTGCTGTGACAACATCACCAATAACCTATGGCATGTCCCAGCACATACACCTTACTGATATGATTGAATGCTCAACTGAACACACTCTACACATGGCCTATGTTCTCATACAAGGGTGTACATCAACATGCGTCCATCTGAGTTGGGGGGACAGCACCTGATGCATGCATGTATAGGGTCATCCTGACTCAACTCGACTGTGCGGTAGACCATGTCATCATGGATCTCTTCTACATGTACGCTAGTAATATTACAGGTGTGTGCAACAGACTTGTATGAGTTGTAAAACCACAAAAGAAGAAGTGACCAGGAAATCTTCACCATTTTATTAAAATAGAAATCTTCAGATAACTGCTCTAGCACCTTATTGAGAGACTTGTGTGAGTTGTTACAGCTACATCAGGTCAGGTCAATTACATCTGATAGATGTCCTCAAAGAGGTCATCAAGGGCATGCATGATGACAACAGTATCATCTTGTGGAACTTTAACAGGTCAAGGCATTTGACAAAAATCCACACTGAGGTATTCAATCAACACTGTCATATGTAGCCATGAACAGCTATGTCACCAAATTGGTAGACCAGTGTATGATATACATGGCATTGCACTTTGTTGAAATGTGTGATGTTGCATATATCTTAGGACCAGTGATCAGTTAGGTACATCAGGGGTGTCTGTTAGGCCTTTTCCTGCCCATTAGTTAACTCATTACAGCTGAGTGCACCCCCACACATTTCTGCAGTTACCTCCTACTGCATCTCTAGGCATCAAATATTGCTTGTTCATATTTGCATTAATACTACATACAAGGTATCAGAATATTTTATCTTGAAGCATACATAATGATGGCAAACATATTTGTATTGATATTTGATCTCTGTCAGTGAGTATTTGTTAGAACTGTAAGGTGATAACTTCATTTTTTAAAGGCTCAAGCCACACCCACCAGGATTTAAAGGTACACACTCAGAAGAGCTGTACTGGAGGGAGTGAGTTTAGTGATGGACATCACAGATGACATACAGATACTGTGTCCAAACAGCTGCCTGAAGGAATACAGCTTGTGGGCAATCATTAACTCCATCTGTGACATTAGTATAATACAGGCAGTAGTAACACTTACCAGAGACTGCTGCCACAGCCATGACAACACCTGCATTGAGGAGACACATGAAGGGATTTGTTGATTCAGGAAACAGACACACCTCCCAAGTATAATGTGAACATCACACTCTATAATCAGATCAATATGTATGTAACCAGTGTCCTGGGGCAAAAGCTAAGTTGTACATCCACCACCATGCGGTCACAGTGCTGACTACTCCCTTGAATGCAACACAACTACGGGGTATGTGAAGGACATGTACATCAATGACCATAATAACTTCATGGTTCTCAGCGTTCATCACACCAATAACTGTGTTAAATGCACTCTTCTTCATGTACCTCCCTACACATCTTCCAGGGATGTGTAACTGAAGTGCACCACCTTTGTCACAGTGCACTATCACACAATTTATTGGCTATACCTAGGTACTCTTTCTAGGAAATATACATGACTGTCTGATGGTGTGGAATACCAGTAGGTTCATAGGTGTTTACTAGGCTAACAACCTCAAGGGTCTTTTTAAGGCTAGTCATGCATCCCAAATCTTTGACAAGTTTTGATACTCTTGATAAGTGTAAGTAGGGGCTTGGGGGCTGAAACATTTACAAGTAGGGGCCTGGGAGATGAACCATTTATAGGTTGCCTATGTCCATTAGAGACATAGGTGCCAAATCAGGGCTGAATTTCCTGCTCCCCATCCAATTGTCCAAGTTGTACTTGAATTGGGTTAGGGAGGAACTCTGCATCACACAGAGAGGGAGCCTGTTCCAAAGATGGGGTAGTCTCTGGGATACATATCTGCCTCGAACATAGTAGAAAGTGTGTTTGTTAGGTGTTGTTGTAGGCGGAGGGGATCTTATTTACTTGTGCAATGTAGTTTTCAATGTTATGAAGCACACTTTCAATGTTCTGATTTTTCAATGTTTTGGGTTTTCAGTGTTTTGGGATTTAGATGTTTTGGTCTCAATGTTATAAAATTCAATGTTATGAAATTTCAATGTTATGAAGTACACCTATATATATATATATATATATATGTGTGTGTGTGTGTGTGTGTGTGTGTGTAAAATGAATATCTTTTTAAAATAGTATTTTAAATAGTTTAGTACTCCATATGCTTAGTGCATGCAGTGTGTGTGATGTGGCTTCTATCTTCAGGCAGTTCCCTGCTATGCCAGTAAACATTTTAGATGCATCCATGTGGTTCTCCTGAGTATCCTTATTCTGATAACTTGTAATGGTTATTCCAGTACATAAAAAAAGATATGACAAGGTTTTCAAATGTGTTCAAGGAAGAATTGTGCCAGTTCAAGTGTTATCTATTTTACTTACAATCTGCAATGTAGAAGGTGGTATTCCTGAAAGACATGCAGATCTGTTAATCACCTATGTTGCATTCTGGGTCAATATAACATTAGATTAAATGCAGAGATTTTACAAGCTGTATATGTGCTAAGAAGGATCTGTGTTGTATTTTGACAAATAAATGAAAAAGAACTGAATCATGTAGAGCAGCTGGGCATGAGTAAGAATAATAATAATAGCAGAGCCTAATCCATAGATGAGCAGTATGGTTATTGTGGTTAAACCAGACAAGATGTTACTGAATTTCTGGAAGGTGTTATAAGCATTAATAATCACCTAATAGCTTGGGAACACAAAGACTCTGGAACACAGACTTGAGGTAGTGCCTTGTACTTCACCAAAATAGGTTTTGCAACAAACTTTCAAGCCTTTTGTCAAGCGTTAAAACAAAATTATTCCACATGAAATTCCAGAAAGGCCATGGAGCAAACTTGCTGTTAACTCATTCCATTTGAAGGACCTCCATAATCAAAGATATATAAATTACTAATCAAGGTATTCAGATGTGATCTAAAAGGGAGAAACTTCATCTAATTTAGTTGATACATTGCTGATAACACTACATGCACATATTTCAGACAAAAGTCCACTGTTTATAATTCAAAGGTTTCACACAGTTGAGCAAGAATGGCCATTTATTTATGTTATTAACAAGTCTAACTATCAAGAGTTTAATGGGCAAATAAAAAGAATAGCTGATACTAAGATCATTAAAAAGTATGCTGCTAATATAAAGCAAGAATGTTATCAGGCTCTGCTAAATACCTTTTAACGATCCCTGATTTTTTAGAATGCCCCTGATTTTGCCTCATTTTCTTAAATAGTTTTGTTTATACTGATTTTGCAGAATGTCGTTGATTTTGCCTCATTTTTGAAGTATTTTATGCATTTTATAAAAAACAACAATGCAATCTTATCAAAACATATCAACTTTATTTACAATTTATTTATTTTATTTATTGCATTTGTTTACCGGGATAAGTCCACTGGGCCTAAAAGAGCCCATTTTCAGTGGAGGACCGGGGAGAAAAGCTCCAATGAGATACAGAAAAAATATAAATATTAATTAGTACAGAAGCAGAAACAGTGTTACAGATAGTAAATATAGTAACATATACAGAATATATACATAAAAGCAGGACTCTAGATTGTTTGATTACACCAATATATACAGAAAATATACATTAAAGCAGAATTCAATTAATTCAATCAGATTGGTATAAACAGAGATCAGTATTATTGTACCAGTATCAACAAGTGAAGATAAAAATAAATATGGAGAAAATATATCATCAGTTACTAGTAGCAAAAGACATAGGAGTTTAGTAATCATATAAGGAGAGTGAAGAGGTTAGGTTATAGAGCTGGAACATAACCAGGAAGAGTTGAGAGTTGAGATAATTTTTCAGTATTTGTTTGAAGGTGGTGGTGCTATCTGTGTTTCTTATAGAAGGCGGAAGTGAGTTCCATAGTTTGGCAATGGTGAAGGTATAGAGGAGTTGACCAGCAGGTAAGGTGGGCTTATCTACTTTTAGAAGTAGATGATTTTCAGATCTTAGATGCCTGCTGGAATGGTATTTGGCAAGTAGAGTTGAGAGAGCAGGATAGTCTGTGGGTCTGTAGATTATTTTGTGCACAGTAGTTAGTTGGGTGAATGAGAGATGGTGGGGGAGTTCCAGCCACCCTAATTGTTTCAGTGACTTACAGTGGTGGGATGACAATGTGGCCTTGGTGGCAAATTTTGCTATTCTGTTGTAACATATAGCAAGTTTGGATTTTGTAGAATTTTAGATATTACTGAGGAGAGGGTCACCATAAAGGAGAGAGGGTAATAAAAAGGTACTTGCAAGGGTTTGTCTAGTAGAAAGGCTAAGAAAGTGTTGGTGCCTATAGAGCATATCAAGCTTTTGGTGTGTTTTTTTGATATTATTATTTATGTGTAGGTCAAAGTTAAGATTTTCATCTGTAATAATTATTCATTAATAAATAATAATTAATAAATATTCATCTGTAATAATGCCTAGTAATTTACTGTTTGGGACAACTTCTATAGTGGTATTGCCTTGGGCTTATATAGTGAAGAGTTTTTTTATGAAATGGAGTGGTTTTCCTAGGAGTAAAAATTACTAGTTTAGTTTTTTTTTTGGATTTAGGGCAAGATGATTGTTAAGCATCCAAGATTCAGTAGATGTGAGGGCATTCTGGGTAATTTGCTGGAGTTCAGAGCTGGAATTTGCAGTGCATATTATTGTAGAGTCATCAGCATACTGGATTACTGAGCATTGTGGGAGAGTGGTGTGAAAGTTGTTAATAAAGATGCTAAATAAGAGAGGACCAAGTATGGAGCCTTGGGGTACCCCTGAGGAAGTACTGAGGAAGAGAGAGTAAGACTGTTGCCATTTGGTGGATTGCTGCCTTTTGGAGAGATAGCTGTTGTACCATTGTAGGGTAGGGGGAGAAATGTGGAGGGTGGATAGTTTAGAGAGTAGGATAGTGTGGGAAATGGTATCAAAAGCTTTGGAGAGGTCAAGGAAAAGTGAAGCAATTATTTTACCAGAATCCCGTGCCCGGTTAACTGTATCAAGAAAGGATAGGAGTGTGGTAGTGGTGCTGTGTCCTGGTCTGAAACCATGCTGAGTGGGTGATAACATTTGATTTTCATGCAGGTGGTTGAGGAATTGGGCATGGATGCATTTTTCCAGTATTTTAGAGAGGGGTGAGAGAATTGCTATGGGTCAAAAGTTTGTGGTGTCTGTGTTGGTGCCACCTTTGTGTAAGGGAAGAATGAATGCATTTTTCCAGATGTCTGGGACAAGGGATTTTTTAATTGATCTGTTAATGAGTATGCTGATGGGATAAGCTATAGAGTTTGCTGCTAGCTGCAGGAAGTGTGGGGGTAGATTGTCAGGGGCCAGAGTACAAGGTTTTAGCTTAAGTAAAAGTTTTTTATTGTGCTGATGGATATGGGGGAGAATATTAGGTTAGGGTTAAGGGTAGACTTGTTTTCTGGGATGATTTGGTCATCAGCTGTCTTGGTGGTGGTGCTGTTAACTGTAGGAAAGGTGGCGGTTAGGTTAGCTATGGTGTCAATGAAATAGGAAATGAAGAGGGTAGCAAGTTCAGTGGGGGGGGGGGGGTTGTGGGTCAGGGGATGGATTGCTTTGAGAGCCTGGGTGTAATAGTTGGCTGATGGAAGACCAGAATTTTTGGGGATTATTTTTATGCTGGCTTTGTAGGTGGAAGTAGTGGTCTTTTTTATCAGTGGTTATTAGACATTTTGCCTGGTTATGGAGTTGCTTGTAATGTAGTACAGTTGAGGGGTCTTTGTTTTTCTGCCATGATTTCCAGATTGTATCCCTTGTGGACATTACTTCTTTGGTGGATTTTGAGAGCCAGCATGCATGGTTATGTTTTATTCATTTTTGGCGGGTGGGTGCTTGCCTATTTAGGATGTCTAAAAATGTTGAGTTAAAGAATTCAACAGCCTCATTAAGTGGTAGGGATTTGAGGCATTTCCACTTTACTTTAGCTAAGGTTTCATTAAATATGGATGATTGGAACTTAGTAAAATTTCTGGTAGATTTGTATTGGTGTTGGCCAGTGGTTGGAGTAGTTTTGCGTATGATATATGCTGGGTGGTGGTCACTAATGGTATTAGGTAGTATGCCTGCACTGATGACATTGAAATGGAGGGACACTAATATCCAGTCTATTGTGGAGCCCCAGTTGTAATTTTTGTGAGGTCTAGTGATGTTTTTAATTAGTTGGGAGAAGTTGTAAAGATTTCTGTTTTTTGAGGGGTTGTTGTGGCCTATATCTAGCCAGTCAATATTTACATCACCTAGAATGATGATTTCATTATCTATATTTTGGGAAGTCCAGGCAAGTATGTTTTCTAATATTGGTATGCTGTTTCCTGGAATATAAGGAGCAATTATGCAAATGTTTTTATGGTTGTTAAGTTTTAATATAGAGATTAGTATTTCGACTGGGGAGAAGTTGGGTGTTGGTTTTGAGTAGGGGATTAATGTGTAATTGCTAGGGAAAAGTATTGCTACTCCTCCTCCTCTCTTGTTGGGTCGATCAACTCTCAAGCATGAGTAGCTTGGGGGGAGAAATTCAGTGTCTTTTATATATGATTTCAACAAGGTTTCAGTAGCTGCTATAATATCTGGGTTGTACTTAGAAATCCAGGCATGGAGTTCAGGTATCTTGTTCCTAAGGCTTTGGAGATTTATGGTTGATAGCATAAGAGATTTTCTAGGTTTGCTGGAGCTGAGGGGGGCTGGGCCTGGGTTGGGTTGTACATCACCACACTGGGAAATAGTGCTTTGGCAAATTGTGTAGGTTATACTTCTCAGTTTTTTCCTAAAAATGGTGTAGTTGCTGCTGGTGGTATGATAAGGGGAGTGTCTTTGGAGAGGTAGAATTTTCACTTTGCATAGTACAGAGGTATTAGCTGTGAATAAGCTAGGGTGGATGTCTGAGTAACTTGATAATTGTGGATTATGGGTGCTGGTTGTACAGGTATGTGCAGGAGGTATGTTGGGTGCCTGGAAAGTTGTGATTATTGTTAGGAGAGAGAGTGTAAGTGAGAGAAGCAAGATCAAAGTAATAGTTGTGATGGACATGCTGGTGGTTGAGTGCAGTGTGATAAAGAATATGAGCAGGACAGAAGTAGTTTAGAGGATGGAGTACTATATGGGCTTATTTAGAAATGGGTGGGGAGGTAGGGTACAATAATGAAGTATGATAGGGGAATAATTAGGGGGGTTATGGGATAGGTGGAAGAAAAGTATGGGAGGGGGTCAGGCTAGGTATAAAAATTATCAGTTTAAAGGTGAGTACTGAGCTTAAAATATCAGTATCTAACAAAAGCTTAATTGAAGTAGCTCTGGAATACTTAAAAACTGCCAAACAGCCATGTTAAGCAAAATGTACTAATGTAAACAGTAAAGGCTTCGGACTGTGTGTGTGTGTGTGTGTGTGTGTGTGTGTGTGTGTGTGTGTGTGTGTGTGTGTGTGTGTGTGTCTGTAAGGCTGATTCAAGGTATTGGCCCAATCTAGTGTCAATTGGCTGGACCCCTTCACTGATGTTGTGCATACACCTTTTAAGCCTTAAAACCTAACAGAAACTAAGTTGCAATTCACCTAATACAACAGAAAAGCTGTAGGGTGTCAGGTTCTTGCTTCCTGGAGTTTTATTTAGTTACAATAGTCAGGTTCAGTGGATGAAGTGGAAAATGTGTATTGTAGTTAATCCCAAGTGGGGGTGGGGGTCACGCATGAAAGAAACCCATGCAACTATTACAACAGAAAAGTTGTAGGGTGTCAGGTTCTTGCTTCCTGGAGTTTTATTTAGTTACAATAGTCAGCTTCAGTGGATGAAGTGGAAAATGTGTATTGTAGTTAATCCCAAGTGGGGGTGGGGGTCACGCATGAAAGAAACCCATGCAACTATTACAACAGAAAAGCTGTAGGGTGTCAGGTTCTTGCTTCGTGGAGTTTTATTTAGTTACGATAGTCAGCTTCAGTGGATGAAGTGGAAAATGTGCATTGTAGTTAATCCCAAGTGGGGGTGGGGGTCACGCGTGAAAGAAACCCATGCAATAGCTGTGCATGCACAATGAACAGAGGGGCAGGGAACCTAAAGCAGTAATAGGATGGAAAATAAATGTGAGTTAGGTAGTTGAGAGATAAGAAATGATCTAATGATATGTGAATATATTCCCTATATTCTTTCTTGTCCTAGCTACTCTAATCTGGGGGTACTGCAGAATTCACATGTGCAATTACCCTTTATCATGCACCATCTCTGGGTGTACTGCAGAATTCACATGTGCAATTACCCTTTATCATGCACCATCTCTGGGTGTACTGCAGAATTCACATGTGCAATTACCCTTTATCATGCACCATCCTTCCTTCTGTTACTTTCTCCCTTACTGAACCTGATTAGTGTCTTCTCTGATTGCTTCTTTGTAATCCACCCTGTTGTTACATTGTTCTTCCTGATGCCCTTAGCTGCCAAGCAATATACACTCTGAGTTCTGAGTCCATGGATGCCCTGATTTTGCACCTTTCTTCTCTCTGTTTCCATATCTGTGTGTGCTTGCTCCCATGTTCAATTGTTTGCCATTTTAGATTTAACCCCCTCCAACACTAATAATTGTTTTCTTACTGTACTTTCTATGCAGTTGTGGTTTGTGCCCAACTCTGATATACAAAGCTCCTGTCTGTTCTGGAACTTCCTTCCACATATATTTTAGAAATAACGTTGTTGGCCTTTGACACTGAGTATATGTAATATGCATTCAAAGGTCAACGTACGTAAGCATTGAGTGTTCGCAGAGAAGATCTGCTGTATTTCAGCGTGACTTGATCTAAGTGAAAGTAACTAACATCTCAAGGACAAAGCGGGAAACCAAAAGCAGTTTTTTTCCTTATACAATCAAGGTATTGCTCGTGCAACTGTATTATAATGCTTATGAGTGTGCAATTTATATGTAAACGTATGTACATGCCGCTTTCAAATGTACTAAGCATCATTGCACACTCAGCTTATTTAATCAGTCTGTGCACATTAATTTCAGTTCAAACATCTGATTCTTACAATAAAACGTTCATTTTATATCTCTCTTTAAGATTATTATTCAGTATGTTTCTATCCGCCTCTAGTCCATGGTTTTTACAGTTAAAGATACTGCCATTAATAAATTAATATTTTGAAATATCTAGATAACGTTCATACAGGTGTATTATAATGCTTGCAAGTGTGTGTGTATTATGTATAAACATATATACTTGGCATTTTCTAATGTATTAAGCATCTTTGCATATTCTGCTTAGTTTAATCACTCTATATACAGTCATTTAAATTCTAACATATAGTTCTTACATTGAAATTTTTACTTTAAATCTCTATTTTGAAATTAGCATTTTATTTCTATACTCCTCTAGTATATGATTATCACAGTCGAAGATACATTTGCAAATAATTAAAAGTTTGAAATGTTAGTAAATTATTTTATGTTAGTGAAAGCACATAGATTTAATTGTTTTGTCAGGTGAATATCAGTATTAAGTAACAAATAACTATATAAACAAAACTGAGTATATAATAGTATTATGTTTACATATACTGTAATGATTAGAAGTTTGTTTAAATAATATTAAATTCAAATACATTAAAAGAAGAGTAACTATAAAAGGAAAAGTACCTGTTGTTTAGTTGAGTTTGGTAACAAAGAATTCTTGTTGCTCTTATAACGTTTAAGATTTTTTAACTAAATATAACAAACAGATTCATTTTTCTTTTAGTTTTTTTCTTCTTCTGTTCTACAGTCTTCCAATTATTGACTTCTGCATTTCTTTTTGGTGTACGATCTCGGTTTATTTTTGTTTGGAGAGGTATTTCTTAAAGTTATTAATGACCTGTGCACTCGTTCTATGCCATATGAAAGGGCTTCAGGCAGTTTCAATACATTTGGAATCCAAGTAGTGAGGAACTTTATTATATTGTCCCCTTCAGCTTTTTCTGGTAAACCATATATCCAGATGTTATTTCTTCTTATACGATTTTCCATGTCATCTATTTTATCCATCAAATATGTATTCTGTTGTAGTAGAAATTCTGTTTGTTGTTCCTCTTGTAGAAGTCTGGAGTCAATGTCATTTAAAGACTGTTCCATGAGTGAACTTTGCCCTTTTTGTTGTGTAAACTTTTCCTGGAATTGTTCTAATTGCTGTGAACATTTCTCTTTAAAGGAATCTATTTTGTTGTCCATCTTGTCATTTTAGTTGTAAGTTCCTGGATGTTTGAGATAAGAGAATGTAAGTCCTTTTTTAAAGAAGATTCTTGTGCTGAGTTCTCAGGATGGCTCATACTGAATAGCTGATGATGGTGATGATTTTCTAGTAATTTGTTTAACAGGAATTTTTTGTTGTCAAGCAATTACATTTTTTCTATAAATGCTCCAGAGTATTAAAAGTCAATTGGCAGTAGAAATATCCTCAATTTATTTCTTATTTCGTAAAATTCCTGGCAGAAATAGCAGTGAGGTAAGAGAACTGTGAGAAAATGCTGCTACCAGGTCACCATCTTGGCCACACCCCTCGACCCTTCTTGATATTGATGGACAACTGTACAATGTTTTTTTATTTAGATTCTAAATGCACCATCTACACCCCCCCCCAATTCATGGAGGAGGGCACCCATAAAAAAACTCCCAGTTTAGTGAGTGAATGGCCTTTTTGATGTCAAGTAGTATACTATCAACCATTTGGGTGATATTCTCCCCTTTACAAACACAGCTTGTTCTTCTTGTGTGTATGTATTTGGGGAGTAGTCATTCCATTTGCTTTACCAGGATTTTTGTTAGTATTTTACTATCTGATGTTATCAGGGATATTGGTCTGTGTGCTCCTAAGTCTATTATTTCTCTTTTTTTTAGCTTTTTGACTTCATGCATTGTGTAGCATTCCTTTATCTCTTATGTTGAATATCCTGGCTATCCAAGCTAATTCTCTTTTTGTCTTTCCCATACCTGCTAGCAGAATTATATTGGATATCTATCTTGGCCTGCTTTGTTCTCTTATAGCTGATCTGATTTCTGTCTATCAGCCTTTGATTTCTTACCTTGCTAGCATCCCTCCTTTCCTTTTAATTGTATTGACTTCTGGTTTTGACCTGGTTTTAGTATGTTTCGTGAAAGAAATTCATGATCGCCACTCCCTTTTCTCCTCTATTTCTTTTATCCTTCCATCCCCTGTTCCATCTCTTGCTTTTCATCTATCTATCCCTTTCTCTTCTTTCTTTCCTTTCAGTTTCCATGCTAGTGCCTTTCCTGTATTTTCCTCCTGTAGATCCCCAGAAGTCTCTCATTTCAGCTATCTCTTTTTATATATTTTTAATTTCAATCCTTCCATATTGCCTCTGGATTTTTATTCCTCTAGTTCCAGATCTTTACTCCCTTCAGCCTTGGCCAACTCACTCTGTATTCTTCTGAAATCTTGTCCCAATATTCTAAGATTTTCATCTCTGTTCCTTCTATGTTTTCATGCCTCTTGCAACATCTAGCCTCCTTTTAAAGCCTTGATCGCATTGCCTTCTGCTCTAGTTTACCTCCTTAGTTATATTTTATTATTCTCTTTACTTCTGCTCTTCATCTTTTCTGTTAAGTCTTTTCTGTTGAGTTTTTGTCCCCCATTTCCTGCAGGGTGTGCACCAAACCTGTGTGTCCCAGGCATGTCCCTCTATGTTTGCTTACTTTATCTGCACTTCTCCTGTACCTTCAGTCTGTCACTTTCCTCAGATAAAACTACTCCCACTATGTAAGTGTATTTATATTTTCCCTAATTGGTATGATATTCAACAAATACACTGCCTTACTGGCATCTGGGTAGTAGTGCTTTGTTACCCTCCTCTGGCAGTTCACCAAAGCTCAAAGTCCTTTTCACTACCTGTCTGTGGGTGTGATGGACTGATCACTTGTTTTTTCTCCTGCACCTTTAACTTGTATTCAGTCAACTAAGATGTGGATCTTAAACATTTGGAAAATTTGAATATGATGTCATTATTAATTGTGTGTACATCTGTTTAATTAGTTGTTTTTAAAAAAGTTTCTGATAAAGTTCAAGATTAAATAAACAAAAGTGCTTAAACCATTTTTCTGTGCATGTTGTGGTCTGGTTATGCCTTACACACTCACAGATAGGACTCTTTCAGTTTTCTAGTGTCGCAGTAAGAGAAAGATCTCTTACAACATTACGTAAACCACAAAAGCACCAAAGGGTTACAAGACTGATTAAAAACATGAACAAATACTTTGCCACGTGGCTGTCCCAACACAGACCTCAGTAATTAGAATAACCAGACCACAACATGCACAGAAAAATGGTTTAAGCACTTTTGTTCATTTAATCTTGAACTTTATCAGAAACTTTTTTAAAAACAACTAATTAAACAGATTTAAGCACAATTAAAAATGACATCATATTCAAATGATCCAAATGTTTAAGATCCACATCTTAGTTGACTGAATACAAGTTAAAGGTGCAGGAGAAAAACAAAAAACAAGTGCTTTAAAATATAACACTCTATGAAGCATTTATTATAGGTGTTGTGGAGCAGTTACATTCTTCCCCTGTACCTTTAACTTGTATTCAGCCAGTTAAGATGTGGATCTTAAACATTCAGTCATTGGATCATTTGAATATGATGTCATTTTTAATCATGCTTAAATGTGTTCAATGAGATGTTTTTAAAACAATTTCTGATGACGTTCAAAATTAAATGAACAAAAGCACTTTAACAATTTTTCTTTACACGGAGGTCTGTGTTGTGACCACCTTGTGGCAAAGGGTCTGTTAGTGTTTTTATCTCTAGGTAGGTTGGTTACTATGGATCTCTTTAGCTGTTGAATATGGATAAGAAAGGGTTTTATTTTTCTCCCTCTACTTTTTCTTTCAGTGTTTGAATCATGTCTTCATCAAACCTAGTCCCTCAAGATAAACTAGGCAAGTGGCTATAATCTAGAGGAAAGAAGTTGGTGCAGTCCAGCATAATGGCTTTTAAAGTGTTTAATGATCAGTGTTTTATGTGGAAGTTTATGTTGAGGTGTATGAATACTTGTTGAAGTGTATGAATAGTTTAGATGAGTTTGCTGCATCATTACCTGCTTATCAGAAAGACTTTGTGAAAGAGATTGTTGCAAATGTTTCTCAAGTGTCAAAACATGCTTTAAAAAGTGCCTTGGAGGGGCCGATACTGTTTCTAGAAGTGCAGTGATGTCAGTTGTGGTACGGACGTGTGCTTGGCTGCACAGCCAAAACTTTTCTGATGAGTTAAAATATAAGATTATGAATGCACCACTTGATTCTGATTGTGTGGTTAGTACAGCAGTTAAAACACTGGGATGAAGGAAGTAAAGGGATTCAAGGGGTTCCTAAAATGTTCCATGTTCCCAATTTTTCCCCCCAATAAGCAGGATACTTTTTGGTTGTCCGAGAAACAGAAGTCACAGCCATACAAAAACCAAGGCACCAAAAGGAAGTTACAGGATGGCAACGCCATCAAACCTAGCAAGAAGGATTCCTTTCAAAATAAGGATAACCCCCCTTCTAACCTATGACTATGCCAAGGATTGGCACACACCATTTTCAAGTCCCCCTCTGTGTGCCCCATCTCAGCATGGTGGCCTGGCCATCAGTGGTTTCTGACATATGGGTGCTGAACATCATTGGCAGAGGTTATAAGTAACAGTGGAGTGAACACCCACCTCTATTCAAGGGGGATTCTTCTCATCTGTCAGATCATACTTTGTTATTTCCACTCCTACTGCTACAAATGCTAAACTCAGTGGTTATAGAACTGGTCTCTCCTTTGGAAAGAATGAAAAGTTTCTACACTAAAATTTTCCTAGTTCCCAAGCTGCCATGGAGACCAGTATTGGATGTATCATTTCTGAATACTTTTTGCTAGGTTCCCCAAGTTCAAGATGCTCACCCTACAGACAGCGCTTCTTCTTCTTCTGTCAGACCACTGCTTCATGGTGACCCTGGAATTGAAGGATGCATATCATTGTATTTTCATTGATCATCACTTCAGGGGATATCTGAGATTTGTTTTATCTGGTTCATACTGTCAGTTCTCTACATTGCAATTTTGGCAATCCAGTACACCTCAAGTGTTTACTAAATGCCTGGCTTTAGTAGTGTCTCACTGCTGGACTCCTTGCAATCACATCTGTCCTTACTTGGGTAACTTGCTGATCTATGCAGTGTCTGTATATAGGTGTTTGGAATCACTGGAGAAAGTATCAACCTTACCATACCAGCTAGGGTTCAAACTTTCAAATCTTTTCTAAGACAAGTTTTGTGTAGTCCATGAGGTTAGACCACGAGGTAAGCCCACTTATCATACCAGCATGGAAAGTTTCAGTAGCCATGCAGGGCAGAGTTAAAACTGAGCTAGACAGAATGATGCATCTAGTACACAGCCACAAACAAAGTAAACTAAACTAAATAAAATAAGTAACAAACTGAACAACTGACACTAATCCACCAGAAAAGTTTATTCATCTCTAGCGCCTCAACCACAAGACCTTCAAGGAGTAACAAACCACAAAAAAATCCATTTATATATAAAAAAGAAACATACTTATCCAATTAACCAACAAAACAATTAAAGCAGATATTTCCAGTTAATTTCACAATTTAAACTCCCAGGCATCAAAGCATTATACTTTAAAATAAAAGAGATTCTTTATGCAGAAGCTGTTCTTTTAAGACAAAACCACTCCCTATATTAAAATTAATCTTTTCAATAATAGTACCTTCAGAAGTCATGCCTGACACCCTCACAAAGCCTCATCTTCATGGGGTGCTTAACTGATATTGACAAAAGAATAGCCTTTCTTTCCAAAAACAAGGTCCTGTCCTACCTAACAATGTTTCAGGAACTCCTCAGGAGGAATATCGCCTCAGCAGAATTCTTAAAAGGTTTAGTAAAGTTTAGTACTGATGGCATCCCTGGTTCTCATGTTATTATTGCCCCATCCCCACACAAGGAAAATCCAGTGGTATGTCTAAAATTGTTGGACCCAACATGCACATTCCCTAGAATCCCAGTTGCCAGTGCAACTTCATCAGATAAGAGTTTCTGTGCTGGAGAGCACAGCTGAGTATCAGTCCAGGGCTTCTCTTTTTCCCACCGGTTCTGGTGATGGAATTGTCAGACTTCGCTTGCGGAGCTGTGTCAGTGGGAATGCAAGTTCAGGGTTGCAGGCCCAAGGATGAATGGAAGCACTTCAATATCAAAGAAATGTTGGCAGTGACCCATTCCTTGAAAGTCTTTCACCATCTATGGATTTTTGGTATTCTTTTTGTGGTTATGGACAACACCACAGTGATGTGGTACCTCTATTAGCAAGGAGATACAAGGTCATACCTGCTGTGCCATTTGGCAATAATAGCTTGGGATCTGGCTTTACAGAACTTTCTGACTCTTCAGGTGTCACACATTCCATCAGAACAGAATTTTGTGTCTGACAGACTAAGCAGATCCTGGGCAGACCTGCACAAGTAGCAACTCAAGGTAGTAGTATTCCAGGATCTAATCCAGATGTGGGGAATGCCTCATATAGATCTGTTCACTTCCTTACAAAACAGACAGCTGCAGAAACTGTTGCAGACGTCCTTGCATTCCAGTTTGGAGGATACAGGCATTCTCATTCCCTTGGGCTGGGATGTTCTTATATGCATTTCCACCCATTCCACTGATTCAAAAGGTACTTCTGAAGATTCAGAAAGAAAGAAAGAAAAAATGTCAAAGATCATTGTAGTAACTCACTACTGGCTGAGACAATCTTGGTTCTCCCTTATAATGGTGTTGGCCAAGAATAATTACTGCAAATTTCCTTAAACTCTAGATTTGCTCACACAGTCTCAGGGCATCTGGTGCACCCCAATTGGGAGCAACTACAACTGACTCTATTTATGCACTTGATTCATGAGGATGAGGGCAGAAAACATACTACTAAAAAATCTTATGTTTACAAATGGATGAGATTTGCCTACATGGGAATAGAAATACCTTGGTGTTAACATCCCTCTGGTCTTGAAATATTTGTGTGAGTTACTTCAGGATGGCTTATGGCAGCAGCATAGCTAGGGTAGGGTGAAATGGTAACTTCCATTGGGGCAAAGTCTTTGGGGGGCATACCAGCCATCCATTATCCTGATTGCTCTTTAGTGCAGTACTGACTTTTAAAAGCCAGAATTGCAACTGACGTCAAACCCGAGAGCTGTAGTGTTCTGTGTGTGGCCTAAACGGTAGCAACAGCAGTTTGCTACAGTTTAAAACAGAAAATATTTGTTTTCTTTTTTAAACTAAAACCTGTGCACTTTAGCGCTCAGTGCAGGCAGGGTATAAACTTTAGCAACTGTTTGATACATTTGTAGCAAGCAGTTGCTACAATTTAAAAGAAAAAATTAATATTTTTTTACTACAATGTGAGGAAGGAAGGTCAGGTGTTCAGGGGGTGGAGTACTAGTTTGCGGGATTGGCACATGCCGGTGGTTGAGCTCAGGTACAACTTTGACAGAATGAAACCCTTCAGGAAGGCTGAGCAAACAATTGCTCATTGGTTGTCCTCAAGTATTGCTTTTCTTACACCCACCATGGCAAAGCAAATCTAGGCAAAGTAAAGGTCATTCCACCATGGCTTTTTCCTGTTTAGTGGCATTTTGGAAAAGATTGGACACCAGAAGTATTCTAGAGGCAGCAACTTTGTCCTCTGTCCATACATTATGAATCATTACAAGTTGGATGCCATTTCTAAATCCAGAGCAGGTTTTGCTAGGATCATTCTCTATGGGCTCCTGGACCCTTATCCTTCCTTCTACCAGGTTGGGAAAGCTTTAGGAATCTACCCAAATGCCATTAAGGCAGTGCGTTTGTTGAACATAATACTTACCTGTAATAGTGGATGTTTGTAAAACTCACTGTCTTACTGGTAGTACCCACTCACCATCCCCCTTTTTTGTTGTGCATAGTTTGGTGTTTGAGCTGCCGTTTAGTGATGCTCCATGGTCTTATTTTTTTGTGTGTATCTGTGTGTGTGTGTGTGTGTGTGTGTGTGTGTGTGTGTGTGTGTGTGTGTGTGTGTGTGTGTGTGTGTGTTTGGTTTAGATTTGGAACAGTAGGTGTTTGCAAAGCTTGCATTTCTATCTTCTCTTCTGGACCTTAGAAAACTGAAAAGGTCCTGCTAGGTGGCCCATCCCATCCACACACAGGCAGTGGGAGGGACTTTGAGCTTTAGTAGAATGGCAGAGGAGGGTAGCAAGGGTACTACTCCCCAAATGCCAATAAGGCAGTGTGTTCTATGAATATGTGGTGTTACAGGTAAGTAAGACTTACAAAGCTGTATTTTCGTTCTTGTGCCGTCAGGTTTATTTTCTAGCCTGGTGTCACTATAGCCCCTTATGGACCACTGGACTTCTGCAACCCTATGTATATCATGCATATATTAAAGCTCACAGCATCTTTACTCAAGAACTTGGGATGCAGTCAGAAAATCAAAGTCCCACGAATGTGAATAGTTTTATGCATTACTCTAATATACTAAAAAGTTAATAAGACAACAGTTTTTACATTAGATTAATAGTCAGTTTTCAACAATAAGAAGTATTAAACTCTAATGTCTGGCATTACTGACTGTAATCTTCAGAGATTTAGCAGAAAATCAATACTTTGACTAGTGAAAAATCAAGGTATGAGGCAGGTAACACTTTAACTGTGCATTTAAACCTTATAAACATGCTGGACAGACTACAAAAATGACGGTTACTGCATCTGCCCCACTTCACATCAACAGAGAGTTACTGAGGTGTATGAGGAATTGGCTGTGACATGACATTATTAGTGTTACGCTAATGGGTGCAGCACCTTGTATACGGAACAGATCTTGCATGCATTCATCTTCTGCTTATTTCTTTCTTGGGCATTCTCTCTATGCAGCTAGACTGTGACATTCTGTAGCAGTCTTCTTGATTTGCTGTGGAGTATAGCATGGTAGAATTTGTGCATCTTAAGCAAAGAGCCCAGAGTGAAGCACACCAGTGAATTAACCATTGAATAACCCAATTATCAAGAAAGGTAAAAAACACATTACATAAACAACTAAATAAAATTAAGAAAAGAAATGTACTGCTGCATTCCATGCCCCCTGGTAGCACTAGTTGCTAGAGTTAATGAAGTTTGTGCAGGACTCATGGAGAGTATTACATTTCTCTTTTGTCGCCACCTTTTGTGGGATTGTACACCCATTTCACCAGGCCAGCCCTGAATCTTATGAGCAGCATGGCATTCCTGTTAATGAAGTAGTACTGCTGTTCCTACCTGCCATTCTCCGTATTCCTGCTGATGCTTCTTTGGTGTCTCTTCACTGCTTAAATGCTTATCTCTTTGGATTTTGTTGAGTCCCTTCCTCTGTTCCTGCTTCTGCTAGTACTGTAACCCCCAATTGGTACCTGATGTGTGTGTGTGTGTGTGTGTGTGTGTGTGTGTGTGTGTGTGTGTGTGTGTGTGTGTGTGTGTGTGTGTGTGTGTGCACATGTGTGCACGTGTGTGCATGTGTGTGTGCATGTTTGTGCATCTGAACATAATTACAACAGCATTTTGTTGGCATGGCAGAAGAATTTTGCAGACCTGCTCCACTTGTATTTGATAATAATGTTGGTGAAAGCTGGAGAGTGTTTGAGCAAGAGTATGATATTTTCATACAAGCTGCTTTTTCTGACAAAGATGCATGTACTAAGGCATTCATTCTGCTTAATTTAGCTTGTTCAGAAGCCATTTGTATATGCCCCAGCTGTGTATGCGGGGGAGGGGAAAGACCACCATATTGCGGTACCGGCTGAAATGCAGGAAGACCCTGAGTGCTTAAAACGTAAATTTAGAGAAATGTGTAACCCCCAAAATGAATATTACAATGGAAAGTTACATATTTTACACAAGAGATCAAAAGCCCGGTGAAACTTTTGCAGCATATACAACTGACTTGAGAAATAAGGCAAAATGTGCAGATTTGTTGATTTAAGAGATGAGTTGATAAAAGACAGGCTTGTGTGTGGTATTAAAGATGATGCAGTGAGAAAGATTTTTGCTTTGAGAAAGTGATTTAACTTTGAATATGGCCATTTGTCAGATATATGAGCTTACAGAGAAGCACACAAATATTCTTACAAATGAGAAAAGCATGCTTGTAGTGCCTTCCAGTGCTAATGTTGATAGTATGCAGCATGATGTTAAAAGATAAAGGCCTAAGGGTGCGACCACACCCTGGGTCTCTCTAGCAAAATTTGTGGTTGCTTCAGCAAAATTCAGAGCAGTTTCAGTAAAGCGCAGAGCACACTCAGTAAAGCAGAGAGCCGAGTCAGCAAAACTTGTGGCAGGCCTCATAGTCAGGTGTCATAACTGTGGAGATAAGCATGAGTCTAAACAAGAGAAGTGCTTAGCTTTTGGTCAGCAGTGACACTTGTGTAAAAAGTGGAATCATTTTAAATGGTTCTGTAAATCAAAAGGGGCACATTCTTTCATTAAAAGTGAGCATTCAAAGAGGCAAGTTGATCAACTAGAAAGTTGCAACCCTACTTTTTATGTTGATGGTGTGTCAGTGCTTGATGAAACAGTCAGTGTAGCAGATAAGCAGGCAAAGAATAAAGTATTTTGTACTGTTCTGATTAATGGGAGACCTGTAGAGCTCAAAGCTGAAACTGGTTCAAAGTGCAATGTTATGTCAGCAGAAATGTTTGCCAGAGTAGAAGCTGGTGAGAAGCTTGATCTGGCAAAGTTTGTAAAGCTTATTGCGTATGGTGGTGAAGAAATCTAGACTGAAGGCTCAGTAGTGCTTTCATGTTATTCTTCTGGGAACAGCTATGACTTGTAATTTTACATAGTCAAGAGGCACGTACAGTCATTGTTAGGCCTCAAAGACAATTTGAAAATGGGACTGCATTCATTAATGCAGAAGTCCACTATGAAAACATGTGTAACAATGAAAATTTTGCATAGACTATTTTTTCTGAATATGCTGATCTTTTCTAAGACAAGTTTTGTGTAGTCCATGAGGTTAGACCACAAGGTAAGCCCAGTTATCATACCAGCATGGAAAGTTCCAGTAGCCATGCAGGGCAGAGTTAAAACTTAACTAGACAGAATGATGCATCTAGCCACAAACAAAATAAACTAAACAAAATAAAATAAGTAACAAACTGAACAACTGGCTACTAATCTACCAGAAAAGTTTATTCATCTCTAGCGCCTCAGCCACAAGACCTTCAAGGAGTTACAAACCACAAAAAAAATCCATTTATATATGAAAAAGGAGCATACTTATCCAATTAACCAATAAAACAATTAAAGCAGATATTTCCAGTTAATTTCACAATTTAAACTCCCAGGCATCAAAGTATTATACTTTAAAATAAAAGAGATTCATTATGCAGAAGCTGTTTTTTAAGATAAAACCACTCCCTATATTAAAATTAATCTTTCAAGAATAGCACCTTTCAAGAGCATAAAATTACTATGATGTTTCTATTTAAAATGTGCTGGCGCAGACTTCTCTATGCATTTATTTTAATATTCCTAATATGTTCTAATAATCTCACTTTAAACATTCCTTTAGTTTCTGCACTGTAAAATAAATTACATGGACATCGTAGAGCATATACAACTCCCTTGGAGCTACAAGAAAAATAACCTGTAGGTGAGAACTTTATATTGTTTATCTAAAAAGTGCTAACTACATGACAACAAACTGCACAACTATCACATGAAAAAGTACCAGTTATAACTGGTAATCTTTCAAAATTCAAAATAGGAGAAACAAGACTGCTGTGAACCAAGTTTTTAAGATTCTTCTTCTTCTTTTGGCTTTTCCCAGTTAGGGGTCACCAGTGCGGATCACCTACATCCCCATTTATATGAGGCACAGAGATGTCTCCGAAACATTTCAGCTAAATCCTGATTCTTTTAAAGAAAGTTCCAATAGTACTTTAATCTATGGCTAATCTTTTCACTTAGAATGTTATAATTTGTTACAAAATACATATGTTCCTTCAAATCATTACATGACAAAACATCATGTCCTTCATATGAATGCAATTCATTATTCAACTTTAAAACCCTTCCAAAGGCCTCATTAATCATATCATGACTATATTCCCTATTGCAAAACATATTAACAGTTTTATATACTTCATCATAAAAGTCATCCTCATTATTTCAGATTCTTCACAATCTTAATTCCCCATAAGGTAGTGAAGAGAGCAAGTGAGAAGGATGGCAACTATTCCCATGTAAACATTGCCCACCATCTAAGAATTTTCTTTGTACAGAAGTTCAAATAGCACCATTATCAAAACCCTTTAAGGTCAAATCCAAAAATACTGCTTCATTACCATATTGTAAACCATCAAAAAATAAATGATAATTATTCAATTAACGATCAGAACCAAATGGTACAATATCATCTTGACTGCCTCTGCAAACAAATATTAAATCATCTGTGTAACGATAATAGTGTATCACATATTTCTTCTCATAAACTCATGTTTATATAAAAAAATCAGTTTCAAATGAAGCCATCAACAGGTTAGCATACATGGGGCCAAACGGTACCCCCATGGCTGTACCTTGTACGTGTTGATAAATATCATTGTCAAATATGAAATAATTATTCAAAAGACAAAAATCCACAGGTTCTACTACATAGTGGATTAAAGGACTATCTCCCAAAAATTGATATAATGACTGTATACCATCCACATGTCTAATACTTGTATATAGGCTCCTGACATCCAAAGTGACCCAATACATGTTCTCATCTCATTTTAACAGAGATCCTATTCAGGAAGTCAAAACTATCCTTAATATAAGAAGGAAATTTGAGAACATAAGGGAAAATAAATTGATGTAATTACAGCCCAGTGTTATGTAAAAAAATATTTGCAACCTGAAATAATTGGCCAGCCAGGTGGATTTTTTAAATCTTTATGGATTTTAGGTAAACAGTAAAGTGTAACCAGATCACAACCTTGAGTTGAAAATTTCTTATCTATATCTTCTTGAGATAAATATCCCAACCTTATACCTTTCTTTAACAAATCCTGGTAATATTTCAAAGCTTCATTATATGAACTAGTATTACTCTTTTCATAAACCTTACTATCATTTAAATGTTTCAAACATACTTACATATTGCGCATGGTGCATAATAACTATTTTGTTCCCTTTATCAGGGGGTTTAATAATCACATTATTTCTATTACCAAGCTCTTTTAATACCCTCCATCAATTTTTTTGTCAAATGAAAATTTATAGAGTGGTTATTACCTAATAATTCTTCATAAGAACTTTTAACCAAATGATTCAATGTAGCATTAAACTGTATAATGCTCTCATTCGTATAAGGGGGGATAAACTTGCTCTTATAGGAAATGGAAGATGTATTCAACAAACAATAGGCACTGTTTGACAAACCAAAACCAACACTGTCTTCCATTTCTGAACAACACAAAACAAAACTGTTATCTAAACTACTTATATCTGTAAAACTCAGTTGTGCAGCAATATGAGTTTTCTTAGAGAAATATCACTTTAAATGTAGTTTGCGTACAAAACAAAATATCACCTATTTAAGTACATGCAAGCTCGGTAGTACAGTGGGTATACATTTTAGCTCTAAATTTAAAACAGAATACTGTTCTGTTTCTAAATCACAACCAGATCAATTAACTACCATCAGGCTAACATTACAGTTTTTTCTGAATGGTTAATTTAAGTAAGTCACTGCCATCTACTTTTTTAATGAAAATGTTGGTACTGTCCACCTTTATTCTTTTTGTAATTGCTGTTTCTGGCTCTCTTGCAGTTTGTACATTCATCTCCATTGCTGCTCCAAAAATGCTGTTGATGTGTTTCAGGATCTCGAGCGGTTAGAAGTGGAGGATATCCGTTGTCGTCACTCTCCGTTCCAGAGGCATAACTTGTTCCTTCTGAGGATGCAAAAGAAATGGATTGTGTCTTTTTGAAACCTCTATGATGTTCCAGTGTTCCTTGTTTCCGAATGGGCCTCAAATCAAAGGCCCATCCACGTTCATAATCACGGATATCTCTTTTTAGCTATCCTTTTTCTGTTCAACAATCTCCACCTCCAACGATTTTAATTTATCATTAAAGCTGCTCAGAAGCTCTTCAAAATGAGCAGCACTATATTTAGATGCAATATGAGCTGACAACACCCGCAACTCTGATTTTATTTTCTGTTGTCTAAGCTGATCGCTCTCTATAAGAATGGCAGTGCATTCCATAGAGCATTTGTGTGTAGCAGCATACCAGAGGTCATGGAACATTTTATCAGTTTCATCTAAGTCAAACGGAGTAGATGGATTCTTAAAGGCACAGAGACATCTTGGGGATATATTTAATTCAACATAACATTGTAACCCCAAAATATTAAAATGTACCTTGGTCTCCTTACATAATAGCCATTCAAAATGATCATACAATTCATGAACCTCAGGCGAGATGGCACCGGCAATCTGTCCCATAGAGGAAAACGGATTATGCATCTTACATTGTCTCTCCTCCACATATTGATCCAAAAACTGCAAAGTATTATTATTTCCAGTTCGAACTTCATTCTGAGAAGAAGGGTTGGAGTGAACATATTGTTCTATAGTCCATTGAAACAAACTCGCTAAACCCATAAAAGAACCAGCTTCCTCACGAAAAATGCAGGGTATGTTCAACGAAGGGTCAGTAGCCATAAACAAAAAATACACAGCCACAAACGAAGTAAACTAAACAAAATAAAATAAGTAACAAACTGAACAACTGACACTAATCCACCAGAAAAGTTTATTCATCTCTAGCGCCTCAGCCACAAGACCTTCAAGGAGTTACAAACCACAAAAAAATCCATTTATATATGAAAAAGGAACATACTTATCCAATTAACCAATAAAACAATTAAAGCAGATATTTCCAGTTAATTTCACAATTTAAACTCCCAGGCATCAAAGTATTATATTTTAAAACAAAAAGAGACTCTTTATACAGAAGCTGTTCTTTTAAGACAAAACCACTCCCTATATTAAAATTAATTTTTTCAAAAATAGAACCTTTCAATAACATCAAATTATTATTATGTTTCTCTTTAAAATGTGCTGACACAGACTTCTTTTTGCATTTATATTTAATATCCGTAATATGTTCTAATGATCTCACTTTAAACATTCTTTTAGTTTCTCCAATATAAAATAAATTATATCACAGAGCATATACAACTCCCTTGGCAGTACAAGAAAAACAACCTATAGGTGAGAACTTTAGAAAAGTGCTAACTACATGACAACAACCTTTACAACTATTGCATGGAAAAGTACCAGTAATAACTGGTAATCTTTCAAAATTCAAAATAGGAGAAAAAAAAAACGACTGTGAACCAACATGTCTTTAAGATTCTTTCCCTGTTTATATGAGACACAGAGACGTCTCTGAAACATTTTAGCTAAATCCTAATTCTTTAAAAGAAAGTTCCAATAGTACTTTAATCTACTACTAATCCTTTCACTTAGAATGTTATAATTTCTTACAAAATACAGAATGATGCAGCTAGGTGTAATTTGTCCAGTAGAAGAACCAACTGAATGGGTATCCTCCATGGTAGCATCTCAAAAGAAAAGCTCAGATAATATTAGAATATATATTGATCCAAGAGATTTGAATAAAGCACTAAAACGACCTCATCATCCAATGTACACAGTTGAGGAAGTTGCTGCCCTCATGCCAAATGCTACTGTTTTTTTCTGTCTTAGATGTAAAAAGTTCATTTTGGCAAATTTTGCTTGACTGAAAATCTTCGTTGCTAACCACTTTCAGTACACCATTTGGAAGGTACGGATTTCTGAGAATGCCATTTGGGATAAATTCGGCCCTTAAAATCTTTCAGCATACAATGGAACAAATTTTTCTGACTATCCATGTGCTATTATAGTAGATGATATTGTTGTAGGAGGCAATGGTGAAGTCAAACATGACAGAAACCTCAGGAAAGTTCTGAAACATGCTTGTGAATTGAATCTTAAGTTGAATCCTCAGAAATATAAGTTCAGGCTACAAGACGTTACTTATGTGGGTCATTTGTTTACCATTTCAGGCTTATGACCATATCCTTCCAAGCAAGCTGCAATTCTTGAGATGCCAGCTCCAGACAATGTCACCTTCTTGCAACATTTTCTTTGCATGGTCAACTATTTGGGAAAGTTCATCCCAGATTTGAGTGACCTTTCAGCACTGCTAAGAGAGCTGACACTCAAAGATGTAACTTGGTCCTGGTTGGAGCAACACCAAAGAACATTTGATGTCCTGAAACAGAGAATTGCCAGTCCACCCACTTTAAGATATTATGATGTTCACAAACCTGTAACTCTTTTCTTGTGATGCTTCAAAATTTGGTCTTGGTGGAGTCATTCTTCAAGAGGGCAGTCCAGTAGAATATGCATCCAGAACTTTGACCCAAACTGAGATGCAGTATGCTCAAATAGAGAAAGAGCTCTTGGCAATTGTGTTTGCATGTTCGACGTTCTATCATTATATTTATGGCCGACCTATTCATCTTGTGACAGACCACTAACCTTTGGTTACTATTTTGAAAAAGCCAATGCACACATCATCTGCAAGACTTGCAACACATGATGTCAAAGTTTCAAAAGTACAATTTTTATTTGGTTTACAAAAAAGGCAGTCTTCTTTATCCTGCTGATACTTTATCCAGATCGCCCAGAAAAAAAAACTTAACAAACAGCATGAAACTGAGAAACCTGATTTTGAAGTTATGGAAGTCAGAAAATTTTCTTGCACACTTCTTGATGAGCTTAGAAGTCACACAGCTTCAGATCCAATTCTCCAGAAGCTCAACCACTTTATCAGTCGAGGGTGGCCATCAAAGCAATCTTGTTTACCACCAGACATGCAGCAGTATTTTCCTTATAGAGACAAGATTTTGATGGCAGATGGTATCATCATGAAAGGTCCAAAAGTGATTGTTCCTCAATCCTTGCAACAAGAGTATAGTAAAATCTTGCATTGTGGCCACCCAGGTACTGATTCTACCAAAAGAAGGGTTAGAGGACTAGTATTTTGTCCTTTTATGTCAAAAGATATTGAGAAAACTTTCAGCTTGCTCTGTTTGTAATAGTACTAAACCACATCAACAAAAAGAACCATTTCAGCTAAGCCAGTCTCTCGAACTACCTTGTTCGACAGTAGCTATAAATATTTTCAAATGGAGTTATTAGAATTACTAGGTGTTAGTAGACTCTTAGTCAGATTGGTTTGAGATTGACCTACTTCCTAATCTAACATCTAGCACTGTCATTATGAAGTTGAACATTTGGTATGTACCTCTCAAGACATCTGCAACAACTGGAAAGGCCACAGAAATACCTCACTAAAAGAATCACAGGCCTAAAGCAGATGCCCTACGCTGACCGCCTTAAAAAACTCCAGCTATACTCTGTCACATATCGTCTACTCAGAGGCGATCTTTGCTTAACATACAAGGCCATGTCAAACCCAGAGCTGTTGGACATGCTACACTTAAAGAAATCCCAATCCCTCAGAGCCACATGCTCCAGGGATCTAAACCTTGTCATCACAATGAACAAAATATGCTGTAGGGATAGATTCCTGACCCAGAGACTCCCCAGACTCTGGAATAGATTGCCCATACATGTCAAGCAGAGTGCCTCTTTGGACCTCTTCAAGAGGAACCTTGACAATTGGATGGGAGAAAGGAAATTCAGCCCGGTGATCACGTCAGTCGCCCTGCTGGACAGGGGTCCAGGGAAGTAAATAGTGTGGGAAGCAATAGCCAGGGAATTGTTATGGCTAGGCTTGTATAGGCCCTAAGGCTGATAGCCTAGTACCAACCTATGAACCTATGAACAGACATTTTTCTGTCCATGGTAGTCCGCACAGAGTAATTTCTGACAATGGTGCACAGCTTACAAGTCAGAAGTTTAACAGGTTTGCTGAAATGTGGGACTTTATTCATGTTATGAGTAGTCCTGAATACCCACAATCAAATGGCCTGGCTGAACATGCAGTTCAAAGTGCAAAACAGCTGTTGGAAAAATCTACATGTGACAATACTGTTAGTTTTCTTAATCTGCTTAATCTCAGAAACATTCCTTACAGCAGTCTTCTTAGTTCACCTGTCCAGAGATTAATGTCGAGACAAACCAGAACCATACTACCAATCAGTAAGACTTTGTTGGGTCTGCGTGCTAAAAACAACAAAGCATTAAAAGCTCAACTCTTAAAGAAGCATTTGTCCCAAAAGTCCTACTGTGATAAAACCAGCAATCCTCTGAGTCCATTAAAAGAAGGATAGATAGTAAGGATGCAGAAAAGGATTTGACCAAATAGGACTTGTGAAACATTTGTGTGAAGAACCGAGATCGTACATCATTGAGCTGCAAGGTGTGGAATTCAGGTGGAATTGGAAACATTTATTACTGGTATCCGAGCCAGTGTTACAGCATCCTGTCTGTAACAGAGACTTTAATTCTCAGAGTGATTTATCTAATGTTCTTCTCCCAGAGAACATTTCATAGTCTGTTCCTTTTCTTGAAAGAATCCCTGAAAATCCTGAAGAAGAACATTCTCAGTTAACTATCCCTGTTGCTGAACCCAGTTTTAATTATTATATTACAAGGTCAGGTCGTATCTCAAGGCCTAATCCTAAATAGGTAGCAACCTGGACATGATTGTTACTGTTTGTATATATTTGTATAATCTGCATGCTTATTCAATTGCCATTTTCATTGCCGAACAGAATAGTCAAAGAGGGAGGATGTAGATTAGAGTGAGTATTGTATCTTTAAGAGCCATTCCAGTCTGTGGACACATGCAGATAAGAACTGAGCACATGCAAGCAAGTATGCCATTTTGAGTGAGCAGCCAGAGTGAAACCATGTATGTGTGTAGTAGTCAGTCAGTTAGTTTGGTTAAGTTTAATGTTCTAGTCATCCATCCTGATGCGTTTGTGTGTAATAAACTACTTAAACAAACACCCAAGTCTTATTGTCTTATTTGAATACACAAGTTGAGTGACATTACCTTCACAGTTACTGATGGGAAGAAAATTCAAAATGAAACTGCCTGAATTTTCAGTACTGCTTCAACCTAGGGTTAAACAAAAAGTCTGACAAATGGTTTGCTGTGACAAAATGACAAATGGTTTAGTTGCTTTATGTCCAGTGGAAACAGTGAAAATGCAAAATCCAGTTGGTAAGCATTCTGAACATCAAGAAGCTCTAGTAGTGAGAGAAGATGTAACTCCAAGATGTTATGTAATTGAGACAAAAGAAATTGCTCTACTTATAAGAACAAGAAAACATTTTGATACAACAGGACTGACTTCAGTTCAGACAAAGAAAAGGTGTCATATACGCAAGGTTATTCTAAAGGAGACATTGTACCAGATTTTGCTATCAAACACCATCAAAAATGATAATGGACACCTAATAGAACAAGTCAGTGGAATATGACTTTACTAGAAGTTAACAAAATAACTAAATTTGGGAGACTTATGAAGATTCCATGAAAATGGCTTGACAAAAACAATTAGAACAAGTCAAA